>NW_022145690.1:627252-1227252 GCF_002938485.1 Sitophilus oryzae | reverse complement strand
TAGAATTTTCCGGAAGATCCACAGCTATATAAAAGGGCGCGTTATCGCCTGAGGGGACAGTTGAAGTTTGAAGTTTGATAATACCGCGCTTTAAATTGTGAATTAATTGGCGAAGGTGCCAGTACTGTTAGAGTAATAGGAGTTACATAAATTGTGTTGTAAATAGTATAAGTTGTGTGTACAGAGTGAGACAAATAAATTCGTTAAGTATTTTATCGTGAGTTTAAATTAGTGGACCCACGGAATCCGTAACAATTGGTGTCGGAAGTGCGATTCAAGAGGATTTTAAGAAGAAATTAAGTGGATTGGAAGATTTTTGACCGAATTAGAGTATTTTTATGGTTGGTACAAGGGAGCAAGCGAAGAAAATGGAGGAAGTAAGCAAATTATTGGGCGATTTTATGGAGAATATGAGAAGAGAGAAGGCTGAAGAACAAGAAAGGCTCCGTAAAGAAAAAGAAGAGGAAAAACTACGACGTCAAGAAGAACAAGACCGACTACAGAAAATGCTTATGGAAAATCAAGAAATTAGACAAGAACGGTTGGAGAAAATTGTAGAAAATCTAGAAGTGCGTCGCCAGAAAGATAAACAAGAAGAACAGGACCGGCTTGAGAAAATTTTCAAAGATTTGAAAATGCAACGACAAGACAAACAAGAAGAACAGGACCGGCTTGAGGAAATTTTCGAAGATTTAAAAATTCAGCGACAACAGGACAAACAAAAAGAGCGGGACCGTATTCAAAAGAGTATCGAAAATTCGGAACGAAGACAAGAGACCCACTTCCAAGAAGTCGTAGAAGATCTGGAGGAGCGCCTTCAGCAGAAAATGGAAAAATTAGAGATGGACCTACAGAAGACCTGGTGTTCCGGGAACTGCAAACCTTAAGGCCCCGACCTACGATGGACAAACGACCTGGACGATGTATCACCGCCAGTTTGAAGCTGCCGCCGCTGCCAACGGATGGTCTGACCAGGAGAAAGCAGCGGCCCTTGTCATCGCGCTGCGTGGCCCTGCCCTGGAACTGCTGCAAACTATTCCTGCAGCCCAACAGCAGGAATACGAGACATTGGTTGCTGCACTGGACAGAAGATATGGCGACCAACATCGACGTCAACTTTACCAGGCCCAGATCAAGTCACGCATGCAGAGGTCCGGAGAGAGTCTGCAGGAATTTGAAGCAGCCTTACGTCGGCTGGTACACCTAGCGTATCCTGAAGCACCGGAAGGGTTTAGGGAGGAACTCGCGGCCCAGTGCTTTATCAGTGGATTGAAGGACAATGAGTTACAGAGGGCGCTGCAAATATCCCGATTTTCTACCAACAGCGAAGCACTGGTCAGGGCGCTAGAAATAGAAGCTGCATTTAGCGCCATTCCTAAACCGAAGATAGGCTCGGTGACTGTCGAGGAACAACCAAAGAGTTCTCACCTACATTTGTAGGAGATGTTTAATAAACTATGTGAGTTACTAGTGAACAAGAGAGTCAACAACACCCAGACAGTGAACCAGAGTAGATCCCAGGATATTAGGTGCTATAGATGTGGCAGGAATGGCCATATCCAACGGGATTGCCGCATCCAAATGCCATTCCGTTCATCATTAAGAGAACATCGGCATATAGGAAGATCCCAGGACATAAGTTGCTATAGATGTGGCAGGAATGGCCACATCAAACGGGATTGCCGAGTTGAAATGCGATTCCGTTTACCCTTCAGAGAACATAGGCACCAGGAAATTAATACCAATGGGCGAGTATTGGCTGAAGAAAACAGAGCCTCTAGGATGTTTTCCCTTAGGAGTCTAGGAAAAACCGCTGACAGTTTGATGATCAACGGGAAGGTCAATGGTAGAAGAATTCGAATGACTGTGGATACAGGCGCTATGGTATCGTTGGTGCGGACTAACTCAGTGCAAGGATTGAAGATGATGCCTCTTAGAAAAAGAGTGTATTTACGTACAGTTACGGGGGAAATGGCCGTTGTACGGGGAGAGGCTTTCATGGAACTGGAGTTAGGGAATGTGAAGTTTCGGCATAGCGTTTTAGTGGCAGACATTGAAGATGATTTTATCATGGGTATGGATGTGATCAGTCAACATGGTTTTTCGTTCGATCACCGTAGAAACATCCTGAAAATCGGAAATGAAGAATTTTCTGTATCTGAAGAGAAGAGACCAGGATATGGAAGCAAGATCAGCGGAAATTGTTATGATACCTGGTGATGCCCAGAAGACTGTGTTCGGGAAAATGGAGAAAACCCCTGAGTGCCGTGTAGGACGGGTACAAATTATCGACAACGAGCCAGATCGACGACGAGCTACCTTGGACAAGAAAATGAAACATCGCGAAAGCACTATCAGAGTAAGGAATTTTAAACTAAGAACTGACGCACAATGGACGACGACACAATTAAGGAAAGATCAAATGGAAGATCCCTGAAGATCCAGACATCGGAGCAATACTACGGCTCAAGGAAGGTAACGGCGAGAGACCACCGTGGCAGGATATTGCGGACAGAGGGCTGGTTTTCAAAGCTCTTTGGGCTCAGTGGAATTCACTGGTGATTGAGAATGGATTGTTAAAGCGCACGTGGGAAAGTGCGGATGGCAGGACAGTAACAACTCAGTTACTGGTACCAAGGAAGAAAGTTACCCAGGTATTGGAAGAAATTCACGGTGGTAAAACTGGAGCCCATCTTGGAGTAAACAATACCTTGAGCAAGCTGAGAGACCGTTTTCACTGGGTGGATTATTGCGAAGATGTTAAGAAATGGTGTCAACGGTCAAGCAAAGTTTGCACAACACAATTCATTTAAACCAAAAACTCGTAATACAAAACTAAAATGTCAAAACGAATGACCATGTCAGGTAATAAATAAGTAAATGTGGCAACTTGACATTTTTGCAGCGGAGCTACCACCTGAATCCCCAGCGGGAAATTTAAATTCCAGTTAGCCAGCCAGGCATCGAACCATGGACATAATGGTTGGCAACAATGAATTTAAAAATGGCGCCCTCGATTACGTAACTAAAAGCTTAATTATTGAAATCGCTTATTTTTACTTACCAGTGAATTTTTTCCCTTATGTATCTCAATTTGTGACTGATTGAGATCTACCGCACGCGGCACAAAACACTTTTTTGTAGTCTTTTATCTGTGCTTTTAATTGACTTCGCAAATAATGTTACTATAAATTCAAGTTCTGACACAATATCCTTTTTAAGCTTCATCAAAGAATATTTTAATACCGCTTCATTCAGAACCTCGCAATTAGTGGAATAAATTAGTGGTTTCAATTAGCGTAGAAGTTTGTTCCTTTAATTTCAATGTAAGCATTCAAAACGTCAAAATTAGTGGTTCATTTTTAATTAGTAGAAAAAGTTATCAAACTTTTAACTTTTCCACTAATTATACTTCAAAATTTGCCAGAAATGTCATTTTAGCTTTTGATTATCTTCCTCCAAGAGAAAGTGTGGGTTAGAAATCAAAAGTTGTTTTATAAGATAAATATTAGGCTTTCTCTATGGATGGAGACAACCTTTGGATACAACTGACTAACGCAAGCTGTTGCTAGGATATTCTATTAATTTTAATGGTGTTTTTTAAACATTGTGAATGGACGTAAATTAAAAAGTATTAAGTGTAATTGGAACCACTAATTGCGAGGTTTTAAATGAAGCTTTAGATTTACTACCTCTAAATAAAACCAGTAATTGTAGAATAAATAGGAAATAATATTAATAAATAAATGTAATTATATGTGCTTTGTACTTGATCTACTACCCCATAGTCTGTCCAACGATTCAGGGAAGATTTTTGACAGACGACATCCAAAGAATGACAGTAAATACAATTAGACCGTGAATTAAAATGACAGACACATTCGTTTTTTCTCCAGTGCTGCCATACATGATATCAAATATCGAAACTAGAAAAAATCGCATGACTTCTATCGGTCTATATTCCTCTTATAGGTTATTTTAGTAAATCACTGTGTATAATTAAGAACTAAAAACGAACATTGTTGTTGAAATCAGTTAAAAATACCGTTGTCAATGTGTTAAACCTACATACATACATACTGCCATTACTCGCTGACGAGTATTTGACACGCATCAGAAGATGGTCACGCAAGGCGTTTTCTTTCATGAGCTTTTCTGTGACTGAAAAGCCCAATACTTGATGTTATTTGTCTACCGCACTCCGGACATTCAAAAATCTCATTGCTTTGTTGCCTCTTAACTTTTTGGTTCTCGCTGTTAACTGAGTTTACAATTCTTCTCCATTGAGTTCTATTGTGAGCTGCTACTTCCCACTCATTCTGCACGTTAATCTCCTTTAAATTTTCGTGGAAAATGTCTTTGTACCTTTTGAGTTGTCCACCTGGCCTCCTCTTACCGTCTACAAGCTCTCCGTAAAGCAGTGATTTTGGTATGCGGTTTTCTTGCATTCTGCATACGTGACCAGTCCATCTTAGTCGGGATTTTCTAACCATGACTTCAATACTCTCGCAGTTAGCTTTTTCAAGAACCGATACGTTTGAGACATGATGGAACCATTTGATTCTTAAGAGTTGTCTAAGGTGTTTCTGTTGCAACTTGTTTAATGCGTTCATGTGTCGGCGGTACGGCACCCAGGTTTCGCTCCCATATAACATGGTGGGGATTATTATTGCTCGGTACACTGCAAGTTTCGTTTTTGTGCTCAGGTCATGGTTGTAGAAAACCCTGTCTTTTAATTTCCAGAATGCTCTTGAGGCACTGCTAATCCTGTGCTGAATTTCAGAGTCGATATTGGCCTTTTCCGAAATCAAACTGCCGAGATAATTGAATTTCGCTACATATTCCAGTAGTTCTTCTCCGATTTTTGTAGCATTGTTGTGATCTTCCGGGGGAGTGCACATGATTTTAGTTTTGTCGATGTTTAGCTTAAGGCCCAAAGCCTCGTATGCCCAGGTATATGTGTTCAACATTTCTTGTAATTGTTGTACAGTTTTTGCAACTAGAGCGCAGTCATCAGCGTATTGAAGTTCTGTGATGAATTTTGTACGTGTTTTTGCCCTGAGTCTTTTTATGTGGAACAGACCGCCGTCGTATCTGTATCTAATGCCCAATCCTCTCTCCTGCAGTTTGCTGTCCACTATAATGGAGAGCGCTGCCATGAATATGTTGAATAGGAGGCGCTAAGATGCATCCCTGCCTAATTCCTGTATTTGTTAAGAAGGGATCGCTCAGTGATCCATGATGTGACACTCTTGACTTGTTGTTGTTATGGAGGCTTTTACACACTGTAAGAAATTTGTTGGGTACTCCGAACTTTGTCATAAAAAAAACAAACAGCAGTGTTAAACCTACGGTCTAATTCTCAATCAGTGTATGGCGTCCTTGAATTTTGCAAATAATGGATGATTTAGTACAATCAAGAGGAATTATGACCTTTAAACAATGTACATATTGTTCGTTACAATTGTATACGTATTTTTTTATCAAAATTTCATCATTTTCTTAACCGTTACTGTTGGTCTGATTATGTGACATTTTCTTTGCCATCTTGTCAATATTTTTTTATATACATACGAGGGTATCTTAAAAGTATTAGACCCAAGAAACGTACGGATGTATTTTTTTATTTATTATTATTTTTCTCTTGCACTGCATATCTCTTTACATTAGATATGCAGTGCATTGTTTCAAATATTCAGGATAATTAATTACAAAAAAAAATAATAATTTAGTAAACGGTTGATAAGATATTTTTTTATTTTAATATATCGGGTGCGTCTCAAAAGTGGCACAACTGTGTGTGTCACAACTTTTTTATTTTTTTAGATAAAAAACGAGAGTTGGTATGTTAGTATATGACATAAATTAGAGATTGATTGACGTGTATTCAATTGTCTTTGGTCACTTCCTGTTTCAGCGGAAATGACTATAACTTTTGATTTTTAAATGGCACCATAGATATCTTTTTACTTTATTTGATACAAAATGTCATTCTGAATAGTGATGACATATCATATGTCAACTTTTGACATTCTCGCTTAAGAAAAAAATAAATTTTAAATTTCAATCTAGAGTGCCATGGCTGTGTTAAAATCATTAATCATCAAATAGCATTTTTTGACGAATAATTTGATATCACACACTTGGTATTTCGAGTCAAAATGTCGTTAAGAACCGCATGTTAGAATTTTAAATTAACCATATACGAAAAGTTGACATGTCATATGTCATTCTCTTCAGAGTGACATTTTCAAACGAATAAAGAAAAAAATACCTAGGGTGCCATTTAAAAATCAAAAGTTGTAGTAATTTCCTGTGTAACAGGAAGTGATCGGAAACAGTTGAATACGTCAATCAATCCTAATTTATGTCATATATTAACATACCAAATGTCGTTTTTTTTACCTAAAAAATTAAAAAGTTATAGGGGTCAGTCACTTTTGAGACGCACCCGGTACATATTATTTTATACTCATATATAAAGTTATGGACAATTTTCAATCATAGACTTAAAATTTAATGAAGGTTCTCGTTCTTCCATCATTCTGTTGAGGTTATGGCCTTTCAAGTGTTTTAATTTGTACTATACATTATAACAAAATATTTCAAAAAGATAGTTATTAAATTGAAACTTAAATAATTACCTGTTATTATTAAAACACCAATAATTTGTTCTACAGGGTTGTATACCTTGTAGAAAATTTCTACTACTATAAATAATACTTACAACTTTGAAATACTTATGTGGGAAAATATTTCAGCATGAATGAGATATGGACAACTATCATTATTTATTTTAATGTGTTACTGGGGGTCAATTTTATATTGTACAATAATTATAATAAAAGCAAATACATCGGTTAAAATTTTCAACTTTCTGCAATATTTCTTTGACAAATGGTATCATATTTTTATCCGACCATGGTAGGCTATTAAGATCGGGAAAAAAAAGTTTTTTTAATTACACTCAAAGTGAGTTATTTGGGTCATAGATGACCTAAATACAAAATATTTTCTCATGGTTTCTGTCCGTCTGTAACACGATAACTCAAAAACCGCTAAACCGATTTTAACCAAATTTGGCACAAAAATACTGTGGCACCCGAGAATCTGGCCATTAGTTTTTGGTGGTGGTGGGGGGTTGGTAAGGGGGTATGGGAGGGGGTTAAAAATTTTAAAAAATCGTTACTCCAAAATTACAGTAGCTAGCGAAACGCGGTTTTCAATTTAAGATTAGGAATAATATTTGCAACAAAATTTGTAATAACATCAAAATCAGTCAAAGTCGCAGTTTTTCAGATATTCCGTGTTTCCGTAGTCCGTTTTTGAGAAAATCCGTGTGAAGAACTCCAAATTCCCATCGGACGCGACCCCAGGTGGCGGAGAGGGGAAATAACCGCGGATCAAAATTCGAAAAATTCCTTTACTTTGAACCTAAAAGAACTGCCTACCATCTTTTTATTAACATATTTTAGTATGGGCGGCTATATATTTATGGGTGTGCCTCCCGCCGCCAATTTTTATTATTAGTTTACAAAATACCCCTTCAAGCTTAGATTATTCTATATTCTAAGTTTGAAGTCGTTTTTTTGACAATTTGCAGTTAAAAATATTTATAAAGGCGGTTGTATTTATTAAAAATTAATAATATAGCAGAATAAAGTCTAAAGAATCTAAACAGTAATAGAAGATTTTGACAGACTACATCTAAGTGTGAAAAAAATGAATTTGCCGTAATTGGCTATTTTATAGACAATCCATATATCTACAAGTTATCGTAAAATAATTCAAAGAACTACTTCTTTGTTTTTCTTGGTAGAATAATATACACATATTTAATAAATATTATTTATTAAACTATTGTAGGTAAATGAAATAAAAGTAGAGACGGTATAAATTTAGAAAGAACTGGTATAAATTTAAATAAGTTCATAAACTAATTTCGATTTTGAAAATAGCTACTGTCACTAGAAACTTGCCTTGACACCACTAGCCATCTTGATTACAATCTTATTGAAAAATCGCTTTTTATTCAAAATCTGAGCCAGATAGGTATAGGAAACCCTAATATATTATGAAAGAGCATTTAAATCTGCTTCGACTTATTTAAAAAAATACATTTGTATTTTGTACAGTGTTGTATTTGAAATAACGAAGTTTTTATGTAAAATAAATATTTAAAATAGACCAGCAATTTTTGATACCCCTGTATACATTTAAGGAAGGAATAACATTTTTCTGTAAAGTTTATTTCTCTACCTTTAAACTCAGCACAGGTACTAATTTTGAAAAGTAATGTCCAGGGTGTTAATAATCTATTCTAAGGTAGCATGCACATTTAAATATCTTTAAATATCTCAAAAACAAAAGATTTTAAACATATTTAACTCTTATAATAAATACCTTTTTTTGGGCCAAAGAATCCAAAAATGAAATAAAATACCGAGTGTCCCATAAGAAAAAATATAACTTTGGTATGGATCTTAGTTCTGAAACACCCTGTACATTTCAAAATAATTTTAAACTGTGCCCCCACATTACCTCCCCACATATACCCATAAAATATTTTGTTTCTACATCTTTCCGTTTTCGTATAATCAACCGAGGCAAATGAGGTGCGCCACCCTGTATATTTTTGAGTTTCCAGCGTCTGAGTTTCCTGCGAGTTTTTTGACCACCAATTGCCTCTAATTGTCTTCTGTTCTTCCGTCAACAGATGCGGTATTTAACAAGAAACTATTTTCTTTACAGATAATTCTCCATGTAATTTTTTTTGAATTGAGGTATTTGAAATGCCCATTCCCCTTCAATTTCACGATATATGTGACATGTCGATCATCTTGGATCAGATCATCTTATGTACAGCATCGACGTTTTCCTGGTTGACTGCCGTTGTTGGTTACCCTGTTAAGCTAAGTCTAATCCGTTTACGTTTAGATTCTCCATACCAAAGAGAAATTGTCGAATGATATGTTGCTTAATTGCCGAAAACAGAAACCAAATCGGCAAGGCATTCTTGTCATCGAAAATTCTAAAAAATTATTGCGCGAAAATTTTCTCGGCTTAATTCCATTTTTCGACTGACCCGTCAACTTCCGAAAGTCAGTTTAGGTACAGCTTTAAACGAAGCGGTCTAAAACTTTGACGTTAAGTTAACTAAAGATGACAGTTAATTGTGACATTTGATATATTTCGAAAGACGCTTACTATGTTTCTATATGCAAAATATAAAAGACAACCCTCGTACAGTTCATACCAAATAAACTTTTAGTCACGTGATTAAGCTTGGCCCGCACAGCGTTGTCCACTTTTTACATGTCGAATATATCCATGGTTGGCAACAATGAATTTAAAAATCGCGCGCTCGATTACGTACAGTACGTCTGTCCGTTCTGTAGCTACGGGGTATCCGTGAGGGGGGAAACGACATTCTCTCGATGTTTTTCGTAAAAAATTAGATGACGCGTTCCATCAATAAAAATTCGACAAATTTGCAAGTAGCCAATAAAATGAGTGGGCGGAGCGATTTGCGATGACGTACTCGTCAAGTCGACGTATAAAATATATTGCTGTTTATTTAAATGTTTTTTGTCCGCATTCCTTTCATAGACACAGATCCAGCAGATGTACTGTACAGTACGTTTGTCCGTTCTGTAGCTACGGGGTATCCGTGAGAGGGGAAACGATATTCTCTCGATGTTTTTCGTAAAAAATTAGACGACGCCGACGCGTCCCATCAATAAAAATTCGACAAATTTGCAAGTGACCAATAAAATGAGTGGGCGGAGCGATTTGAGGTGACGTACTCGTCAAGTCGACGTATAAAATATATTGCTGTTTATTTAAATGTTTTTGTCCGCATTCCTTTCATAGACACAGATCCAGCAGACGTACTGTAACTAAAAGTTTAATTGATTTGAAATATATTTGTTTTCTAAATATTAAATAAATAGAATATTTATGTCAATTTTCTTCTAGGTTACGTAAACATTGCCGAAGGTGACGAAAAAGGCATGGAAATAGCCGTGTCCACCCAGGGACCCATTGCAGTAGCCATCGATGCCAGCAGGGAAGGGTTCCAGTTCTACTCAGACGGCATCTACTACGATCCCGAATGTGGCAACGGACAAGACGACGTAAACCACGCGGTTCTCATAGTGGGTTACGGGCAAGAACCCAACGGCCAAAAGTACTGGATGGTCAAGAATTCGTACGGGGCCCAGTGGGGTATCGGGGGGTACATCAAGATGGCGAAGGAGGCTAATAATCATTGCGGTATAGCCAATCAGGCTACATATCCTTTAGTCTAATCAAGATTGAAAGACAAATATCTAATAATATCCAGTAGATTCATTCAGAATAACACAGAGAAAGACTAGAAACACAGGGTCTTATCGTATATAGTGTGCTAGGGAGTATTTCACAAAAATATGTTCACTTGAACAACGTATCTCAAAAAACTGTGAGTGAGTAAGAGTGTAAGAGTGATATTTTTAATTGAACACATCGTATATTATTGCAGTTTTGGTTTCCTTTTTGATCGTTTTACGTAATCCTAGGTTTTACCATTGCATTTGTTTCAATAGTCACAGAAAGAGAAATAAGTAAATAAAAAAGAATACTGAAGCATTTTTTTAAAAGCATAAAAAATACAAGAATCATCCCAAAATGAAAAACTATGCTACATATTTACTACAATAATTGGTCTGTACTTGCTTTATCATGATACAATTCTTTATTATAAATATCGTAATCTTTAATATGTCAAAATTGTTCAAATATAGAACTTATTTTTTTTTAATTGAACGCTTTATACAGGATGTCCCAGAAATAAGTGCAAATATTTTAACTGGTAGTATATTTCGGCCCCAGAAACACGCCTGTGAGGCTTTTTGAGAAAAAAAATATTGAAAATTTTATATTTTTCTTGATATTTTCCGGGAAATTTGAAAAAACTTTTTAGTGCCACTTGTTTATTCACCTGAGGCGTCGAATAAGCTGAAAAATCTCGTGAAAAACTCTTAATAGCCGGTTATCGCCAGCGGTTCTCAAAACGTTGCCTCGATTATTTTAATTTATTTTAAAAATGGTAAAGAGAGAAGATGTTTCTTTTGACCAGATCTAAAACCACCCTTTAAAATGTCTGCACTTATTTCTGGACCACCCTGTATATCATTATTCCGTAAAATGCAGAATTATACAGATGTTTATTAAATACGATTTTTGAAACAGTAAAGTACAAGCTAAAAAATAATTAGGTGGTTTTGATAAAAATTTTCTTTTGAACTTTTTTTTAATCACAACTTTTTGATTGAATTAACTCCCAAACCAAACCAAACAAAGCAGATCATTTTCCCTAACTGAAAAAATATATCAATCTTATCTATCTATACTCTATACATCCCTCTAAAAACTAACTACAATAAAATTATACAATAGGTATATTCATATATCATACAATTGGTGTACTTAATGCATGTATTATTTTGTTACGACATTATTATTTATAATATTTATTTTGTTACGATAATGATATACTAGAAAATAATCTACTGGATATATTAGATAGAGTAGTAAAAAATAAATGGACAATATTATTTAATGTTATAAATAATCAGTTTAGTGAATAGCTTGATACTGTGTGATACATCATAGGAGATACAATATTAAATATTAAAATTTGTTGTCATAAGTACTATTTAAATATTTCTCGCAATGATTATTATTTCATAGTATATAATATTATATGTTTGGCCTATACAAGGTGACAATTTGAAAACGAACAGTAAGTTAATATTACCTCTACCGATGAATACGTCAATTTACATATTAAGGGGGACAATCTTTGAGGCATTTGTTGTCGTGTTACTTTTAACCCTTTGACCCCTAGGGCACCGATCCTAAAATTTTAAATGGCAACCCCTATTTCTTTTACACTTTCGAACACAACAAAATAATATTAACTAAACTAAACTAGAAAACCTCATTTTTACTACATCACAAGCAAATAAAAATTAATCCGTAGCCAAGAGTCATAATTCAAGATTACTTTGGGGGATGCCCAGCAGTAACGGGAGGGGGGGCGGCACCCCCGGGCACCCCCGTAGTTACGCCAATGGTTTCGCCAAATTTTCATACCATCATCGGTAGAGGCAATATTAAATACTGTTCGTTTTCAAATTGTCACCCTGTACTTTTAAACACAAAATATTGTCCATTTAATTTTACAACTAAATATGTATTTATTTATAAATTTGAGAATGCTCTCTGTTTGAAACGAAAATTCAAATAAAAAAATCATTGTAAAAAAATCTCAATTGAAAATTTCTAGGATTGTATTTGTTTCACATTGATAGCATTCTAAATTAGTCTATCTAAAATAAGTAAAAAATAATGTGTTTAAGCATTCTCAAGGTGCCACTTTTAGACCAGAATTTATTTTCATTATTACTAAAATTTTTAATGTAAAAAGAAGAAAAATGACAATTTGTATTATATTTTTATACTGCCACTTAAATAAGTTATTTTAAAAATGTAATAAATGTAGATATTTGTAGAAATAAAAATACATTTTATTTATTCTCCATTTTCCTTTAGTTTATAAAAATACACGTAGTTAAAAATATAGAAACTCTACAGAAATTTTTATTCAAAACATAAAAAATGTTCAACATTTTTTTGAAGAATCCTTGAATCAAAATATGTCACCGTTAAAAATATGTATTTGTACTTATTTAAGACACACTGTATAAAAAAAACTACTTTTTATTTTTGTCACTCACGCCATAAATATTTTACATTTGTCTTGAAACACCCTGTATAAATGTACAATTTATCTATCCCGTATAATGTAGTTTTTGATAAAAAAAAACAAACTACACTACAGGTACCTATACCGAGTGTTTTTCAAAGGGGCTCACCCCTATAACTTTTTTATTTTTACAGATAAAAAATGAAATTTAGTAAGTGTGACATAAATTAGGATTGATTGACGTATTCAATTGTTTTCGGTTACTTCCTGTTTCACCGGAAATAAGTATAACTTTTGACTTTTAAATGACAGCCTAGGTTTTTTGGGTATTTTGTTACTTTATTCGATAGAGAATGACTCTCTGAATAGAATGACATATTATATGTCAACTTTTGACATTTTCAAATAATAACATGCGATTCATAACGATAAGTTGAGTCTAAATACCAAGTGTATGATACCAAATTATGCGTAAAAAAGATTTTTTTCAAATATGCTAATGAGCCACCCTCATTCCATTTGAAAAAATTGAGTTACGATATATTATGAATACGATTAGGGGTTGATCATTTAACCGTCCAGGACAAGACAAGAAAAAAACATTAGACGATCAAATCTATTTTTCCAAGTCTCCTTGATTAAAAATTGGTGTTTTTAATTTTAATACAGCCATATGGTAGAGGTGTTTAGTTCGTGAATGAACTAGTTCCAATGAACTATTCCGATCCCGGAATGAAAGGAACTAGTTCCTGATTTCTCAAAAAACTAGTTCCTCAGGACCTATTCCGGGATCGAGACTGTGACCGACATAGAATAATATGCAACGGCGACGGATCGGCTAGGGCGCGTAGCGATGGTAGGCAGGAGTGGGGAGTGCCAGCCGTACGTTATCGGATCCGGACCTAGAGGAACTAAACCACAGAATATACTAACGAACTAAACTAAATAAAAGACTAGTTTACGTACGAATAGATCGGGCCAGCGCGATCGATGCTAGGCAGGAGTGGGGAGTGCCAGCCGTATGCCGTATGTTATCGGATCCGGACCTAAAGGAAATAGAGAAACTAAATAAAAGACTAGTTTACGTATGGATCAGCCAGCGCGATTGATGCTAGGCAGGCGTGGGCAGCGCCAGCCGTATGTTATCGGATCCGGACATAGAGGAACTATTAAAAGACTAGTTCACGGGTATCTATTCAGTCGGCAGATCCGAGATATAATACAAGGCGACGACGATGGATTCGGCCTTGTCTATTGCCACAGCCGGCGCGGCGTAATTACCACAGAAATTTGTCGTGGATACTGTTTTCGATTTTTAAATATTTTATGGAAATGTTTCACTTTAGGTTCCTAAAACTAAGAAATATCTTATAAAACGAAGTAGATATTCTGAACTTTGAGACAAAAACAAAAAGCTTGAAGTGAGGAAAAATACAATTTTTCGTAAAATTTTTGTAATATTTGCTCCAATTGATTTGTGATATAGTTTTTTAAATTCTGATTTGAGTTTTTTTATTTTTTTTTATCTGCAATAAAACTTACTTGTATATTTTTAACATACACAATTACACGTCTCGTTATATCTCCGTACATATATAAATATACATATAAAAATTATACAGATCATACTGTGAATAGTCCTGACTGACAACGAAACGCATTAGCAAGCAAGGGGGATGTCAATGTTAGTCGGGAATTATTGTGAACTAAAGACCTAGTTCAAGGAACTATTCCTCTGGAGGAACTAGAACTAAGGAACTAGTTCCTCCCAAGGAACTAGAATTCTCACCTCTAAGCCATGGCACAGAATGAAATTTAAATATGATTTTTTTAAGCGAGAATCGAAATCATTCTTTTCAGAGTGTCATTTTCTATCGAAAAAAAGTAAAAAAAATACCGATAGTGCCATTTAAAAATAAAAAGCTATAGCTCTGGCTCGAGCTCTGGCTATAGTAATTTCCGGTAAAACAGGAAGTGACCGAAAACAATTGAATACGTCAGTCAGTCCTGATTTACTTATCTGAAAAAATGAAAAAGTTATAGAGGTGAGCCACTTTTGAGAAACACCCGGTATAATTAAGAAATAAATTAATAGAAGAAATATCAAAGTCCGAAAAAAAAGACCGAAGAAAGCTCATCAAAAAATAGCTATCAAAAAATAAAAAAATATTTTAAAGTTTTGATATTGATCAAAATAATCGAGACCGTTATGAAAATACCGTATGATCGAAAAAAAACGGCGTCAAAAAGGGCTGACAAATGACAATCAATGATAATTTTGGCGAGGTCAATCTGTAGACGTCGTTTAATAAAAATTGACATAAAACATGTCAAAATTAACACCAATTATTGAAAGATTATAAAAGGATAGAACGTTTCCAGGCACATAACACAGTTTGATTTATATCTTCAATCTTCATATCGATAAATCATTTTCTATTAAACATGTTTGTTGTTCAATCTTTGCGGAATTTTATGATTTTGTAGAAACGTATAGCAATTTATCATTATTATAAATGACTAGTGATAGACTCAATAATAGATATACCCAATGACATCTGCTCAAAAGAAAGTTTAAAATTAATGTTGTAAAGTTCGACATTTTTAACGTTACTAAAGAAATTGTGGAGAATAAAAATTAACGTATACAGGGTGTTCAAGGCAGAGCGTGCATTAGAAGTTTCTAGAGAACCACTATATCCAGATCAGAGATTTTTTGCACATCATTGTTTTAAAACGAGATCTATCAATTAAAAATATTTTCAATATGGCGGCACTTCGGGAAATACCAGTTGACAACAACTTTCTTATTTTAAATGGGTGCCCTTATTTATTATTGCATACTTAAATTCTCTGTAAAATTTTATGAATTCTGATATTAAACACTCTATACCTAACATTAACCGTTTTTGAGAAAAAAAAAATATTTAAAATTTTTGAACATGAAAAACTGCCTGTCAAAAATATGTGTATAGCCTAAAAGTCAAATTTACTGATTACCATAGCTACTGTGATATAAAGAGAAGACAGGTAGCTGTCATGGAATTGAGCGATTAAAAAATTATGATAAATCATTTTCTTCAAATGGAAACTCACTTTTTTTTATTTTACTAGGGAAAAGGTTTTGCAATTTGTTACTTTTTAACTATACATGTTCCTACACCAAAAATAAATCGTTTTTAAGTTATTCAAGATTTAGTTTGAAAACGTATATTTTTCTTGATTTTATCTAGCTTCCTTTGACATTAAGTGTCAAACAGTCAGACAATTTATTTCCATCTCTCACGAAACGAATTATTTGAATTCCCTATATTGTAAATACTTCCTGCCCTAAGTGCTTAAAAAGTGTATTTATAAAAATATATCTCGTATTTTCGCTCTTTAGTGATGATATATAATAGTGGATCTTATTAATTATTAATCAAATACCGTATCAACCTTGAAGAAAAAATGCGCAAAGTTGACTTGGAAATGATGATCGATTGTTATCAGTTCAAACAGCAGTATGTTTACTGCTGTTTGAACAAAGTGTCACAATATGACATGACCAGATCTATTGTTTTACATCACTTGACGTTTAAAGTCATAGGCCACTGGTTAAAATCAAGAAAAAATATACGCTTTAAAACTAAATCTTAAATAACTTAAAAACGATTTATTTTAGGTATAGGAACATGTATAGTCAAAAAGTAACGAATTGAAAAGGCGGGTTTCTATTTGAAAAAAAGATTTATGATAATTTTTTAATCACTCAATTCCATGACAGCTACGGCCATTATTATATGACATTTGAACAATTTAATCTTTGAAATAGATGAACAATTTAATCTTTGAAATACCACATGTCTTCTCTTTATGTCACAGTGGCTGTGGTAATCACTAAATTTGACGTTTAGGCTATACACACATTTTTGACAGGCAGTTTTTTTATCGTCCAAAAATTTTTATTTTTTTTCCCCATAAACGGTTAATGTTAGATATAAAGTGTCTGATATCAGAATTCATAAAATTTTACAGAGAATTTAAGTATGTAATAAAAAGTGCCGCCATATTGAAAATATTTTTTATCGATAGATCTCGTTGTGAAACATTGTGCAAAAAATCTCCGATCTAGATATTGTAGTTCTCTAGAAACTTCTAATGCACGCTCAGCCTGGGACACCCTGTATATGTTCATTTGTGTACAGTGTGTTCATTCAGTAAATTGTTCATTTGTATACAACGTATTATATTTTTTATAATACAATAGGTTGTTATAATATATTATTTAGATTAAGAATATTTTTTTTTATAAAACAACTACAGTAAATGTCAAAAAAAATTGTTTATACAACAGACAAATGAAATATAAGAATTCTTTTATAGAAAAATTCAACTTACATATGTCAAAATTTGACAGCTCTAATGTTTTTTTTTGATATTTCGAAAATTACACTGTGGGGTTTCAGACAAGACTTTTAAGCATAATTTAAACTTTTTTCCAAAACCAATTGCGTAGATAACTACTGACTAAAATATCGGGAACACCCTGTACAGATAGTTTTAGATAGTTTTGACAATTTCATTTTTTTTTTATAAAATTTCTAGAAAACGATTATTTCTTCTTTCAAACAAATTTGAAACTCACTCGGGATTCCCACAAAAGGATCAAACAGAATAACATAAATAAACATGATAATTTGTTGTAATTCAATATCTGCATTTAAACGCAAAATGATAATAACAAGCGTGATTCCGGTGACAGATATAAATACACTTATGGCCTTAAAAAATATAATAAAAATATGGTATTAAAAGTGTTTTTTCGCTACATAACGGGTTAGTTAGAGTTTTCTATATTATAGCTTCTTAATATGTCAGGTTTGAAAATATTTATCTATATTTGTTTAGTGATAGTGAATAATGCCCAATTTTCGCCACAAACGATTTTAAGTAATGTAAAACCAATGAACATTGATTTGAATCCGGCTGCTCTAACTCAACAATGGGAAAATTTCAAGGCAGGTATTTCAAACATTTGAATATATCCTTGTTATACAACGTGTTTTTTAAATAAATGCCCCCCCAAATTATGTTAACCAATACTAATATATTAGGCCAATAAAATTAAATGGAAAAAAGCAGTTTTGCGGAATTAATTTCCAGCAAGCTGGAAATCGATTTAATACTTCTATTAGGTCCTAAATGCGTGTTATCTGAGTTTGCACCATCCCAGATGGTGAGCTTAACTTTTGGTAGTCAAAAACGCCAAATTTTTCCACCTTTTTTAGTTTATTGCTTGTAGCTGGAAAACCAGGGTTGGCATGATTTAAATCATGATTTCAATCGTGATTTAAATCAAGTGATTTTTTAAATTTTAATCAAACTTTATTATAAATCAAAAAATAACTGTTAAAGTTATAAAAATTTGTCCTAGAAAACTATATAAAATATTTCTATAAAAGATCGTCGGTCGTGGTCGTCAGATAATAAATCGAAAAATAATTGTTAATATTATAAAACTATATAAAAATATCTATTCATCAATTTAAATGTTGGACCGATTTTTAAAGTAATTTCGTGTGAATCCATTAGACCGCTAAACGCAGGGATTTATTTTAAACTTTATGTATAAGTGACAAAAATTCGCTGTTCGAATACATATCATTCGCAGTCTAGTGCCAGAACTAGGTTCTTCTGATATAGAAACTATATCTTCATTCCCGAGAATCTATAATCGTTATCAGGAAATATGTTTTATATTTTTTTTTGAAACGGTTGTTTTTTTCCAAATTCTTACCGACATTTTGATCTGCAGTAAATATTTTACACTTTGACATTAGATAATACTAATTTCATTCTCGACTTAAGACTATTTCCGAACAATAGTGTATTGTTCTTATTAGGAGTAAAAATTATACATTTTTACTCCGAATAGAACATACTATTTTTTTTAAACATTACAAATAATTTTTTAATCAATTTCAAACATTGCAAATAATATAAACAGTAATCGAGCAACAATTTGTACACTAGTTGAATTTGACACTTCATATCAGTTTAATAATATATTTTTGTACTTTTGTGCTTAGGCGTAATAGTGCTTTACTTTTACTTTTATGCCTAGACGTTAAAATGACAAAAATTAATACTTTTGAGACGTTAATAAAAATCCTTTTGATCTGAAGCGAGTTTTGATTTCTAACCAAAATTTTTCTTGACGGGTAAAGGTGCGTATTCACTATCCGAACAAACGAACGAACGAACGAGCGAACGAATGGAATTCGGTATATTTGGACGGGGAACCGAACGCATGCGGCCATTAGTTCGTTGGTTTGCTCCACCATCCGTTTCGAGTCGATACATCAAAGGAGTTCAAAAACGAATGGGTAGATGTTGTTCGTTCAGTTCTAAAATTCGGTCCCGTCCATACTACTACCGAACGAACCAACGAATGTTCGTTCGTTCGTTCGGATAGTGAATACGCACCTTAATCATCAAAGGCCAAAATGACATTCCTCGCAAATTTTGAAATATAATTAGTGAAAAAGTCAAAAGTTTGTTAACTTTTTCCAATAATTGAAAATTAATACCACTAATTATGACGTTCTGAATGCTTACATTAAAATTAGGTGAACAAACTTCTACGGCCAATTGAAACTACTAATTTATTCCACTGATTTCGAGGTTTTGAATGAAGCTGTAGAATAAACAAACTTTTAACTTTTCCACTAATTATACTTCAAAATTTGGGAGGAATGTCACTTTGACCTTTGATTATCATCCATCAATAGAAATTGTGGCTAGAAATCAGAAGTATGGTTTTATAAGCTAAATATTAAACTTTCTCTATGGCTACAATGCAGTAGTCAGCTGCAAGCTGTTGCTAGAATATTCTATTAATTTTAATTATGTTTTTTAGACATTGTGAATGATCGTAAACTAAAAAGTATAAAGTGTAATTGAAACAACTAATTTATTTAACTAATTGCGAGGTTTTGAGTAAAGTTTAATAACTTGGAGACTGAATAACGTTTCACATAGTCCTTCCAATTACTTACCATCATTTAGTTGTACAAAAAACAGCACATTTGTCAGGTCATCGCATTAACATTTAATGTATTCTGCTCTGCTCTTTCTTCTTTGATCGAAAATCTATGCATACAAAGCTATAGCTTCATCTGTTAATCCCACCAGCTTTAAATGCTTCTCGTGCTTGCAATGCTCTATTAGTAGACCCTCAGTTTTGACAGTTTTCGTATCATTAGCCCCCCATACACCAGAAGATTTGGCCTGCGAATTTGGTCGCGGCGCGGCATAGAAAACAAGTTCTGTGGATTTAGTCCGAGGACTTGGCCTATCACGCACCAAAACTCTCGTATTTTGGACAGCCATTAAAAAACATAAAACCTAGGACAGAAACAGGACAGCTCGCTAGAACAAAAGAAGTTTTAAAAAATGTAAACGGCTCAATCTAGACTCAAGACTTAAAGGGGCTCTACATGCCAAATCGCACAGTTCAAATCTTAAGACCAAATTGATAGCGATCTTTTCATACTACAGGTTCAGATTTTATAAAAGATAATTTCGTCAGTCTATTGTTTAGACCATTCTCGCTAAAAACTGTGGTCTGTGCAGTTAAAAATATTCAGCATGTTGAAAGACAGCACGATCATCTCTTCGATGGGATCTTTATCCAAGCTGTCACCAAACGTTGAGATTTGTTCTACATCGAAGGACTGTATAGTTCGAATCTCTCAGATATCGTTGCGTGTAGGGCCTTGCCGGTTAGATCTTTGCCTGATTAAATCCGCGGACCAAGTCCAAATCCGCTGGTGGATGGCCAAACCTTCTGGTGAATGGATGATTATTTCTTATCAAGCCTGCATCTGTCTTGGTAAATTGATGTTACGACACCGCAGAAGTATTCTGAATTGAATTATTTTTATGGTACAGGAGTTAGTTACAAAGAGCCTTGAAGTTCTCAGTAATTACAGTACTAAACAGTATTTAAGAAACTGTATTTAAAACCTTATAATTTTTTAGAAAGAGAACGGTAAAAACTACGAACGTTTAGAAGAAATCCTACGTTTCGACATTTTCAAAAACAATCTAAAATTGATGTTCGATCACAATCAGAAATTCCTCAGTGGTCTGGTTAACTATCATATCGGAATCAATCAGTTTGCTGACATGACCAAAGAGGAGTTTGTTAAGAACATGTTGAAAGTGGAAATGCCAAGAGGAAGATCTAAGAGGCGGATTAAAGAACACGAGAGATTCAGAAGACAGATCGTTGACAGAATTGATTGGCGTGACCGGGGTGCAGTCACACCGGTGAAAAATCAAGGGAATTGCGGCTCGTGTTGGAGTTTCAGTGCAGTAAGTACAGTGTTCCAACTCCAAGTAAACTAATCAGTACTGAAGTGTTATGAAGCTCCCCCGTATACTAAGTGAATACTTTAATACCGATTAGTTTTATACCGTGTGGTGTATCGGAACAGGGGACATAGGAAATCTCATGTAAATTTTTAACTTCTTCTTTTGTTATTTCTAACTATTTATCTAAAAGGAATTTATTCTGAATTTAGCGCGCGGTAACTGTACATGTCGAACGTCTGTTTGTTCTCTGTCCTCTTCAGGCTCCAGGCATCGGCTTATATATGAGAGAAAGAGACAGTCCCGATTTAACTTGAAAATTCTTAGCCGCGTTCTTCGTCTCCTCACCGGCTTCTATAGTCTGTCCAACGAGAAGATCCTTGACAGTGATAGATATGTCTGTCATTTTAATTTCAGAGTAGTTTATTTTATTTTACAAAGAAATAAGTTGGTACAACTGGAACGCATAGCAGGAAATTAATATATATATTTAAAATTTGACTGACAAGTAACTTCAAAATATTGTGAAAAAAACTGTATAAAACTGAAAAAGTGTAATCGAGTTATCTTATTTAATAAAAAAAGGTATGTGTTAATACAAAACAAACAAAAAAAAGACACCACATACCAAAAAAATATGAAAAAGAACTATTTCTTACTTTCAAGCTTTATAAAACTTCCCGCATTTATGATTATATTTATCAATATAACTTATGTACAAATACAAATTTGTAATATTCCGCAGGAATAAATAAAACAACATAAATAAAACAAACTATTTTATCACATTATCATCAACTATTTTATCAATTTTATACCTCACAGGTTGATTAATTAACTTTAATCTTAATTTCTTTAAACCAGTACCTTTTGACATTATTTTTCTGCAGTACTAAAATCCATTATTTACCTATCGTGTGATGTCGATATTTTACAGCTACTCCAGTTTTTAGTATAGCCCTTCTACCATATTCGAGATGCACTTATCTACGACGAGATGGTATACGAACTTTATTGATAGTAACTTTATTGGTGTATCTGTATAAGACTTTCTGCCTGGGCAGCGAGTATTAACCATAAACTGTGCTCTGGGTTCTACAGTTAATTTTCACTCGATTTTTCCTCCACTTGACTTCAAAAGACACAAAACACAATTAATAACACGAATCAAAATGCATCATCTTCCAAAACGCAGGGTATTTGACAAAACTGACAAAAGTTGACACAAAATTATAACCTATAATTTGGCAAGACTTTGACAAACGTCAAAAATATAAAGGCGAGTTCATACGCATCGGCGTCCGTTTGTCGTTCATCGTTCCGTCAAACCAATAAAATTGAAATACGTCTGTCATTTTTTAAATAAACCAATAAAACTGGTTAAAAACAACAAGAGACGACGCATGACGGATTTATATTTAAACTCAAAGTTTTAAACCCATCCATAGTTAACTTAAAAATTATTAGAAACTTTTTTTATTAAAATAAATAGATTGGTATGGGACGTCATCTGCTTTTCTTCTGTCATCGTCTGTCGAAATCTTACCGGAGAAAAAAAAACAGAGTATATTTGTTCTCGAACACTTCTCGAACGGCTGTTAAGAAGAGAATCTTTAGCATTCCACAGAGGTGTCCTTTTCAGTCCATCTAAGTTTCTGTATTTAATATGCCCATAAAAACGGTTTTTGAGTGTGCTCCACGGGAAGAAGTCATTCGGCGAATGATCCTGTGGTCTTTTCCTACTGTGTTCTCCAATAAACGGGAGTCAATGTTTTTCTTTCCTTCAACTTGAAGAATATTCAATTCATTCTTATTCTTCCTGTTCAATTATATTTGTCTTCAAACTTCCATGTGCTTAATACCTTAGTGCCTTTAGTTTCAAACCTGCGGCTTATTATTTAAACTGGTTGACTTTTTCGGTATAGGATTTCTGGAGACTGAGCTGCTAACGTATCTAACACATCGGGTATACTATTTCCAGGAAAATGCCGTTTAACTATCGTAACTTTATCAGAAGTTGTGAAATTCATAATTTTTTTATACAAAATTACGTTGTTTGATACCTTCAATTTTTTGTAAACAAAATGTGACATCGAATTTGACAATGACACAATCACATTTTTTGATGGTATTTTAATTGTAGCTTTCTCTGGACCGTATTATAAATTTTACTAATTGGAAGGTAGATTTTTGCAAATAACTTTTAAATGACTATTCCAAATGAAACGAAATTCTACACAAAGTACAACTTTAACGCCTCTTCAAAAAAGTCTAATACAACTTTTGCATAAAATCATCTGGGGAGATAATATTTGGCTTTTTCAAAATTAACATTGGATTTTCTATGTCTCGTGTTCCAATGCACCACACGGTATATGGAGTTTGACGGGATGCAGAGACCGTCACCCTGTATATACTCTTCTAGATCGGTTCTGTAGAAGGCCAATACTTTTTGAAAACCGGAAATTTGGTGTCTCTAAGCGAACAGAATTTATTGGACTGCGCCACAGATCAGAACAGGGGCTGCAACGGAGGTTGGATGACCAATGCTTTTGATTATCTGAAAGGACACACAATCACTTCAGAAGATGCTTATCCCTACTATGCACAACAACAGCAATGCCAATCTCCTTATGCTCCTTATCGGATATCTATTCAAGGTAATATCTTGTTGAATAAAAAAAATACGGTCGATGGAAGCTCGGCATAACATTGCAGTTGGTGTTTCCGGATATGTTGGGTGGTCCAAACTGTATTTTGCAACATATTTTGCAGATAAAAATAAGTAAAATAATTCGTATAAACGTATGTCCTAAAATGCTTAGTTTCGGGGATACAGGGTGTAGATGTTTCATTATGGACAACTCAAAAGGTACAAGGATATTTGCCACGAAAACTTAAAGAGGGTTAGCATGCAGAATGAGTAGGAAGAAGCAGCTCACAACAGAACCCATTGGAGAAGAATTATAAACTCAGTTAACAGCGACAACCAAAAAGTAAAGAGGCAACAAAGCAATGAGATTTTTGAATGTCCGGAGTGCGGTAGACAGATAACATCATGTATCGGGCTTATCACGTATCAGTCACAGAAAAGCTCATGAAAGAGAACGCCTTGCGTGACCATCTTCTGATGCGTGTCAATTTTGACGTGTGATTTTTTCTAAATAATTCCTGAAGTAACGTCAATATTTGGATGAAAATTGGTGTCAGGGAGTTTTTTGACATGAGAAATTTTGATTTTGATATCAATATGACTCATATTTGTAGAGCGCGCCACCTCCATGTGTTTTAACTGATTTGAAGTGTAATAACTTTTCGTCCGTACCTGTATAAAACTATTGAGTGAAAAAAAAAATACATTTCCGTGATTTTTAAGTAAAAAAATACCGTATGATCGAAAAAAAACGGCGTCCAGTTGGCTCGGAAATGAACATCGTTGACATTCCCCATATAATTTTACATATAAAATGACAGCGATTTTCATTTCATAGCCATCGCTGACGCCGTTTTTACTCGATCATACAGTATATCTTGGTAAAAATCGCTACAAGCAACCGTTCTCACGATTTTAGAGTGGAAATAGTCAATACATGTCAATATTGACAAAAAATAAACATATTGAGAACATAGTTATTTGACTCAATCTTTGAATAAGAAGACTAAGGAAGGAGCATATCAAAAATCTTAGATCCACCGCGATGGGCCTCAAATATGGCCGACTTAAATTCCGGTTTGTCAGTGCCGTTCTATGATGTAGGGTAGACGTGGGGTAGACTCAATAATATGTTGTTTTATTTGACGTTGTGAATAAATGTTGGTAGTTATTAGAATTGTTACAAAAATATATAATTCTAATAAAAATACATAAGTTATAATAATTATTTATTAACACAAACATCCGATACGCTACTGAAGCAGGTAAATCTGGTAAATCAAATTGAGGTATCTAAATTCTTTGACATCTAATCTTTGACAAGTAGTAAATAAAAGCAAAATTGCAAGAAAAAATATATAATTAGTTAATTTAAGTGAATTTCATAAATGATCGGTTTACTACACGTATGTATATTATATAGTCACTTACTAGCGAAAAGTTGTTCCATTATTTCACTCAATTTTTGCCGAGATCTACCGCACGCTACACAACCAACTATTTTAGAATCTTTTTCGATAAAACGCGATAGTGGCACTGTTAATTTAAGTTCTGCCACAATTTCCATCTAGATTTACTACCTTTATACAACTATCAGTAGTAGAATAAATAATAAATAACATAAAATAAGTTCCGTAAAGACTGACAAATCCACAAAATTTCAAATCAAATTCAAATGTGTCAAATGAATCGTCAAACAGAACTGTCAAGGATCCCCACCCTAGAGTGCTTTTTCCGTCCACCATGCATGAATACATGGATAGCATTATGCTCCTTCCTTAGTCTTCTTATTCAAAGGACTGAATTGAAAACTTTATTTTTTTAATCATAAATTTTTCTTCGAAAATATGGTGATAAAACAGTTTTCTGTTGAACTTTTGGCAACTTTTGGAAAAACATTTCAAATTTATCATTTCAGTCTAGTAACTATTTAGTCAATATCAAAGTCAATATGTTTATGTCAATGATGACAAGTATTGATAATTTCGGTTCCAAATAAATCGAGAACCATTCTCATAGGGATTTTTACCAAGAGACCTTTTTTACGTAAAAAAACATCATAAATGTATATTTTTTATTCAGTAGTTTTATACAGGTACGGACGAAAAGTTATTACTCTTCAAACCAGTTAAAAAATATGTAGGTGTCGCCCTCTACAAGTAGGAGTCAGATAATCATCAAAATCAAATTTCTCATATCAAAAAACTCCGAGACAGTAATTTTCATCCAAATATTAACGTTACTTCAGAAATTATTTGAAAAAAATCGAAATAAATATGTAACGTCTACACCCTGTATCTCCGAAACTAAGCATTTTAGGACATACATTTATGCAAACTTTTTTACTTATTTTTATCTGCAGAATATGCTGCCGAAGTTTCCGGAATACAGTTCGGACCACCCTGTATACAGGGTGTTTCAAAAAACCATGTGCCATCTCTCGCGGGGAGATTCTTGTTTCGTAAATACAGGTTGTTAAAGTCTTATTATTTTTTCGATTTATTATAATTTTTTTCCAAGTGCATTTAGTTTTTCGAATGAAATTTTGAGGGTAAAAGTTACTATAAATGCGACATACCGTATGATCGAATAAAAACGGCGTCAGCGATGGCTATGAAATGACGATCGATGACATTTTCCATATAATTTTACATATAAAACGACAGCGATCTTCATTTCATAGCAATCGCTGACGCCGTTTTTATTCGATCATACGGTATTTTGAAGCTAAGTCCACGACCACACAGAAAGCGTTTTTTGCGTTTTTAGCGACTAAAATAAAATAACAGGATTATATAGGAGTGACCACACCAAAAACGTGTAGCGTTCGGCGTGTCTCGCAAAAAACGCAAATGAAAACAAATCAGTTTGGTTTTCTGTACCGTTTTTAGCGTTTTCTAAGATGAGACCCAGTCATAGGCGGACGTTATATTTAATAATACAATAAAAATAAATTAAATAGTATCCATTTTTTTCATTTTAGGATATTATCTAAAAATATTTTTATAAAGAACATCTACTGTTTAGGGAGATTTTATTAAATTCAAAAATTTGAAGGAAATGTTTGAAAAAGTGTAGTTTGAAATGTTTAAAAAAGTAATAAATTAAAGGAATATTTTCTTACGCGTAAAAAATAGTTTTTTATGGGTAAAAAGTGTTTTCTTTTCTGCGTAGAAAAAATTTTCTTAACGTTTTTGACGCGTAAAAAATACTTTTTTACACGTAAAAAATATTTTTTTGGGTAAAAGAGTTTTTTAATAGAAACAATGTTTTTGACGCGTAAAAAATAGTCTTTTACGTGTAACAAATAGTTTTTTACACGTAAAAAATATTTTTTTTTGCGTAAGAAAGGTTTTCTACCAGAAACAATAAGTTTTTGACGCGTAAAAAAATAGTTTTTTACGTGTAACAAATAGATTTTTACACGTAACAAATAGTTTTATACGCGTAAAAATTTTTTTTTACCAGTAACAAATAGTTTTATACGCGTAAAAAATAGTTTTTTACGTGTAACAGTTTTATTCGCGTAAAATAATAAAAATAGTTTTTTACGTGTGACAAATGTTTTTTTACGCGTAATAATTTGGTTCACTTTTACAAAATTTGTATTAAAATATCAATATTTTTGATAAACACGTGAACTGCTCACAAATACGACGCGTCACTACGTATTTCTAAGCCGTTAACACGTTTCGTTACAACGAGCTCGTGTGTCAGGGCCGACACACTAGCTCGTATGTCACGGCCTTCAATTTTTACTCCCAGCGCGCGTAAAGTAGTTTCACTCCATAATGTTTCATAAATCATGTCCTAAAATTGCATTAGCAACTAGAAATATTTACTATTCTATTATATAATTATAATTATTTATTATATTATATTATAATTATAACAAGTACTAACTACAACACTACAACATAAAAAAATATACACATATAAACTAAAATTCGTAAAATTAATGGCAAATAATAATTATTATTTTTACACACACCACTGGCACTAGCAGTAGATTGTGTTTGTCTCCGAATATATGCCCCGGCCCGTCCACAATTCAATCCCAGCATCTTTTTTCTTCGTCTCTTCAACGCTAACGGCGCCGATCTCGCCTATCTCTTTCTCACAGGATTAATTGTTGGACGGGCCGGGAATCCACGAGCTTGCGACGTTACTAATTGACATCTTGATAGAAACTGCGGACCTGCTGCGTCTTTTGCGTGTTTTTAATGGACACAAATCGCTTAAAACGGTAAAATCGCAAAAAGCGCTTGAGACGCAAAAAACGCAAAACGCTAAAAACGCTTTCTGTGTGGCCGTGGGCTAAGAAAGTGTCGACATATTCACCAGGGACGTGCATATGGGTTATCACTGGAATATTTTTTCTAACAAAAAGCATGTACGCCACTGACTTTTTTCTCTTGTTAGCGAAATAATGTAAGAAGTTTAATGCCGATTAAAAGTTTTGACGATTTACCGATTTTTTCGATTTCGGCCTCCCTGATGAGATAAACGCAACTTTATTAATCTGCCTTGATCACCAACTTTAAAAAAAATAATATCATTAACTAGCGAAAGTTTTAAATAAGTACTCATTAATTCTTTGAGATTTGATCAAAAAATATAAAAAAAAGATCCTATAAACATGGGTACGGAAATCCATAGTTTTAGAGTTACAGGATGTTAAATTTTTTAAAATTAGTTTTTTTTAATTAACTTAAATATCACTATTTTTTTTATTTGAAATTGATGTAGCTTGGACTAATAGTAATGATATTTAATAATAAATTAGGTAAAATATATAGATAATTTATTAATTTTGTTTTTATTTTAATTGTAATTAATAAAATTGCATTTATCTCATGAAGGAGGCCGAATGCGACAAAATATCAAGAGATAACTTTTAATTATTAAACAGCCTACACAATTTAAAAATTATTCCAGTGATAACCCATATGCACGTCCCTGATGAATTTATCGACACTTTTACAGCATTAAAATATGTAGCACTTATGGTAATTTTTACCCTCAAAATTTCATTCGAATCGCTAAAAGTATTTGGAAGAAAATTATAATAAATCGAAAGATTATTAAAGCTTTACTTAACACCCTGTAGCTACAAAACAAAGGAGAATCGGACGTATGTTGATATAATAAATAAATCTTATTTTTACGTGAGGAATCTCCATACGGGAGATGGCACATGTTTTTTGAAACACCCTGTATAACACAAATATCTTTTTGAAAAACCTTCGCCAATTTGTCACAATTCACTATTACAGAACTCTATTCAAAAACTGTTTTTCGTTTAACTCTAGTTTAACTGGTTTCAGCTATTCTAAAGTTGAAAAACTGAAAATTATGCATTTCTACAGAAAACTTTTCGTTACTTTCTATTTGAAAAGGCTTCCAAATACAGTACCCAAAACAATTATCGCATATTTGAATAAAAGTAATTATTACATATTTCTAAATGAAGCATGCTTTTTTCTGACTTTCTCTTGTGATATTTTTTAGGATAATTAGGGTACGCACTGACATGTAATTTTTAATCGACTGACTATTTAGTTGCATGTATTTTTAACCGATATATCCTTATGAAGCCGCGCTCACATGCAATCAAATAGTCGGCCGATCGACTTCATAAGTATGTATTGTTTTCACTTTTACAACTAAATAGTCGGTCGACTATAAAAATTACAGGTCAGCGCCAGGCCCGTTCCAGGGGTATCTGGCGCCTACGTGCAGCATTCTGTGGTGCGCCCTTTTTATATTTAAATCAATTATATATTTTAATCTTAATCTCAAAAATTTAAAGAATTTATATTCTGCGACAAACGAGCAATATGTAATTGGAAATGTAAAAAAACCTATTCTAATTAAAGTATAAAAACATTTATTAAATAAATAAAACAAACAAAACCACAAATATTTAGTAACAAAAATAGTAGGTACCCTAAAGAAAAAAACTGACCCATTTTATATGAAATACATAAAAACAATAAACTAAAATTCGGAAATAATATACATGTACTGATTTCTTTCGAAAATCGACAACTATGAAACTATGAACCCTTCCCGGACACAAACGGTACATCATTGTGAGACAGGAAATTGTAGAGAGAAACAAGCCCTATAACATAGGATACAACATTTTAATGAACAGTGCTTTCCATAAAATCAATAAAATGAAAAAAATACGAAATAATATACATGTACTGATTTCTTTCGAAAATCGACAACTATGAAACTATGAACCCTTCCCGGACACAAACAGTACATCATTGTGAGACAGGAAATTGTAGAGAGAAACAAGCCCTATAACATAGGATACAACATTTTAATGAACAGTGCTTTCCATAAAATCAATAAAATGAAAAAAATACGAAATAATATACATGTACTGATTTCTTTCGAAAATCGACAACTATGAAACTATGATCCCTTCCCCGACACAAACAGTACATTGTGAGACAGGAAATTGTGGAGAGAAACAAGCCCTATAAGATAGGTTACAACATTTTAATGAACAGTGCTTTCCATAAAATGAATAAAATGAAAAATAAATAGATGAGATCAATGTGTTGCCGACAGATTGCCCTAGACTTGTTTATTCGGTGCGACCAACGCAAAAAAGACGCTAAGCAAACTTTATCCTATGATGGTTTAAGTATTTGTGTATTGGCAAGAAAGCGTATCGGTTTTTTGTTACAAAGTACTGATTGACCCTTTGATTTTGCGCCCCCAAAATGTTGCGCCTACATGCGTGCACGCACTGCACGCTCGCCAGGAACGGCCCTGGTCAGCGCATAGGCTTATTGTATCGAATTTCCCTTCACAGTATCCGTACTATTTAAAATCGTAAGTCAGGGAATTCAAAGTGTCTTGTTTTTCAAATTAATACATTTTTTAGAAAATATGCGATAATTGTTTTGAGTAGCTTACTAAATAAACAAATACTTCTAACATAACTGATTGCAGCTAAACGAAATTTGATTATTCATGTTACAGGTTACGAGACTATCTCAAACGAAGGTTCTCTACAGCAAGCAGTAGCAACAACGGGCCCTATTTCGGCAGCAATGGATGCTTCCAACCTCCAGTTCTATGCAGGAGGTGTGTTTCGAGATGACGACTGCAACTCCAACTCCGTAAATCACGGAGTTCTTATTGTAGGATACGGATCCGAGTCCGGAAGGGACTACTGGTTGGTTAAGAACTCCTGGGGTCCCAAATGGGGTGAAGAAGGGTACTTTAAGATAGTACGGAATAGGAATAACCAGTGTGGTATAGCTAGCTACGGAATGTATCCCATACTGTAACTGAATATATAAAATTTACTTACTAATTTCAATTATTTGATTTGCAAATTTAAAGGTAATTCGGTCACTGTGGCGCCTTTTTTTATCATATTTTGTACCCTTAGATTAAGAATAAAAATTTATACCTTAGGTACCCATATCTACCAAGAATTTTTATATTTCTAAGTCAATATGGAGATATGCAAAAAGCAAGATAAAAGAATAGAAATAAGTAATCTGTCCAAACGAGTCAAGGAAGATTTCGAAGAGGATTCATTTGAACAGGAAAAAAATATTATTTACCTGTAAATAAAACTGACAGACAATAAATAACGTTACTTTGAATGTGGTAGACAATGATTCAGTATTAAAACTAAAAGAATTTCGGACTTCCATTGTCCCAGACGTTTTCTTTCATGAGCTTTTCTGTGACTGAAAAGCCCGATACGTGATGTTATCTCTCTTCCGCACTCTGGACTGCTCTGGACATTCAAGAATTTCATTACATTGTTGCCTCTCGACTTTTTAGTTGTCATTGAGTTTACATCATTTATTTTTATTTTGCTTACGCAACTTACATTTCCATACTTGGATTGCTAAAGATTTTTTACTATTGTTAGAAATAAATACGACCAGTGGCGGATAAAAGGGGCCCGCAGGGCCCGCGACTCGGTCCCCACTTTATTTCAAAAAGGCCCCACAGGTTAGGAGAAAAATATTAATACTGCGGGGGGAAAGCCAAGTCCGTTATTGAAATTTGTTAAACAGCGAAAAAATGCTAACCCTTTTGCCTGTTTAAAATCATACATTCATTATAATTTTATTTTTGAAAATCGATCTGGAACATACAGCGTGCCATAATCTCACAAAAAGTCTGTTGGCATCGTACGCCGGACTGCAAGCGCTGATTAAAAATCAGCAGCCAAATGCAGAGTTTTACCGTGGTTTTACATTGTACCGCACACAATCTGAATCTCGTAGTTAACGATAGTGTCAAAAATATCTTAGAGATTTCAAAGTTTTATGATATTTTAGAGGAACTTTATGTATTTTTTAGTGATAGTTCCAACATTGAAAAATCGCCGACAGAAAGTGGCGAAACAATTTTTCGACGAACTTGCTTATTATTATTAGGGGGCCCTCATAAAAAGTTCCGCGGGGGTGTCCCCTAATTTTTATGTCCGCCACTGAATACGGCCCCTTTAAATATGCGCTTTTTCCAATGAGCCCATATAACACAACACAATCCTATAGATATCTTGAGGATATCCACCAAGGATATAGTAAATATCTTAAGGATATCCAAAAACCAGAGGAGGATATGGGATATCCAGATGGGACAAAAAAAGTCATCTTCAAGACATCCCTAGGCAAGCCTTTTACGATTATTTGGGATATTTATAGGATAATACAAGGATGATGTTAGCAGTTTATGTCTAGCAGCAACAGTTTACATCAAAGTTAGCACACAGGATACAGGTATAATTTCTAACACCACACATTCCAGAAACTCACAATTTAAACACAAAAATAGGATTTCTCTTTAAATAGATCAAACACGAAAATGGGTTTAGGGATAAAGAACAAGCGCTTTTCAACAAATTTTCACCTATAATTTTGTCACAAATTTTTCATTGTGAGACCCTGAGTCGTTCGTCGTTTTTCGTTTTTCGGCATTAGTTGAGGTTAGGATAGAATTTCTGCTAGAACAAGGCTAGAACTATGAGTATAAGAAAAAACTAAGTCAAACTCAACCAGTTTTGATAGTTTCAGTCATTTTTAAGCTCATTCAATATCGACAAACGACCGAATTCACCTCGAATTTCACTAAATCAAAGAACTGAATTGGAACCACATTGGAACTGAATAATACATAGTAATGTGGATCGGGTAAATACCCAGCGGGTAGGTAAATAAATTTCGGGTATTTACCCAGGTATTTACCTAAATTTTATTTACCTACCCGAAACTGGGTATTTAAAAAGAAAACGTTATTCCTGTAAGTATGCAACACCCTTGTCTGGTGGAGAGGACTACGTGGAACAAACTCCATTGCTGAGGGGTCCATCAGAATTCTAAGTGCTCCCGTAACCTCCGCAGCTACTGAAAGAACTTTTAGTACGTTTAGCTGGATTCATTCAAATAAACGAAATAGGCTCACTACCGAAAGGGCAGCTAAAATAGCGTATTTATCTCATAATTGGAAGTTACGAAATAAGGCTGATAACAGTGACAACAAAACAGTCAGTCCTGTCACTCCTGTTTGTTCTATTCCTGCAACAAATAAAAATAGCCTAGAAGTCTCGGATCTGCAAACGTTGGCAGCAACTCCATCTACATCTTCCACTTTTCGACCACCCAAGAAGAGAAAAACACTTCCAGAGCATGATGTTGATTTAGATGAGGACGAAAATAACCATTACCAAACAAGCGAATCGGATTCAGACCTTGAAATGGAGGAGGATATTCCTTATGCAGACACTGACACTGGGTCTGACAAATTTGACACTGACCCAGATTCATAATTTAAATTAAAATTAAAAAAATATTTCTAAGTACTTATATTTCCGAGTATATTTCAAGTATTAAAGTATTACACGTGGTAGTAGATTTTTTTTCATTATACCCTGATATATACCCGATTTGGGCAAATTACCCGGGTATTTACCCAAAAAAATATATACCCGGGTATTTTACATCACCAATAATACACGATGCAAAAACAAACAACTGTCGAGATGGATTGTGGGAAATTTTTTGCGCGGGCGTTTTAAATTCTCTGTATTACTGGGAGTGGCCAAGCTCATAAATATCCAGATTATCCAGAAGATACCAACAGAATATTTTGTTGCCTTGACGTAATATATATCTATCTGTATGGTTTATTGCATTTTATGTAATATAAAAAGTAGTACATTATTTATTTTTCCTAAATATCTATTCTGAGACATCTACAGGATTTCAGGATGTCTGGAGGATATCCTATAGATGTCTTTATAAGGTGATCTTATAATGGGACATTCCGGCATTCTATGAATATCCTGCGGATATTGTGTGTTATATGGGAGGTTCTTTGTGGACAAACCGGCCTTCCACCCGAAGACCCCCGTGGACTGGAAAAGCCCAATTGTGAATCCAAAATACAACCACTTTGTTTTATTTTATTTTTATTTATTTATATGTAGTGATATAACAAATATTAGTTCTTGGCAATTCGCAAAGATGCGAATAAATCTACTGCCAATATTCGGAATACAAATGCCAGTAATAATTAATAGTTATAAAATATTAATAATTAATATTAAAAATTGTAGATGTTATGATTCAGTAAAATAACACAGTAAATTTGGCACTTAAACGTAAAAAAAGTTACACATCAATTTGATAGTTTTTTAAGCTCTTTCCTTTTAAAAACTCTGTGACCGTAAAAAAGTGGTTTCACCTGGAAAAATGCACCAAAAACTGCGTTTGAGTGACTTTGGCGCCCTTTAACTTTGTAACCGTAGGTTTTAGAGATTTGTTACTTAGAGATGAAACTGTATTCTCTTCATTTTTTGTTCCATAAAATTTTCTGTGGGACCTACGGTTCAGCCAGAAAATCGAATCCAAAATTTTGTTGAGTTTCTTAAAAAGCGGTGGGGTGGGGGTATACAAATTTTAGAATTTAAGCTTTTCCAGTGGACCACTTACGACTGGCAGAGTATGAGAGCAGGGGTAATTTGATGGGAGTCTAGACCTTTTTTATGCCAGATTGCCTGTACTAAAATGAACTTTTTAAATGTCAATTACATTTAAATTTTTAGAAATATATTTCTTGTGATATTTGCCAAAACACCTAGATTTTATCTGTGCCTCGATTATATCTGTGATTATCTGATATCAAACTGATACCAAATACTAAAGTAAATGTTGCAAGACTATATGTTAAGTTACATGATAAACGTACTGTAATATATAACTATCTTGATAATTATATTAAAAAATCTATAGTAAAAGAAACCCTCACTAATCTAGGATAAAAGAAACTCAATTTAAGTTATATACAGTTTACTAATATAAATAAAATGTAATACAATAAACTCTACTCTTCTGAATTATATATGTACATTCAAATATGTTTAACACAGAACTCTATATTGTCTGTCTTTGTAAGCTACCTCGCCCCTTCGAAAAGACTGTTCCCTATCGGATCTGGTTTTATTTAAGTAATATCCAAAAGTGAACATTGGAATCACCATTATACTGAAACCGAGGAACGCATTTAGGCCGGAAGGTCTGAAATGTTCGACGGCAGTTACGCTCATCGAATGGAAACGTTGAAGTGCCGAATCAAACTAGAACAAAAAAATTGAGTATGTAATAATCAAAAAATCTGATGTTTTGATCCCTAATGTTGACAGTAGACTATATATAAGTTTAAAATCCAAAACTCGACTACAGGTTAATTGAAGGATAACGGGAAAAAACCGACGATGTCCATTTTATGAAATTTTTAAGTAATCATCTTAATTTGTTGAGAATATTAAGTCCCAAACCACATGTTAAGAAGTTACGAAAATATTCTTCATCTAAATACTTTTAACGCAAATATAAAGCCTTTTTTATGTTATTAATCTAATTAAAACAGGCCTCAACATTTTAATTAAATGTTATGAACTCAATATCGTAAGAAATTATTAGGTAACAACTAAACATATACAAAAACTATAAATCAACATACCACATGACCACCTGCACCAGTAGCATGGACAAAAGGGTCAGATTTCAGTTTCAAATATTCGTTGCGAAGAAAAAGTCTTCTCTTGGCTTTTTCTTGGAGAATTTCTATTTGATTGGGCGGAAGATCGTATTGTTGAGACATTTTTTTTTTCTGGACGTCAGTGATACCAGTGATACCAATTCAATAATTGAACGAAACTGTCAAAATTCATTCTAACCAACATACAAATATTAAGTCTTCTTTTCATTTATGTGGCTCATTCTACAACAGCAATCATATCAGATCCATTAAATATATGATAATAATATACTTGATCTATGGCATATCCTTCAATGTTGCCAAATAATTCAAATAATCTGATCACTATTGTTTTTAAATAGACTCTGACTGGCCGTCGAAAGGCGCGTGGTCGTCGTGAAACAAGAAGAAGAATTGTTTTTAAATTTTTATCATAGAGGTAAATAAACGTTGTTATAGATATGTTTTTATTAAAGTTAGCAAAACTATCTACGTTTATTATTTATGAAAACGATAGGTAACTCTCTTGAGAGTTGTGATTATTCATTCTGTATATAATAGACAGAAAGACAGGAAATAATAATAATAGACAGAAAGACAGGAAAACAATGACAAATCGGCCAAATCTATTGAATCTATTTATAAGTACATCTTTGTACATCGTTTTATGGCTTTTTCTGGGTACAAATATTCAGACATAATTGATAAATATTTATATATTTTAAAGCACGTAATGATATCAATTCTGAAAAGGTCGAACAGGGTTGTCAGGTTGCCACATTCTATATTCTTTCCGAATTAATTAAACGCACTTTGGTAATTTTATGATACATTTAATTTTGAAATACTAGACAAGAAATTTAATATTGCTTGAATATATATGCTTATAAATTAAAAACTTATTGATACAATAGACAAATGAGTAAATGAGAAGCAAAATATCTTGTCTTTTATACTAGAATAATAAAGAGTTCAAAGTCCGGCAACGCTGGACCAAACTGCGCAGCTGTTTTTGTTTTCGTTCCTTTGTTTGGTACAGGAAAATGCGTATTTAGGAAGACCAAAGCGTGACCAAAGGAAGACAGAAAGAAATCACTTTGCAGACAGTTCGTAAATAAGTAGCTCCATTCCAATTTATGGTCACTCAGTTGAAAAGTAGCTGTACAACCTTATAGACTTGTTATTGTAAGTAATTTCATTTATTATAATAAATAAATTGTTTATTTCTGCTTTATTGTAACTGCTTTTCTAAAGTATCAATATATGCAAGCATTTTTAAGAATTTTATGGTCAATAAGAGGTCATAGGAATCGATGTTAGAATACGAAATTTTTCACTTTGAATACAAGGTGAAATTATTGATTAATTTGAAATTATTGTGGTACCTAACATGAAATTGCATATTATTATACCTACGTATAGAAATTTCTCAAATATTTAGTCATTTTACATCTATAATTAACTATAAAATGAAATTCTGAGCTGATTCTGAGTATTCCCACAAATTATTCCAGGTATATTTTTCTTTGTGTTCGTGTGTCACTTTATAATTCTCTCGAAAAAGTCGTATTTCAAACGTCAAGCCAATTATTTTCATTATTCATTTCTATATGTTATTAGTGCTTCAACAGTTTATTAGGTAGAAAAAAAATAATATGATCGAAAAAAACGGCGTCAGCGATGGCTATGAAATGAAGATCGTTGTCATTTCAGCTTTAAAATTATATGGGGAATGTCATTGGGGTTCATTTCTAAGCCAACTGGACGCCGTTTTTTTTTTGGATCATATGGTACAATAATTTATTTTGATTTTTTTATTTCCAGAATAATTTTAAAAATAACCACTTCATGAATTTTTTAATATATTATAGAGGAGTTAACAAGGAACTTACAGATATATTATTAACTATTTATTAAATTAATACTGTATTATCGAAAAAAAAACGGCGTCAGCGATGGCTATGAAATGGAGATCGCTGTCATTTTATATGTAAATTTATATGGGAAATGTCATCCATCGTCATTTCCCAGCCAACTGGACACCGTTTTTTTCGTCAATCATACGGTATAAAAGTAAGTAGAAATATATAAGTATAAAGGGAACTGACATTTCATCTAGGAGATATTATGTCAAATAATTTTTTGTGATATTCTACTGAGATGTTTTGCACTGATGCATTTACACCCTGTATAGTCAAGAATACCTTGATCATTTTTATATTAAAATATTGAGTCACATTGTTAATGTTATTGAGCTGTCAATGTTTATGTTCAATATTTATACTATTGTAAACAGTATTATGTTTGTTACTGTAATATTGTTGACACATACTTTGAATTTTTATTAACACAACTGTGTTTATTTACAGATATTTCACTAAAAAGATGAAGCTGTTACTAATTCTGGCAGCTGTAGTCATAAGCTGTCAAGCAGTCTCTTTCTACGATTTAGTACAAGAGCAATGGTCATCATTTAAGGTAATTATTTATTTATTTATTTGATTTAATAAAAATAAAAAATATGTTCCTATATCAAAACTAGGTTTGCTAGGGTTTTGTTAGAATTGATTTCTACTTATTTTATTATAAATATCAAAATTGTTAAATTGTAAAATATTTTTCTTTGTTTCTTAAAAAATGGAACATACTGTATATTATTTTTCTTTAAATGGAAAATTAAAAACGAAATGCTATTTGTATTTTAAAGTGTTTTAAACATTTTAACATTATGGCAGATATTCGGTGTTCGGTGTACAGGGTGGCTCGAATTCGACGCTCATCATTGGGATTTCGGAAACCGTAAGAGATACAGGATCGGTTAAATGGAAGCAAAGTTGCGCAATTTGATGCACAATAAAATGCCGTATTGCATTTTGAAAAATTCCGAATACTTCCGAATATATTCGAAAAAAACGGAATTTTCAATTTTGTTTTCTTTTATTTCCTGGCTTTATTTGTTAAGATAACTTAAAATGAAAAACACATTTTCATGGCCACTTTTTCTGCTCTATAACCCTGTGTGATTAAATATTGACTCTGACGTTTCGCCTTCTGGCGACCATCATCAACTTAATTTTTTTAAATACGGACCTGATTTTTTTTTTCAATTTAATTAAATCCTTTCATCACTCTTAAAACACTATATATAGTCACTTTGATATTTGCCGACGTTTCGTACAATTACAAATTCCATCACCAGAATATTTTATGCAAAAAAAATAAAAATAAAAATGCAATACGGCATTTTATTGAGCATTAAATTGCGCAACTTTGCCTCCATTTAACCGATCCTGTATCTCTTACGGTTTCCGAAATCCCATTGATGAGCGTCGAATTCGAGCCACCCTGTACATATATACAATATGATCGAACAAAAACAGCGTTAGCGATGGCTATGAAATGAAGATAGCTGTCATAATTATATGTAAAATTTTATGGAGAATGATTTTATCGATCGTCATTTCGAAGCCAACTAGACGCCGTTTTTCTTATTTTTTTTCTATCATACAGTAGCTCTTTCTACAGAAATTTGTTTCCCAAAGCCGCCCAAGTGATTTATTTTAAGATTATTATTTTTGTAAATTAGTTTCTGGCTGCGTTGGTAATTGGTAATATTTCATCATGAAAACAAATAAAAGCAAATATTAAACAATAACAATCCATTATAAATTTAAACCATATTCTTTAGTGATGTTTTTTTATTAGCATTTGTTTTGTGGTGAAATATTAACTACACATATAACCATAATACAAACTGGTTTAACAAATACTAAAAGTAATCAGTTGTTTATAAAATATATAAGGTTTTATTTCAAAACAATAAAAAAATAATGGGAACTTTTGAGTTAATATTATTTACTTAGTTATTGTGTATATTTTTTGTCCGGTTACTTCATTTCACACTATCCCGGTTACTGTTCATGTTGATCGCATTGAAACGCTGATCAAACAAAAATGTGAATATATGTACCATATTAGATCATTGGTTACTTTTATGCCACAAAAATATGTGTAAAATTTCATCTTTTCTGGAATTTTTAGACCTACTGAAGGCATCAAAATATATACATTTTTATTTTTTTAGAATTTTCAGAACTTGCACGCATTAATAACTCTTCAAATAATAATATAACAAATTTTTCGTGTACTTGCTATTTAAGCTCGTGTAAAAGTCGGTATTTTATGGGATTCTCCGATGCTGGCAGCACTGTCGGAGAATGCATCAAGCCTATACAAAATTGCCTTTATATTTTCCAAGTGTTTCCAGAACCACACCAGAACTACGGATTTCGGATATATTCTACGGACGTACGGATTCTCTTCCAATAATACGGATTTTCTGTCATTATTCAATTTAACATAATATTATATGATTAACACAGAGTCAGAGTTGCCTTGAAAACATATGCTTGGAAATAAAAATCGCTGTTATTTCTCATATGTAAAATTATATGGTGAGTGTAAATGATCCTCATTTCCAAGCCAACTAAACAACTTTTTTTGATCATACGAAACCTATAAAAAAATCTTTGGAAATTAAAAATTTTATCTATTGCCCTCGACTATAATTTATAACAATAAAAAATTGTATTGATTTGCAATACTTTTTTGTTTCATATATTCATATTTTTGTACATGTACTACGTAGCTAGTATGTAGATACTTTAGAATGGTACCTAATATAATAATAAAAATGTTTATTTTTTATTTTTGACATTTATTTTATGATTAACATGAATAAATATTTTATTCATCTACGGATATTTCGACAAACGAAATACGGATTTTACATTTGATCATCTGGCAACACTGTATTTGCTGCTGAATAAAATAATTAAAAAAACAGAGGTGTGGTGAGATTTTAAGTAGTCGATTTTTTATAGGGTTTTGATTATTTTTTATGAGCACCCTGTTTGATTGTATTTAATCACCAACCTTGTATAATATTTAAATCATTTTAAACGGGAATGTACACATTGTACACCACGAAATATCGTTGACCTAAAAAATTCATATTTTTATCTAAATTATATCCTAAATTATTTTTAACGAATTGTGCGAATCTCTGTTTTTATTTTGATAGATATTGGAAATTTCTGTTTGATTATACTGACATGATTACAGTAGCTGTTAATAAGGGTTAAAGGTTTTGATGTCAATAGTTATCTTTAGCAATAAGGATAAACTATTTATAAGCATATTCTTTTAAACTGTTTGATAATGACCATGTGATGATATGTTTCTTTGTTTTGGACTTAACTGACTGTGATATTTGTATTTGTGATAGTATGAATACGTTCTTTGCTTTTAATAAATGATTAAGAAATGACTTTATTAGCAGTTTGTAGTGATAAGCGCAGGGGAATTGTGTACATTTTTATTACACATTCTACATATACAATAACGCATGAAGTTTTTATAACAACTCTTTATTTTGAAGAATTTTATACCTATAATCTTGTGAAATATTAAAAAAGTTAAGATGTTAGCTTGCAACTGTTGAACTCTTCGATATATTATATCGAAAATCTTTTGCTAGAATAAAAATCATTAAAGTTTACATGAAAAATTGTGTTTTGCACTATATGCGCATATTTGAAGTGAACTTCTGCCCCTCTGTCCATCTGTCCGTCCGTTTGCAGGGTGGGACTGTGTGCACCGTCGTTCACATAGCCTACCCACCAAATTTGGTCACGATCGTACAACATCAACTTTTGACGTTGCTTACGTCAAAACTAACTGTCACAGTGACACGTCAGTGTGACACAATCAAGTTGGCCTTAGTTCAGTTTATTTTAGTCACAGTTTAACTGTCACAGTGACACAGTCAAGTTGGCCTTAGTCAGTTTATCAATATATCAAATTTCATTTAAATCGGATAATTTTTTCGCCATTGATGATGGAGTTTCGTAGTGCCCAAAAACGACGTCAAAATATCACGAAAAATACGTCCAGAGATTCAGCTCCTTAGCTCCCATGGGGCCCGAGTTGCGACGCTCAAATATCGTTACCACTTTTATGACGCTTGGCGTGATGCCAGCTCGTGGGTCACGGCCTTGAATTTTTACTCCCATCGCACGTAAAGTTTCACTTCAATAAAAAAAAACTTGAGTCAGTTATAAACCGCATATTTTTTATGAACTTTTGTACTGAATTTTTGAATGGGCAGAATCATAGAATAGAAAAACTAAGGAATAAATAAACAAAATTAGCAATACGTCGTGACCTCGAAGGTACTTTAACATGACTGAATTCTAATTAATAAAGTAGGATAAATTAAATCAAGGGTCAATAATGTTATTAGTTATTCAAATTGTTAAGAAAATATAATTCTAAAATAAATAAGTTATTGTAATTGTTTAATAACAAAAATACAGACACCACCAAGAAAAAATAATAAACTTGAGGTATCTTAATTATGTTTGTCAAGTAAATGAGAAAATGCAAGAATAAAATCAATTTATTAATTTTATAATTGATTGCTTTACTACTCGTAACCGATTTTACAGGGTGATCCGAATTGTATTCAGCAAAATTTCGGCATCATATTCTGCAGATAAAAATAAGTATAAAAGTCCTTATCGAGTATGTGCTAAAATGCTTTGTTTCGGAGATACAGTTACATATATACAGAGCAACTGTTCTGAAGATATTTGGAATGGAAATAAACAATACATATCATTGACAAAAATAAACATGTTGAATAGATAGATTTTTTTTAATTAATCATAATTTTTTTTCCTAGATAAAAATATGATAAAATAGTTTAAAAGTAATAATGCAATTTCTACACCCTGTATATCCGAAACGAAGCATTTTAGGACATAAATTTATACGAACTTTTTTACTTAATGTCATATACAGAATATACTGCCGAAGTTTTCCGAATACATTTCGGACCACCCTGTATAATCACTTACTATGAAAAGTTATTGCAATATTTTTCATGATTTTAATCTGGGAATCGAGTTGCATAAGTTAATCAGTTTGTTTAGTTAGTTTAATCGCACGTTGCATACGTAACAATTTTCGAAATCTATTTTCGTTAAGTCACAATAAGTTCACTAATTCCAGTCCCAATACGATGTCTTCTCAGATTTATACACTTTACATAAAACCAAATACAACAAAAAATAATCACAATAAACACACACATCAAATTGTAAAATTTCTAATTTATTAAGAGAGAAATATCAAACCCTCCAAAAAAAAGGTTGCTATGACGTCTCTCTCTGATGTTTGGATATAAAAATGGAATTTGACTCTCTCCTTTTCGGCGTTTTTAATATAAATATAAGCGAGAATAATATAAATGACCAGTTGACAGACAGAGACAAAATAAAAAGCGGCATATAGTGTTGCCGGTTTTCACGTTTGCTGGAAAATGTGTGTAGACGAAAATAAATTATTTTAAAAATTTTCATGTATACTACTGAAATGAATATAATATATCTAAGCTAAATATAATCCATTAGAGCTGTAGTAAAATGAGTAAGTAATTGTGAAAAATTAAGTTCCAACCCTAGATACAACATTTTTCGTAAACGCCTACTGGTGAGGTTTGATATTTTGATGCAAAATCCGGCAATGCCGCGTAGAAGAAATATATCAACCCAACTTTTTTCTCTCTTTAATACATTTGATTTGTCATTAAGCTACCTACATCAGTGTCTTACACGTTAAAATCCAGACCACACTTCTAAAATGACTAGGTCGGTATATAACTTTTATACATATTTTCAGATGCAACATTCCAAAAATTACGACAGCGAGACTGAGGAAAGATTCCGAATGAAAATATTTATGGAAAACGCCCACAAAGTTGCCAAACATAACAAACTATTCTCCCAAGGCTTTGTCAAGTTCAAGCTGGGTTTGAACAAGTACGCCGACATGTTACATCATGAATTCGTCTCTACGCTTAACGGTTTCAACAAAACCAAGAACAATATCCTGAAAGGCAGTGACTTGAACGATGCAGTAAGGTTTATCTCCCCTGCAAATGTCAAATTGCCTGATACTGTTGATTGGAGGGACACAGGAGCTGTCACTGAAGTCAAAGACCAAGGTCACTGCGGGTCGTGTTGGAGTTTCAGTGCTGTAAGTATTAATACTTTTTTATAACTCAAAAAGAAAAGGAATGTATGTAAAGGGTAAGGGAAAAACCAACGATGTCCATTTTATAGGAATTTTTATGTTATCAACTTGATCTGTTGAGAATACCAAGTAATACCACTTTTGTAGAATGTTTAGGAATGGAGTTAATCACCGCGACCTTACATATCTATTGTGTGCTTCCCTTTCTTGAGTTATAACGAGTTATAACCTTCATCAAACAGTCTCAGGGCTTTACAAAAGCCAATATCTGAGACGGCTCCACAGAGGCCAGCTCTCCATTCTCGGCATCAGCTGTACCAAAGTTCATGGCACGAACGGTCGTCGTCTCGGCGCACTCAGTGATAAGGTGTTCTAGTGTTTCCCCGTTTTCCCCACAGAATCTGTATTCCCTGTTGTTTCTCAGCTTCAGCCTACTGAGGTGTTCGTTGAGTTGATGTTCTAAATCAGTTTTGTGGCATCGTCTGTTTTTTTCCATTATCCTCAACAGTATAATGAAACTCTTGTCTACTCGGTATATCATATGCCATTACTAATTGTATATTGTTTTTGGTGATTAAGAGCGTGGTTGACAAATGCAATATATTTTTTATTTTCCAGACCGGTTCACTCGAAGGCCAGCACTTCCGTAAAACCGGCAAACTAGTGTCCCTTAGCGAACAAAACTTGGTAGATTGTTCAGGAAGATACGGCAACAACGGCTGCAACGGCGGTCTCATGGACAACGCCTTCCGTTACATCAAAGACAACGGCGGTATCGACACGGAAAAGTCCTACCCCTACCTAGCCGAGGACGAGAAATGCCACTACAAAGCCCAGAACAGCGGCGCAACCGATAAGGGCTTCGTAGACATCGAAGAAGGCAACGAAGATGACCTTAAGGCAGCAGTTGCTACCGTAGGCCCCGTTTCGATAGCCATCGACGCCAGCCACGAAACCTTCCAACTGTACTCGGACGGAGTGTACAGCGATCCTGAATGTAGCTCACAAGAACTGGACCATGGGGTGTTGGTAGTGGGATACGGTACCAGCGACGATGGTCAGGACTACTGGTTGGTGAAGAATTCGTGGGGACCCAGCTGGGGATTGAACGGATACATCAAGATGGCCCGGAATCAAGATAACATGTGCGGAGTTGCATCTCAGGCTAGTTATCCTTTGGTTTAGAGGATATAGGACAGCGTTTGTGATTTTTTATTAGGGTTTAGAATACCTATCTCTAAAAGCTCTCTATTTTTTTTTGTTATCAATTTAGTTTTGTAAGATATTTTATATGATCTTTGTAGAGATTCTTTTTTAAGCTTCCATTAAAAACGACTAAAATCATTAAATAAGTAAATAATGTATTACATATTTTTCCTTGCCATTTTCAAGTAATTCAACATTATATATTAGGGATGGGAATATATATCGATACGAGCGGTATCGACATCACGATAATGTGTTTGTGATTTGGATTTTATATTTATTCTTTTTGTCGTATTAGTTTGTTTTTTATGATTCTCATTCTTCCATCAAAAATAATAATATATTTAAAAAAGTACTATTATTTTATTTTGCATCCTATTTCCTATCCCATTTCATAATTAAGGATGAAAATATGCCTTATGTTTATATTTAACAATAAAAATTTCATATTTGAAAAAGCGCACTACATACAAGAACATTGGATGGAAAATAATGATTATTATTATGAATATAATATAACAGTTAATTAATAATAATATGAGAAAATTATAATTCCTTTTATATTCTTCCATTAAAGAATTGTGATAAATATAAAATAATTCAAAATGTACAGGATGAGTCAATGATTAAAGTCCATTATCTATCAAATCTCAAAATTGGTATGAAAATTATATGAGAAAAATAATGTAGAGAAAGATATTTTAATTAATATTATACACGGTGTTAATAAATTTATGAATTTCATCTATTTAAAATTAAAAAATCACATTTTTTTAATGGCACACTTTGTATATATTAATTTCTGATAGATTTTATAAACTACACCAACTTTTATTAAGTGTTTACGTGAGTGTGTAACTTGTTAGATTTTTATAGGTATTCTCCATATAAATAATAGGTACTCTGTATTCTCTGTATATTGTATATTCTATTGTATTTATTTTCTATATTATAAGTTACAAGTGCAGGAAATTCAAGTCCACCAAAATTAATTGAGGATTTTATAGAGAAAATTTGGCAACATTGTTAATATGATTTTCATAAAAAGAATATGTTATAAACTCTGGTTATAAACTTTTAGGGTACGAACATAGTAGAGGCAGGTTTCTGCTTTCCGGCAACCAGCGCCGTCTCTGGGGACATATTCTTGACCACTCGCATCTTCAAATATCGCTCGCATCTCGCATCTCCTAAAAAGCCATATAACAATACACAGATGCGTAACTTTGCGTATGTGCATCACGTGTATTGTATATGGCTATTTCGGAGATGCGAGAAGGATTCGGAAGTAGATAATTAAGAGGAAATATACTTGATTAACTAACCTAACCAAACCATATTCAAACGCCGCGCCCGCCTCGCCGGGGCCACACATAGGTGTATTTGGTCTATAAACCTGGCCAAAAGTGATATTTTTTTATTAAGATTATAAAAATAGTGGAATTGTTTGTAGTGCTTTTTCTGCAAATTGTTAACCTTTAGTTCTTAATACCCCCTGTGCGCCGTCGGCGCGTGCAAAAGCAGAAATAAATAAATTTTCGTTCCGGTAAAAGCGAGAACGCCGATGAACGCTGGTTGACGGTGCCTGCCTGCTTTCACTGTGAACTAGCCGATTTGATAACCGCTTTCATTTTTTTGCGCGGCGCGGCGCTACTATGTAACCATATACAGGGGTCCCAGAAATAAGTGCAAGTATTTTAACTTAACTGGTAGTATAGTCCAGCCCCAGAAACATGCCTATGAGGTTTTTTTCTAAATACTTTTTTTTTGAAAATTCGGAATTTTTTGAAAATATTTTTGGAATTTTTTTGCAATTTTTTTTAGTTTTTATTTTAAAAAAATAATTTCTTGATAATATGGCAACATAGGTAGTAGATTAAATTTACAAGAAAGAAAATCCAGAAAAGATCCAGTGGTTCTCAAACAAATCTCGAAGTATTGGAAAGAATGTGTAAGGACCAAGAACTATTAGAGAACAACGGCATACGGTCGAGTCGGCCGCTGCTGGCACGTAGACGTAGACGTAAAGAATCTTTTACGTGTATAAAAAATAAAAAATATAAGAAATGCGCATGCGTACGTAAACGTTTACGTGTTTGTAGGCCGACTCGACCGTATGCCGTTGTTCTCTATTGACTACAATAAAACGACGGAAAGCAGCATATTTTGGTCATATTTTTCGAAATAACAAATATAGTTTCCTACAACTGATCGTTGAGGGAAAGATTGAAGGACAACGAGGCATCGGGCGTAAACGGTTTTCCTGGTTGCGGAGTTTGCGCCAGTGGTTTAATATAGGAGAGGCCAGTGCAATTATCCGTTTGGCTCAAGACAGGGAGGAATTCCAATTGATGGTCGCCAACCTCCGATGAGGAGAAGGCACATTAAGAAGAAGGTTCTCAAAATTTTAGCAAAAAATATTTTTTTTTTGGAAATTTTCAAAGTAAAATAACTCCATTATTTTGGACTTATTTGAAAAACGATAAAGAGAAAATATGTTTCTTTTATCGAGATCTACCACCCTTTAAAATACTTGCACTTATTTCTGGGATACCCTGTTTATAACAATACACGTGATGCGTATACCACGCGTATACGCAAAGTTGCGAACGATGTCAAGAATAGGTGCCCAGATTGGCGCTGACTACCAATAAGCGGCAAACCTGCTTGCACTGTGTTCGCACACTTACGGGTATATACCCTTTTACGTATACAAAAGACGTAATACATAAATAAAATCATTAAAATTTACCTGATCATTTCAATTTTCAATCCTTTTCCCAGAGCCTTTTCCATAATAATTATTAGCCTACTGAATGCAAGAAACAAATTTACAACTTTTGTTGTTTGAACCAAGTTTGAACCAGAGGTACAGTACAGAATAATTGCCAGAGGTTTGTGGTCTAAACACGGTCTAAATGCAAAAGATTTGAAAATAGAAAAGAAGAATGATTATTTTATGTTGGCTATGATTCATATAAATTTTTGAAGTGGCGATACTGGCAATTGGCATATGATTGGCATCACTGATATATCCCCGCGGAAAATCTAAATTTGTTTATTGTTTGAGGTTACCAAATAAAATTTTATAACTATTTTCCTTTTAATAGATATAATTTAAATTTAGTAAATATAATAATAACTAATTCCTGGTAATTATTTAAATACTTAATACCGTTTAATATTTTCCTTATCATGGTAAGTTAAATTGTATTCTTTATTATTAAAATATTAATGGTTAAAAATCCTTAAATTTCAGAAATAAGATGCTTCAAAATGAATGACCATAAAGCAACTCCTCCACGCCAAACTAACTTAAACCAATGGCTTTCAACAGGAGCAGATAATAATGAAAGAGTTAAAAAGAAGAGAATAGCTATTGAAAGTCTTAAAAAACCTTTATCTATAACCACCAGCCCTCTCAAAACTGGCAGAGTCTCCAGACCAAAGAGGACCACAAAACCCACTTTGAAGAGATTTAACTCGGGCGGCAGTGATGACTTACCCATATTCAATAAAAAATCTCCAAGAAAAAGAGAGAAACAGTCAGAATCATTTAAAAAGTATGGTGTTTCGGTACCCTCAGTCAATCAAGTGATGAGTGATGTGAAAAATTTAACTCAGTATAAGGGTACAGTTAATGAAGTTAAAGATTTACGCGAACCCAAAGCAAAAAAACCTTCACCTCCAGCGAAAAAACAAACAAAAAAGAAACAACACTGGTTAGACTGTAAACATTTGTCTTTGGAAGAAATCACAGAAAAATTCGATGAGAATGTAACTTATCTCGAAAGTATTTTAACAGGGAAGCTATTCTCTGAAAGACATAAAATATTTCATAAAAAAAAAGTTGGAACAAACATACTGTCGAAAAAAGACTTGACATATAATACTAGTACTATAGTTTTCACGCACGAACAAGTAGATCATATAGTAGCTTTAATGGAAGAAAAATTTGATCATGATCACACCAAGAGTGCATATTTTTTTAAAGTATTGTTGCCCGAGTTCTGTTTAAAATTGTTTATGGATGTCCATGAGATGTCGCGAAGGCAAGCCACTAATTACTTAGATGAAAGACCTATAGATTGATGTTTTTGTTTTTTGACATATTTATTTTTTTGTTTTGCTTGCAGATTTATAATCTGATTTTATTTTCAAATAGTTTAAGTATTATTATTAAAAATATGGACAAATTATGTAAAGATCCTAGTCACATTTTTATTAAATGATTACTCAGATTAAAAAATATCAGGTTTTAAATCAGGTCAAATTTATAGTTTTAATATTATTTAATAAATATTTATATCTTTGAAAAATTAATAAAATAAAAATATGAAGAATCAATTAAGCATATTAGTAACAAAAAAATGTATTGACATACCTAAATAATATCAAGATATAATATAGAAAAAAAATTAGGTAGGATCATAGATAAAAAGAAAATAATCTACTATTGGTAGGATATTCCAATTTAATTTTAAAATCTTTGTAAATGATATAATTCTCTCTCTAACTCTGTTTCGAAAATGTATTGTTGAAATTTGGCACTAACCAGTGCAAAAAAGATTAAAAGTGCATATTAGGAATTATTCTTGTTTGATTTACATTGTATTATGTAAATTCAGACCAAAAAATCGTTAAAAAGCTTTCCAAAAATAACACAAAATATTTTAAATTCTATACAGTATTTACACTATTTAAAAACTTTGAAATTTATATTTTTCATTTTAAATTTTAATTTAGATACACCTAATATGCTATTGAGCAACTTAATTGAGAAATATGGAGATTTTGAAAATCTTATTTATTCCAAAAGAATATAAATATCTTATCTGCTTTAGATACGTAAATGTTGTTTTGTATATTGTATTATACGAGGGTTTCATACAAAGTTTAATTTATTTTTGTCGCTTAATTGGAATAAGATCAAAAAAATTGATGGTTCCATTTAAAATAGTCGACTTTATAGTTTTTAATGTATTTTCTACCCCTGCTGGTCATCCAATTTATGTGGTCTGGATTTTAATGCGTGTGACAGAGAATATAAATGACCGGTTGACAGACAGAGAGACAAAATCAAAAGCGGCATACAGTCATGATACAAAGAATACAAGGTATGATATTGCGCAGGTTGATCACTACGTCACAGGTGATAAACGGCACCATTGGTCGGCAAGTTCCGCGCGCCAATTTCAAATTGTCCAACAGATGTCACAATAAATGTCAAAATAATTTTTCAAATGTCAAGCACGATGATTTGACATAACTTTTAAGGTTATGTCCTAATTCTTCCCTCTTTTAGGTCTTTTTTTATTAGTGGCAATTGCACAATATGGATATTTTTTTGTATGGCGTATGACGTCACAGGTGGTATGCGCAAACTTAACGAAATTGGGGCCGCTATCGATCATACCTTGTTTTCTTTGTACCATGGCATACAGTGATGCCGGTTTTTTACGTTTGCATGCCGACGTTCTAGAACGAATAAGAATTGTCGAGACATATCTGGATTGTCTGTCGCTCTCATATATAAGCAGACGCCTGAGGCCTGGGGACGGAGATAAATAACCGGTCGACGCGTACAGTTACAATCGCCGCTCTAATTCAAAATAAATTCCTGTTAGATAAATAATTAGATAAATTGTAAATAAGTTATAAATAGTTCTTTAAGTTTCTTTTAATCGTTATTGTTTGTTATTTAGTGTTAAATAAATTGTGACTTTCTATCCACATGGAACCGACGAAAAACGTAACAATTGGTGTCAAGTGTGGCGTGTGTGATAGACTAGAAAGATAAAAATGAGACTGACAATGGCTTCAAAAAAATTGTTGAAAGACTTGAAAGTGTCCGAGTTAAAATGCATATTGGAAGAGAGAGAGTGCGAGACAGATGGAAAAAAAGCATTCTGCAAGCAAGACTAAGAGATGTTCTGATCGAGGAAGGTGAGGATCCTGACACATTTTGCTTTGAGTTAGAAGGTGATCTTGGCTCGTCATTGAAAGATTTGCAAGACAATTTGAAGAGTTTAAATAATAAAATCAGTGAAAATTCTCAAAAATTAGAAGATAAAATTATGGAAAATTCCCAGGATTTAATCAATACATTAGAAGATAAGATCATCGAAAATTCTAAAGATATACAGGCCAGCTTTAATAATAAAATAATAATTTTGGAAGAAAGTTTTAACAATAAAATAACAGAGATTGAAGATGATGTAAACAGAAAAATCGAAATTTTACGGGAAGAAATAACGAAGTCGAATTCACCAAAATGTCAAGAAACATCGGAGGAACCGAAACTAGTCGAAAATAAATATGCCTCAAAGTCAGTTATGAAGCCTCCACAGTTTGACGGAAAAACCGCTTGGGCCAACTATTTTTGTCAATTTGAACCTGCTGCGAGAGCGAACGGCTGGACAATCGCTGAAAAAGCTACCGCTTTGACTATCGCACTGCGGGGAGATGCGACTGACATCCTGCAGACACTCTCACCATCGGAACAGGGAGATTATCAGCAATTGGTACGACATTTAGAAATGAGGTACGGCCAGGCTCATTTAGAGCATGTCTACCATTCCCAGCTCAAAAATCGTGTTCAGCAGCCTAATGAGACCCTAAGAGAATATCAAGGTGAAATAGTACGCCTTGCTCGCCTTGCGTACCCTGCTATGCCCGAAAATGTTGTGGAGCGCTTAACAGTACAGACTTTTATTAGAGAACAACGGCATACTGTCGAGTCGGCCGCTGCTGGCACGTATATGTAGACGTAAAGAATCTTTTACGTGTATAAAAAAGAAATGCGCATGCGTACGTAAACGTTTACGTGTTTGTAGGCCGACTCGACCGTATGCCGTTGTTCTCTATTGATGGTTTACATGACAAAGAAACAAGGCAAACACTTCTTTTAGCTCATCCAACGCATTTGGGAGATGCCCTAGCACGTGCCCTGGAATTTGAGGCCGCGAAAGAATGCTCTAGGTCTCTAGGATTTGTACGGGCTGTTGAGGAGTGTTCCGACGATTCCAAAGTGGAAAGGATTGTGCGGAAAGTACTGGATCAGTACATGAGCAAGAAGGGGGACCGATTCGCTCTTGGAATTGCGGACAGATGGGAAATCGTTGCAAAGAAGAGAAAGAAGTGAAAGTCTTAAGGACGACTGTGGTTGGTGATAGTTGGCAAACCGAAGATTTTGCAAATGACCAAATCAGTGATCCAGAGTTGGGCTTGGTGATTAACTGGAAAAACGCGGACCAGAGACCAACGTGGGAGGAAGTTTGCAGATATTCGCCGAACGTGAAGTCGTACTGGTCCCAGTGGAATTTATTGGTAATAGATAACGGATTACTTCGCCGTGTGATTGAGAGACCAGAGGGACAAGAAGAGAGAAGGCAGATCGTCATTCCAAAGAAGAGGGTCCCGGAAGTCTTGGCGGAAGTTCACAATGGAACCAGCGGTGGACATCTTGGTGTTAGCAAGACCCTTGGCAAGCTGCGTGAACGGTTCTATTGGATGAACTGCACAGAAGACGTGAGGGCCTGGTGTAAGAAATGCGACGTTTGCGCTGCTATCAATGGACCACAAAGGCGCGGTAAAAGCTCCAATGCGCCAGTACAATATAGGCAGTCCTTTCGAACGAATAGCGATCGACGTGGCTGGTCCTTTCCCGGAGACGAACGATGGCAACAAATACATTGTGGTAGTAATGGATTACTTCAGCAAATGGGTCGAGGCCTACGCGTTACCAAATCAAGAAGCGTCCACCATTGCTGATGCTCTTGTTAAGGAATGGATCTGCAGGTTTGGTGGTCCCATGGAGCTGTATTCAGATCAGGGAAGAAACTTCGAATCCAATCTGTTCCAAGGCGTCTGTGAAGTCCTTAACATCCGCAAGACCAGGACGACGGCTCTACATCCACAATCCGATGGGATGGTTGAACTTATGAACAGAACCATCAACCGTTATTTGGCCAAAGTAGTCTCTGACCACCAAAGAGACTGGGACAAATTTCTTCACCTGTTCCTGTTGGCCTACCGTTCATCGGTCCAAGAATCTACAGGGCAAACTCCAGCCAGCATCGTTATGGGACGGGAAGTGCGCCTACCTTGTGATCTGAAGTTTGGTTGCCGACCGGGAGAAGATGTCGCTGGAGAAGATTATGTCCACACACTACGTCAAAGAATGGACGACATCAGCGAGTCCGCCTGAATATTCAAAGCGCTAGTGACCGAATGAAGGAACACTACGACATTCAAGCTGAGCATGGGGGATACCAACCAGGGAATTTGGTGTGGCTGTACAACCCGCAGAGACGTCGTGGATTATCTCCGAAGCTACAATCTTCGTGGGAAGGCCCATACGTAGTCATGGATAGGATTAATGACGTCGTATACCGTATCAGAAAATTGCCAAAGGAAAACCGAGGATAGTTCATTTCAACCGTTTGAGCCCCTACCAAGGCGAAATAGAAGATCGTGCTGGGACCGTGAGAACCTGCAGCTTTGATCCCCCTGATTCGGAGATGTCCTTTGACGATTTCATGGCCCGATACAACAGCAGTGAAAAGGCTCGCTATGGTGTAACCAAAGAAGATCAACGAGACCTCTTTTCCGTGCCTCCTGATTATTCGCTCGCTCACTGTGTGACCCGAGATTTGCGGATGTCCAGAGGAATCGCGGCGACGTTCAATGAGAAGTTTGGGCGTGTCGGAGAACTACGCCGACAAGATCCAGAGATTGGACGCGTCTTGAGGCTAACCGACAATGCACATGGCCAAGCAAGACACATCTTCTACCTGGTCACCAAGGAATGGTCCCCGAGTAAGCCGACTTATCTCAATCTATGGAAAACCCTGATTGAACTGAGAGAAGCCCTGCTAAACAATAACATTACACGATTAGCCATTCCGAAGCTGGCGCGTGGACTCGATGGTTTGAGTTGGCGTACATTCCGGAACATGATTGAAGTCTTGTTTAGATTTACGGGAATCGAGATCCTCGTTTGCTGCTACAACCCAAAGCTGAGACCGGGCGAGAAAACTGTAGACTGCTTTTTCTACCAGACTTCTCAATGTACCAGGGGCCAGTTTTGCAAATACCTTCATTCACCGTGTACATCTCGGGACGAGCATGTACCTAAGAAGGGGGCAGTGTTGCGGACCCGTACCGTGTGAACTCGGTCTTAGGCCTGGCCACTCGCCTATGGGTACGAACATAGTGCAGGCAGGTTTCTGCTTTCCGGCAACCAGCGCCGTCTCTGGGGACCTATTCTTGACCACTCGCAGCTTCAAATATCGCTCGCATCTCGCATCTCCTAAAAAACCATATAACAATACACAGATGCGTAACTTTGCGTATATGCATCACGTGTATTGTATATGGCTATTTCGGAGATGTGAGAAGGGTTCGGAAGTAGATAATTAAGAGGAAATTTACCTGATTAACTAACCTAACCTAACCAAACCATATTCAAACGCCGCGCCCGCCTCGCCGGGGCCGCACAGGTGTATTTGGTCTATAAACCTGACCAAAAGTGATATTTTTTTATTTTCATTTTTTATCTTAACTGAATACAAACCTATAAATATTAAATGTAAACACGTTTATTAGTTATTAGCTTTTTTAAGTCGCAAGTTGACTATCAAATAAATAATATATCTCAGTTAAAAGTATGAATTATCTTGAGTGTATTCTGAATATTTCTAAGATTATAAAAATAGTGGAATTGTTTGTAGTGCTTTTTTTGCAAATTGTTCATAATAACTGTCATGATGGATACAGAGCCAGCTTTGTTTGTTTGCTCTGTTCTGTTTTATGCCATATTTTTATTTTGAAATGTTTCCTTCTATTTTTTTATGTTTTATATTTAAAAAATCAGTGGCATTTTTATAAGATATAAGACTATTCGGCAATATTCCGCATGGAAATTAGTATCCGTTCAATGCTTAAAGTCTCCAGCATTGGAATATGCACAAAAATCTTGCCAATATTTGCCACTGCCAAAAAAAAACATTGATTTAAATAGATTCTTAAAGGAAATAGTCTTTACCCTATTAACACCCATCCTCGCTCAAATAGCGTCTATAATATACAAATTACTTTCTTGTTCTAACGTCCTCATCCAATTGCTTGGTTTTGCACAGTATGGCCCTATTTGATCGGTGGAAAAGGTTTCAGAGTAGAGGAAAAAATATTGTGTAGGAAAAACAAAATGGGGTTCCATATTAGCAATTTCTCCTCTAATTAATAATTAATATTACTAGCAAAAAAGCAAAAAAATCATAAAACATAATTTTGGCCAACTTTTAGTTCTTAATACCCCCTGTGTGCCGTCGGCGCGTGCAAAAGCAGAAATAAATAAATTTTCGTTCCGGTAAAAGCGAGAACGCCGATGAACGCTGGTTGACGGTGCCTGCCTGCTTTCACTGTGAACTAGCCGATTTGATAACACGCTTTAATTTTTCAAGGTTATAAGCGCGGCGCGGCGCGGCGCTACTATGTAACCATATACAGGGTGTCCCAGAAATAAGTGCAAGTATTTTAACTTAACTGGTAGTATAGTTCAACCCCAGAAACACGCCTATGAGGTTTTTTTCTAAATAATTTTTTTTGAAAATTCGGAATTTTTTGAAAATATTTTTGGAATTTTTTTGCAATTTTTTTTAGTTTTTATTTAAAAAAAAATAAATTCTTGATAATATGGCAACATAGGTAGTAGATTAAATTTACAAGAAAGAAAATCCAGAAAAGATCCAGTGGTTCTCAAACAAATCTCGAAGTATTGGAAAGAATGTGTAAATAAGGACCAAGAACTATTGACTACAATAAAACGACGGAAAGCAGCATATTTTGGTTATATTTTTCGAAATAACAAATATAGTTTCCTACAGCTGATCGTTAAGGGAAAGATTGAAAGACGACGAGGCATCGGGTGTAAACGGTTTTCCTGGTTGCGGAATTTGCGCCAGTGGTTTAATATAGGAGAGGCCAGTGCAATTATCCGTTTGGCTCAAGACAGGGAGGAATTCCAATTGATGGTCGCCAACCTCCGATGAGGAGAAGGCACATGAAAAAGGTTCTTAAAATTTTAGCAAAAAATCTTTTTTTTTTTTGGATATTTTCAAAGTAAAATAACTCCGTTATTTTGGACTTATTTGAAAAACGATAAAGAGAAAATATGTTTCTTTTATCGAGATCTACCACCCTTTAAAATACTTGCACTTATTTCTGGGATACCCTGTTTATAACAATACACGTGACACGTATACGCAAAGTTGCGAACGATGTCAAGAATAGGTACCCAGATTGGCGCTGGCTACCAGAAAGCGGCAAACCTACTTGCACTGTGTTCGCACACTATGACTCATACGCCCAGCGATGCCGACGTTCTAGAACGAATAAGAATTGTCGAGACATATCTGGATTGTCTGTCGCTCTCATATATAAGCAGACGCCTGAGGCCTGGGGACGGAGATAAATAACCGGTCGACGCGTACAGTTACAATCGCCGCGCTAATTCAAAATAAATTCCTGTTAGATAAATAATTAGATAAATTGTAAATAAGTTATAAATAGTTCTTTAAGTTTTTTTTAATCGTTATTGTTTGCTATTTAGTGTTAAATAAATTGTGTTTAAATAAATTGTGACTTTCTATCCACACGGAACCGACGAAAAACGTAACAACATAACCATTTTGACATTTAGTACAACGCAAATAATTTTCCCGGATGTAAAATTTCCAATTTCATGATGTGGCCTAGAAAAAAACGGGAATAGAAGTGGAACTAAATTTAAAAATTATTGATTTTAGTGTCAACAAATTTAACTAAATAAAATATATTTACCTATATGCGATAACAATTAAACTTTTAGTTACGTAATCGAGGGCGCGATTTTTAAATTAATATTGTTGCCAACCATGGAATATTCGGCGCCGGACTGAGTAACTGTAATTTAAATTTTCTGCTGGGTAAATTTAAAAATTCGACTGGGAAAAATGTCAAGCTGCCACATTTATTGATTTATTTCCTGACACTGTCATTTGTTTTGTTACTTTAGTTTTGTATTACGAGTTTTTGGTTTAAATAAAAAGTGTTGTGATACCTTAAGCTTAAAAATGTTTACTACCAGATCTTGCAGTCGAACATTATTCTTTTTACAACTTCTTTTAGTACGAAGTATACAAGATAGCTTAATAGCCGTTGCAAAAAACTCATCGCAACCTTATTAGAATATTTTGAACAGGAAAGCGGTAGTAATGGCCCTTTATATCCTTTAAGTGCTGTTAAGGAGGTGAGTTTTGTTGATGTAAATAATAACTGTTTATATATTTATAATTAATTTTTGTTTCCTAAAATATTTTGATTAAAAGAAATTATGTAAAAGTGGGCAACGCTGTGCAGGTCAAGCTTAATCACCTAACTAAAAGTTTATTTGGTATGATCTTATAGTGGTTATATTTTTGAATAAAACAATTTTATCTAACTCAACACCAATAATAAAGAATCCCGTACGATGCGGACTTTTATCTGACACTGTAGTTCTATTACTTATCGAACAACACTGGTATGTATAAAAATAATAACAGCTTATCAGAACACTTTAAAAATATTGGTACAGCAAGATTATTAAAAAGTATTCTTGTTGTCATATATTACACGATATAGATGAAGAAAGTGAAATAGATAATACAAATGATTTGGTTTAATAAAGTTTTAATACATTCTAATAAAAGTAATTTACTTTCTATTTCGAAAAATACTTTTAAATTACATAGAATGGCGAGTTTTTTGATAAACGATCAAAAGTATGAATTTTTGAAAGATTTGGGTCTACAAGAGAAAAATTTGGGAGTATATGATGGTACATGGAAAGGATCAGGAACGGTAAGTATACAGGGTGACCATAAAAATAACAATCGAAAATATAAATCATTGCTCTCTGATGAAACGCATAAAGGGGGTCATAGACATAGACGACACAACACTTGCTTTTTACAGGTGGTTCAATCCGTATGTCCCAGTAATGGAAAAATAATCGCTGAAGTGCAACAAGGGAATGTGAGTGACTATAAATCGTGTGTGGATAAGTCTGAGGAAGCCTGTAAAATATGGGCTGAAATACCGGCACCCAAACGGGGAGAAATCGTACGTCAAATCGGGGATTCCCTCAGGAAGAAACTGGTTCCCTTGGCCAAGCTTGTATCTTTAGAAATGGGTAATATACCTACAGGAAATTCCAAATTCGCAACAACTGCGACTTTTTTATTATTGAGTTATTGTAAAAGGCAAAATTTTAAATTTAAAGTATTTTAATTAATTTTTATTTCTATACTATCCCATAATCTTCCTCAAAATGTATTTTTTAAGATACCAAACTTATTGCAATGAAGAAAACATTAATACTTTTTTATCAGGTAAAATATTACCAGAAGGTATCGGGGAAGTACAGGAATACGTTGACATTTGCGACTACGCAGTGGGGCTGTCCAGGATGTTGTCCGGGTCGATTTTTCCATCAGAAAGACCAGGTCACGTGCTTTTGGAAAAATGGAACCCATTGGGTATCGTTGGAGTAATATCTGCTTTCAATTTTCCAGTCGCTGTGTACGGATGGAATAGTGCTATAGCAATGGTAAGCAATGCTAGTATTAATAATAGTGTTTTATTTCTTGGTTTCTTATACTTGGGTTCAAACATTTCGCTCCTATTAATTATCAACTATATACCGGGTGCTCCTCAGAAGTGGCTCACCCGTATAACTTTTTTATTTCTTCAGATAAAGAAACGGAATTTGGTATTTCAGTATTTGACATAAATTAGGATTGACTAACGTATTCAATTATTGTTTTTGGTCATTGCCTCTTTCACCGGAAATGACTACAAATTTTGATTTTTAAATGGCACCCTCAGTATTTTTTTACTTTATTCGATAGAAAATGTCACTCTGAATAGAATGGCATACCATATGCCAACTTTTGGTATTTTCGCTTTAAAAAAATAGTATTGTTGCGGGCCGGTGTGGACTCGACCTAACCTCACAATATGGCCCGCCCTCGGATGACCTTAACATCGCATAGACACCGCAATGATTCATTCGTTCGAGAAGAATCGAGTCCCACTGGAATGGACGAGCAGGGTTCGGAAGTAGTTAACTAAGACGTAATTTACCTGATTAACTACGTGTAGTTTTTCTTCAAAAACTACGTCTTTTCCCATTCATTAACTACATGAAAACTACGTTAATAAACTATGTATTGATATTATGAATATTTTTCCTTTGTATCAGGTGTAATAGAGATAATATGATGTAAATATTATATTTAAAGCCATATTTCTTCTTTTTTCTTAAATACATTATGTGTTTTTAAAGCTTCAACTTATTATAACCTCACCTCAAACCTTTGATATTTGAAAGCTACATACATAGGTTACATAAACTACACCCTCTACATAAACTACATTAACTACATGTGATGTAGTTTATGTAGTTTTTAAAAGTAACATGTAGTTTTCCGAACCCTGTGGACGAGTACATACGAGAACATTCGAAAACCTTCTCTACGCACCTAACGATCTATGGACAATTCTAGAGTTCTTTACCTGCCGGTATAAAAGCCGGCGGCCGTGGCCTACAGGGGGCAGTTATAAATATACCAGTGCAGTTGACGCGCTAAAATTCAAAATAAATTCTTAGTTATAAATCGTTTGTAAATAGTTCTATAAGTCTTTTATCGTTATTGTTTTTGTTAATTAGTGTTAAATAAATAGTGTTTAAATAAATTGTGACTTTCTATCCACACGGACCGACGAAAAACGTAACAATTGGTGTCAAGTGTGGCGTGTGTGATAGACTAGAAAAATAAAAAGACTAACGATGGCTCCAAAAAATTGAAAGACCTGAAAGTGTCGGAATTAAAAAGCATACTGGAAGAGAGGGAATGCGAGACAGATGGAAAGAAAAGCATTTTGCAAGCCAGACTGAGAGACGTTTTGATTGAGGAAGGTGAGGATCCTGACACATTTTGCTTTGAGTTGGAAGGTGACCTTGACTCGTGCCTACAAAAATTAGAAGACAATTTGAATGACAAAATTACAGAAAATTCCCGGAATTGCAAGACAATTTAAACGGCAATTTGAATAATTTAGAAGATAAAATGATGAAAAATTCTCAGGATTTAATTAATATTTTAGAAGATAAGATCGCAGAAAATTCTAAAGACATACAGGCCAGCTTTAATAATAAAATACTTAATTTAGAAGAAAAGATAACAGAAAATTCCAGGGAATTAGAAGAGAAGATAACAGATACACAAGACAAAATAACAGAGATTGAGGAAGATGTAAATAGAAAAATCGAAATTTTAAGAGAAGAAATAGCGAAATCAAATTCACCAAAATGTCAAGAAACATCGGAGGGGCCGAAACTAGTCGAAAATAAGTATATCTCAAAGTCAGTTATTAAGCCTCCACAGTTTGACGGAAAACCGCTTGGGCTAATTATTTTTGCCAGTTTGAGGCCGCTGCGAGAGCGAACGGATGGACAATCGCTGAAAAGGCTACCGCTTTGACTGTCGCACTGCGAGGAGATGCGACTGATATTCTGCAGACATTGTCACCATCGGAACAGGGAGATTATCAGCAATTGGTACGACATTTAGAAATGAGGTACGGCCAAGCTCATTTGGAACATGTCTATCATTCCCAGCTAAAAATCGCATTCAAAAGTCAAATGAGTCTCTGCAGGAGTTTGAAGCCGACGTAGCCCGCCTCGTTCGCCTTGCGTACCCTGCTACGCCAGAGAATGTTATGGAGCGGTTGGCAGTACAGGCATTCTCCGACGGCTTACGTGATAACGAGACAAGACAAGCACTTCTCCTAGCCCATCCAACGCACTTGGTGGATGCTTTAGCACGTGCCCTAGAATTTGAGGCCGCGAAACAAAGTTCTCGGTCTCTAGTGAGAGTACGGGCGGTCAACCAATGTTCCGACGAATCCGTGGAAAGCATTGTGCGGAAAGTCATGGAGGAGTACATGGGCAAGAAAGGACCGACTTGTTGCTGGAATTGCGGCCAGGCAGGACACGTAAGAAGTCACTGTAAAGAAAAAAGACGTGGACCCGGTTTCGCCAAGTGTCGAATCAAAGGGACACATATCGAGCAGTACCCAACAGGTTCCAACCAAAACTGCTCAAGTCGCATCGCTACAACACAAGTTCAACAGCATTTTTGTGGATGGTTTCGTGGATGGAGAGTTACGAACCATGCTTTTGGATACGGGTGCAACCAAAACGATCATCAGGCGGATATCCTTAAAACATCAAAAAGGATTAAAACAACACAATGGCGACTACGTACAGCTACAGGAAGCTCCGCTCTCATCCATGGAGAGGTAGATCTTAATTTTGTTATCGGAAGCACCTGTTTTAATCATCGAGTGTTAGTAGCAGACATCGAAGATGAACTTATTCTCGGAATGGACATCATGACCACTAGAGGTTTTGAGCTAAACCTCAAACAAGGAATTTTGAAAATAAATGAAGAAGAAGTGGTTCTGCATCGAAAATGTGAGGAGACGCTTCGCGTGGTGGTAGCAGAAGATGTTTCGATCCCTGAGCGCTGTGAGATATTTTTGGATGGTTGCCTAGAAGGTAAAATGAATAATGGGAGTATTATTCTGTTGGAGCCAAGGAACCATGACAGCGAAATAGGACGAGGGATCGCTGTTGGAAAAGCCCTGCTACGAGCGAAGAAAACTGTACCGGTGAGAGTAATGAACACGAATTATTATTCTGTATCCTTGAAGAAGGGAACCCTCTTAGGGTACTGTTGTTCGGTCTCCTCAGTCGTTCGAAGCGTGGAAGCCTCCAAAGTTTCGACTTCAAAAATTCCGGACAAAATGGTGAAGGAGTTAGTAAACGTTAAAGGATTATCTCCCGAAAATAGAAGAAAATTGAGAAACCTGATAATCAAGTATCAAGATGTGTTTGATAAAGGAGAAGCAGGACAGAGAGGTCGTACCAATTTAGTACAACACAAAATTGATACCGGAGATGCACGACCAATCAAACAAAATCCGAGAAGACTTCCGCTCGCCAAACGTGAAGAAGCTGATAAAATCCTTCGAGAAATGAAAGAAGAGGGTGTCATCGAACCATCTAACAGCCCGTGGACATCGCCGGTAGTACTAGTAAAGAAGAAAGACGGTACCACCAGGTTCTGTGTTGATTATCGGCAGCTCAATAATGTTACCAAGAAGGATAGTTATCCCCTGCCGAGGATAGACGATACTCTAGACACGCTGGCGGGGTCAACGATATTCTCTACGTTAGATCTGAAGAGTGGATATTGGCAAGTCGACATGGCGCCGAAAGACAGAGAGAAGACAGCGTTCTCGGTGGGCTCCGGACTGTGGCAATTTACCGTCATGCCTTTTGGATTGTGCAACGCGCCAGCTACCTTTGAGAGACTAATGGAGTCTGTGTTAAAGGGACTATCCTGGACTACCTGTTTAGTGTACCTGGATGACATCATAGTGGTTGGGAAATCCTTTGACGATCATCTGAAGAATTTGGAAGAAGTTTTCAAGCGACTAGGGAGCTCTGGTTTGAAACTTAGCCCCAAGAAATGTCATCTGTGTCAAGAAAAGGTACACTACTTGGGCCATGTAGTCTCCCTCCCAAGGAGTTGCGGTAGATCCACAGAAGACCAAGACAGTGGAAGAGGGCCGATACCTAAAGATAAACATGAACTACGAAGCTTTTTGGGACTATGCACATACTATCGCCGCTATGTACAGGGTTTTGCCACCATCGCAAAACCATTGACCAGACTTACCGAAGGCGAGAGGCGTTTCTCTTGGGACTCAGATTCTGACGAGGCATTCCGAAAATTGAAGAAGGCCCTGACTAGTGCGCCCATACTTAGCTACCCTCTTGGCAACGGAAACTTTATATTGGATACCGACGCTAGCAATGTTGGTTAGGCGCTGTTCTGTCTCAGATCCAGGATGGTCAAGAAAAAGTCATTGGTTATTTTAGTAAGACCTTGTCAAAACCGGAAAGGAACTACTGTGTAACCAGACGAGAATTACTAGCAGTAGTTAAAGCAGTGGAACACTTCTACAAGTATCTCTATGGAAGAAAGTTCTTGTTAAGAACAGACCATGCTGCTTTGAAATGGCTGTTGCAATTTAAGAATCCTGAAGGGCAGGTAGCTAGATGGATTGAACGATTACAAGAATTTGACTTCGACACAGAACATCGAGCTGGGGCAATCCATCGGAATGCCGACGCACTTTCCAGAAGACCTTGCGCTAAGGACTGTAAGCATTGTTCCCGAGCTGAAGAGAAAGAAGTGAAACTCCTAAGAACAACTGTGGTTAATGATAGTTGGCAACCCGAAGATCTTGCAAATGACCAAACCAGTGACCCAGAATTAGGTTTAGTAATTAACTGGAAAAACACAGGCCAAAGACCAACGTGGGAAGAAGTTTGCAGATATTCGCCGAACGTAAAGTCGTACTGGGCCCAGTGGAATTCCTTGGTAATAGATAACGGACTACTTCGCCGTGTGATCGAGAGACCGGAGGGACAAGAAGAGAGAAGGCAGATCGTCATTCCAAAGAAGAGGGTCCCAGAAGTCTTGGAGGAAGTTCACAATGGAACCAGCGGAGACATCTTGGTGTTACCAAGACACTTGGCAAGCTGCGTGAACGGTTCTACTGGGTGAACTGCAAAGAAGATGTGAGGGCCTGGTGTAAGAAATGTGACATTTGCGCAGCCATTAATGGGCCACAAAAGCGTGGTAAAGCCCCTATGCGCCAGTACAATGTTGGTAGTCCCTTCGAACGAATAGCGATCGACGTGGCTGGTCCTTTCCCGGAGACGAACGATGGCAACAAATACATTGTGGTAGTAATGGATTACTTCAGCAAATGGGTCGAGGCCTACGCGTTGCCAAATCAAGAAGCGTCCACGATTGCTGATGCCCTTGTTAAAGAATGGATCTGCAGGTTTGGTGTTCCCATGGAGCTTCATTCAGATCAGGGAAGAAACTTTGAGTCCAATCTGTTCCAAGGCGTCTGTGAAGTCCTGAACATCCGCAAGACCAGGACGACTGCTCTACATCCACAATCCGATGGGATGGTTGAACGCATGAACAGAACTATCAACCGTTATCTGGCCAAAGTAGTCTCTGACCACCAAAGAGACTGGGACAAATTTCTTCACCTGTTCCTGTTGGCCTACCGTTCATCCGTCCAAGAATCTACAGGGCAAACTCCAGCCAGCATCGTTATGGGACGGGAAGTGCGCCTACCCTGTGATCTGAAATTTGGTTGCCGACCGGGAGAAGAAGTCGCCGGAGAAGATTATGTCCACACACTACGTCAAAGGATGGACGACATTCATCAGAGAGTCCGCCTAAATATTCAAAGTGCTAGTGACCGAATGAAGGAACACTACGACATTCAAGCTGAGCATGGAGGATACCAACCAGGGAAGTTGGTGTGGCTATATAACCCGCAGAGACGTCGTGGGTTATCTCCGAAGCTACAATCCTCGTGGGAAGGGCCATACGAAGTCATGGATAGAATTAATGACGTCGTATACCGTATCAGAAAATTGCCAAAAGGAAAACCGAGGGTAGTCCATTTCAACCGTTTGAGCCCCTACCAAGGCGAAATAGAAGATCGTGCTGGGACCGTGAGAACCTGCAGCTTTGATCCCCCTGATTCGGAGATGTCCTTTGACGATTTCATGGCCCGATACAACAGCAGTGAGAAGGCTCGCTATGGTGTAACCAAAGAAGATCAACGAGACCTCTTTTCCGTGCCTCCTGATTATTCGCTCGCTCATTGTGTGGCTCGAGATTTGCGGATGTCCAGAGGAATCGCTGCGACGTTCAATGAGAAGTTTGGGCGTGTCGGAGAACTACGCCGACAGGATCCAGAGGTTGGAAGCGTCTTGAGGCTAACCGACAATGCACATGGTCAAGCAAGGCACATCTTCTACCTGGTCACCAAGGAATGGTCCCCGAGTAAGCCGACTTATCTCAATCTATGGAAGACCCTGATTGAACTGAGAGAAGCCCTGCTAAACAACAACATTGCACGATTAGCCATTCCGAAGCTGGCGTGTGGACTCGATGGTTTGAGTTGGCGTACAATCCGGAACATGATTGAAGTCTTGTTCAGATTTACGGGAATCGAGATCCTCGTTTGCTGCTACAACCCAAAGCTGAGATCGGGAGAGAAAACTGTAGACTGCTATTTCTACCAGACTTCGCAATGTACCAGGGGCCAGCTTTGCAAATACCTTCATTCACCGTATACATCTCGGGACGAGCATGTACCTAAGAAGGGGGCAGTGTTGCGGGCCGGTGTGGACTCGACCTAACCTCACAATATGGCCCGCCCTCGGATGACCTTAACATCGCATAGACACCGCAATGATTCATTCGTTCGAGAAGAATCGAGTCCCACTGGAATGGACGAGTACATACGAGAACATTCGAAAACCTTCTCTACGCACCTAACGATCTATGGACAATTCTAGAGTTCTTTACCTGCCGGTATCAAAGCCGGCGGCCGTGGCCTACAGGGGCAGTTATAAATATACCAGTGCAGTTGACGCGCTAAAATTCAAAATAAATTCTTAGTTATAAATCGTTTGTAAATAGTTCTATAAGTCTTTTATCGTTATTGTTTTTGTTAATTAGTGTTAAATAAATAGTGTTTAAATAAATTGTGACTTTCTATCCACACGGAACCGACGAAAAACGTAACAGTATTTTAAATTTCAATCTAGAGTGCCATGTTAAAAACACTAATTTTTAATCAAGGAATCTTGGAAAATATATTTGATGGTCTAATGTTTTTCGTGTCTTGTCCTGGCCGGTTAAAAGATGCCCAAATGATATTTTTAATCATATCTCAATTTTTTCAAATGGAATAAGGGTGGCTCATTGAGGATATTTGGAAAAAGCATTTTTTTACGAATAATTTAGTATCACACACTTGGTATTTCAAGTCAAATTGTCGTTATGAACCGCATGTTACAATTATTTCTAATAAACTATATGCGAAAGTATTAAAAGTTGACATATGATGTGTCATTCTATTCAGAGTGTCATTTTCTATCGAATTAAGTAAAAAAATACCGAGGGTGCCATTTAAAAACCAAAAGTTGTAGTCATTTCCGGTGAAACAGGAAGTGACCAAAAGCAATTGAATACGTCAATCAATCCTAATTTATGTTATATACTAACATACCAAATCTCTTATCTGAAAAAATAAAAAAGTTATAGGGGTGAGCCACTTTAGAGACGCATCCGGTATATATATCCTATGAGAGGATATCCATATGACAATGACAGTTGTGTCATTTTTTTTTCATCTGTCGAAATGTTCCCTGATTGGTTGTACAAACTTTAAATTGAATTTATAACAAAACTACAAACCAAAACATTTACAGATCTATTGTGGTGGTTTCATATGTCAAGGTTACATTTCCTAGTTGTATCTTTTTAAAAAAGTCTAATAACTTGCGACTGAACCTTCCATAAGGTTTCCATATAGCTCTTTGCCAAATCATCTCACCTATCGTACAGACAGACATACCACGAATATCTGCGAAACTGTCAAAAATTTAAAAATAGTATACATACAAAAAAATGTCCATTTTTGAATCCTCCCTCCATCTAACAAAAAAATATATACAGGGTATTCCATCCACAAAATTTCTAAGTTTTGTTTTACAGGACCTACAGATGTCCGACGCAATGTTGCAGGATCCGGTATATGTAGACATGTACTCGTTTCTACTAGACACATCATCCGATACTTTATAGGTTTGTGTTTTCTATTTTAGGTTTGTGGAGATACTGTTCTTTGGAAAGGCGCGGAAACAACACCTTTGGTTTCCGTAGCAACGGCTAGGATAGTAGCTGAGGTTTTGGAGGCTAATAAGCTACCCGGAGCTATAGCCGCTTTATGTTGTGGAGGAGCGGACGTTGGTAAAGCTATGGCAGCTGATGAAAAAATAAAACTATTATCGTTTACCGGCAGTTGTCAAATTGGCCAACAAGTAAGTATTTACAGAAAAGACAGTCACAAATACTGTAGCACTATAGCCCTCCATACATCAGAAGATGGATGGATGGAACTATGGATATGACTGACGCGATCGATGACATTTCCCATATAATTATACATCTAAAATGACAGCGATTTTCATTTCATAACCATCACTGACGTTTTTTTTAGTCATATTGTATTATTCGTCTGCGGATAGAAGTATTCATCTTTTCTATGTCTTATTAAGAAAATATCATCACGTACACTCCCAAAATCCATCCACTGGATTTATACATTATTTTTCTTGTTTAAGGTTGGAGTAGAAGTTCAAAAAAGATTTGGAAAATCTCTGTTAGAGTTAGGAGGCAATAATGCCCTTATAGTCGCCGATGACGCTAACTTGGACATCGTAATTCCTGCTACATTGTTTGCTTGTATAGGTACGTCAGGACAGCGGTGTACTACCACAAGAAGACTGATTTTACATCAAAAAGTAAGTCCTCTGATTACTCTTTTTAACACAATTTTTTTTCTAAATTTTATTATTTTGTTGAATTCTGTATAAATCAAAAGAAATAATAAATGGATAAATCAATTAAAAACATCATAATAAATCGATCTAACCCAGTGATAATATACTTTTTTTTATAGCGATGGACATGAATAAAATTATAGTTTCATTCTGTTCTAGGTATATGATGAAGTATTAAGAAGACTTAAAACAGCTTATAGTCAAGTATTGAATAGAATTGGAGATGCTTTAGAGGAAAATACTCTTATTGGACCCTTGCATAGCCAAATTTCATTGGAAAATTATAAGAAAACTATCAACGAAATTAAAAAAGAAGGTGGTACGATTGAACTAGGTGGGAAAGTAAGTTTACATCTCTTCAAATATAGCATGATATGCGAATTTCTCGATGCAATGCTCATACCTCGAGGCGCAGTAAACAGTAGCACAGGGTGTCCCATTAAAAATATAATATTTGGGTAATATTTAAGTAATGACGATTCCAAGCAAAAATCTAACTACACCACTGGTTTCTATATCAAAAATTAGATAAGAATCAGGTTTTAGCTACTTGATAAGTTGAAGGATAATCCAGATACGGGGGTCTCCGAAAATTCACTATTTTTAAGTTCGCCCTCTATCTCATAAATGAAACGGTTCTAAATAATAGTTGAAACTGTTACCACAGAACAGATACAAATTTGTATCTGTTCTGTACTGTTACTCTCAATTACAAATAACCGGTTTCTGTTGTTTATTAGTTTTATTGTTAAAGATTAAAGAGTCAATATTCAGTCAAGTTTTATTGTTAAAGAGCCAATCAACAAGAAAGGAGTATATTTTATAATATATTTCTATCAAAGGGTTTTAATATGAAGATATAGTCCGTAACTTTCTTTTTATTTGTGAACAATTTTGTGTGATCATACCATTAGGACCTAAGTCGATTAGATTAATTAAGAATGTGGGTAGATATTCAACAATACACTAACAATTTCAATAAGCAGCAAAAATCTAAAATTAGTATGTCCCCACCACACAGCAGTTACAAATTGGTTACAACCTTATACCGGGTGCGTCTCAAAAGTGTCTCACCACTATAACTTTTTTTTTTCAGATAACAAATCGAAATTTGGTATATTAATATATAACATAAATTAGGATTGATTGACACATTCAGTTGTTTTCTGTCACTTCCTGTTTCACTGGAAATGATTATAACTTTTGATTTTTAAATGGTACCCTCGGTGTTTTGTTGCTTTATTCGATAGAAAATGACACTCTGAATAGAATGACATATCATATGTCAACTTTTGACATTTTCAAATATGTGGTTCATAACGACAATTTGACTCGAAATACCAAGTGTGTGGTACCAAATTATTCGTAAAAAATGCTTTTTCCAAATATGCTAATGAGCCATTGTCGTCACCCTCGTTCCATTTGAAAAATTGAAATACGATTAAAAATACGATGATTTGGGTATCTATTAACTGGTCAGGACAGAAGACACGAATAAAATTAGACGATCAAATCTATTTTTCCAAGGCTCCTTGATTAAAAATTAGTGTTTTTATCACAGCCATGGCACTATAGATTGAAATTTAATATTCAATTTTGTTTTAAGCGAAAATGTCAAAAGTTGACATATGATATGTCATTCTGTTCAGAATGTTATTTTCTATCGAATAAAGTAAAAAAATACGGAGGGTGCCATTTAAAAATCAAATTTTGTAGTCATTTCCGGTGAAACAGGAAATGACAGAAAACAATTGAATACAATGACTAAAGAATACAAGGACATGTAACGGCCATATACGAGCTGCAGCAAAATTTGTGACCTTTAGACGCCATATTTTTGGACATAACGAATGAATCATCAGCTGTTCATCAGTGACAATTTTAGCGATTTTTAATAGTTGGTTGTGTGTAGCGAACTTTGTATAAACTTTATTACAATGGTAATTTGTTCAGCTTTCAAGTGTAAAAGGCGCAATGATAAGAAAGATCCAGGAGTTACGTTTTATAGGGAAATAAAGAGTACACTACACCTTTTTAACGTTTTTTTATTGAATTCGATAATTATTTTTCTGATATTATATTGTCACGGCCCATTTTGTGGGTTATGACTAGGGGCATAGCAAATAATAAATACTTCAATTTAACTTAATAATCAATTTAATTAATCTACGAATAATAAAATAATTATAAAACTAAATGTGTACTTACATATTATATTTATGGACGAACATCATCACTGGCTCGGGGGTAGTGTCAGGGTAGTGTAACGCCAATGCCGGAATCTCTACCGCGACCTTATCGAACTTACTATCGACTATCGACTATCCCCCCAACAGGTGACATTTTTGTATTTATTGGTTCGTTACGTCGAATCATCGAATCAGCATTATTGGTCTATCGGTGCGATGACCGGTGCGATGACCGCGTTAGTGCTGATTTGATGATTTTATAAATTCGTAGTATTGATAGGAAATATTTTCGCAATTGCCAATTATGCTTATAACTTTGATTTTTAAAACTTTACTTTTGTTGCGTAAATGCCAATGAACTTTAATTATTTTATACTTCCTTTCAATCGAATTATTAATTTACGAAATATATTAATATTAAATATGTTATTTTATATATCGAATAATTCCATCCTTGACACTTCCCCCGCACCTCTAAAGCTGGACCCCAGCGATAATTCAAGATTTATGAAATTATACTTTTTAACAATAATTATTATACATTGCAATAAATTGTGCTTAACGTTTCATAATAAAAAATGTTTTAAGTATACAATATTAAATAAAAAAAATTAAAAAAATGTTTTTAAAGAAATTACTAACTAAAAAAAATATAAAAAAAGCTTCTCTATAAGTTTAAGGATGGCGATTAGCCGTTTACATATAGACAAAAAAAATGTCTTTTAATACTGGCACTAACGTGAACTGCACAATACCTATATAGTTTTTAAGTTTCAATACTTTGCACTGACTTCGTTCATAAAACACCAACCCACAAATCTCGTCGGCTGCTCATGGAGGCTGAAAACTGAAGTTTTGATTGTAGTATCCACCTTCACATCCTAAACCTAACGAATGCACACATGCCTCCCGTTCCCTGCACTTTGAAAAGCTCTTTGTTTTGGTAAGCTGTTTCTCAATACTTGCGTCCTTAGGGAGTTGTTTCTTGATATCGGTGTAGGCTGACAATGGAAACAAAATTCCAGTATGATTTTGTTTGTCATCTGGATTGGCGTCGAATTCATCTTTCGAAGAAGAGACCAGTTTTTAGACAAGACAATAACTCTTCCTGTAGCTGCTTATATCGCCAGACCAAATTTGACAGCATGTTCTGAACCCATTTTTGAATTGGACTACTTGCTTCGGACTGCATTACCATGGTGTACTGGTCACAAAGCTTCATAAACAAGGGTAGGCAGTTTGCATCGTATAGGCATGATGGTGTGGTACTACATTCTTCTTTCTCCTTCAGGGTTGAGTTCATACGTCAATTCTTCTCAGTGGTGTTCCTTGACTTGTTGCTTGGTATTGGCAGTTTTGACCAGTAATTACATGAAAAAAGAGAACAAAGAGTAAATATGTGCTCTTACTTACAGCTTATTGTATTAAATTATTATGTCGTATAAACTAGTTCTTAAAGTACTTAATCCTATTTTAAGTTTGTTTGTTTAATTTTATTTTTCAACCTAGTTCAGAATATCATTTTTTTTTGTTCTTGACAGCAAGAGAGAATATAAAAATTTTATATGATTGGGCGTAAAACAAACAATAAACTTATATTTTCGTTGCAAATTTGTAGGATTTATGAACACTCCTACCTAATTTGTATGCCCTCTATCTCCTACCTACATTTGGGTTTATAATAATTTACTTTATTTCTTTTATTTTTTATATTAAGCGCTAAATAATTAACTCTAGTGGTTCAATACTTTTCGTTTCAAATTGATATTTGTCCTAGAGTTTGCGCGCAGTTAGGGTTAAATATCAATTTAAAACCTACACTAGGGGAGCTCCAATAATACATGTCATTAATAAAGACATCATTAATATTTTATGTTAAGAAAAACATATCTTTTTTCCAATTATTTCAATATTCCATCTTGATTTTTATTTTGAAGAAGACTAACTTGGGCATACAGAGTTGCCTTTCCAATACACGTATACACAATACTTATTCTATTTGTATGCATTCAATAGTTGCATTTATTTTATCCCCAGGAGATAGAGATAGGAGGTTCTGATTATCATTTGGCTCTAGATTATAATGAAATGTTCGATTTTCGCTAGATACGCAAGAGAGTTTAATATTTTTATTTTCATTGTTAAAATTACATCTATTTAAATTTAAACGCCTATTATTTTGCCTTTTTAACTTTATAAAGTAATGCCAAATACAGTAAATAACTAAACATAAAAAGAAAACAATGAAAAAAGTGCAAACTAGCCCAAAAGGTATGTCATGAGACGTGTCGTGATCAAGTTTCGCACCTTGACCGTGAACCATTTGAATTACCTATACTAGTTTCATTTACTAAATTATTTTTTTTTTTTTTTAAATTGTCTTATAACGATTTCGAGTAAATACATTTACTTAAAGACTGAGATTATACCTATTATAAATACGTTTGAAATTACGATTTTTTTAATTATTTATACTTCTGTCACATAAAATTACTGTGTCAGCTAATGGTATATATAGAAATTAGAAATATATCACTCGATTTTACCTATTTTATATATTGAATTAAGAAATCTAAAAAAAAATTTGTGTATGTTCAGACTTTTGACTAGATAATTAGAACGAAAATGTAAACTTAAATTCTACTTTTATCGGTTTTCCTTTTTCGGGTACCTATTCTTCGCATTTTACATTTAAGTTTGACTGTAAAATTTGACTATCTACAGCAATTCCAGGGAGGGTGGCTAGGGTGGATAATAATATCCTTTGCCATCATGACGTTTCGCTTCCTAGATATTATCTTTGTCCTATGTCTTCTTCTCGATGTATGCTCTTTCCATGGCATTGTATTATCTGTTTCAGGTTTATATTCTAAAACCTTTCGCTTTCTTGTAAATGGTAGTTCTTCATTTATGTTTTCTGACTCAATTATCGATTGAGGTTCAGGAAACTGTCTTTTTCTTCTTCTTCCAGGAATATTGTCAGAGGAAATAAATCTATTTTTTGCCTTATCTCTACTTAATATAGGCAAACTTGAGGAATTGCATTCTACTTCTAAGAGCTCATTCTGAATATTTTCTATTTTCGTACATTCTATTTTGCTAGGGAGGGTATTATCCCCATCCTCTACCTGCAAATATTCTCCAGCAACAGGGAGGGTATTATAGTCTTCCTCTGCCTGTGCATATTTCAACGCTACAGGGAGGGTATTATCATCTTCCTCTGCCTGCGCATTTTCTAAAGTGAGGAAATCCAACGTTTCCTCTTTATAGTCATTTACAAAATCATCCTCTTTTTTAAAAATATCCTCTTTTGACATCATTAAAATATTTTCCTCCTGGTTACTATACATTTCGTATGGGAGAGTATCCTGATTATCACAACATATATTATTTGACGACCTAGTTGATTGTGAAAAATTACTGTACTTAGATTGACCTGCATTGTTTATTCTATCTGAACCATAATTATTATTATTATTTATAAAACTAGTTCTGCCCTTTAAGTTCGAATCTAAATGATTAGTAAAATATTCATATTGAAAATCATCGCGCCTCTGACTGATATTTGAATTTACTTGCTGTGATTGTCTTTTATTTATATTAGAATTTTGAGAATGATAAGAATTTCTGGAATATGCTGATGTTTTGGATTCTAATAATATATCTTTTAAATCGCTTATTTTATAGATTATATTTTTCAAACTCTGGAAATTCATATTTTCGGTAAGCAGTAAATAATAATGGTAATTATACGATTCATGTAAACCATATTCGAATTGATCTTTAAAGATTTCAAAATTTACTTTACCATATATTTCATATGCAATTGATAGTAAATCGTAATAATAAGATTTTATATCTTCATTTTTTCCCTGTTTCCGTGTACGGAATTTAGATTTTAGTTTGCGTAGTGATATTTCACTTCCAAACTCTAAAATAAAATCTTTTTTGATATCGCTCCAGACTTTATTAAAATTATTTTTGTCATTAACATATTCCTTATACCATAAAAGCAGCGTTTTCTAAGTAACATTCTAAATATTTTATCTTAAAAGCATAATTCCAGCCATTCTTACTAGTTATTTTATCATATTCTCGAATAAAAGAAATTGGGCAGTCGATTGTAGGGTCAAAAGTAGGTGGCGGTATAAATTCCGGTAGAACAGGTGCTTTTACAAAAGACATTAAAATATATTTAAAAAAATCAATTTAAATAATAATAAAATAAATAAATTCTAAACTATCATTAAAATAATTATCGCTCAGTATATCATGTAATGAAATACATTTTTCAACACACACAGACGTACAATGCAGTTCTAACTAAGTCAGCAGTATTTGTAACACGAATTAAATAAATATGGTCGCTTCCTTCAACACTCATATTTCAAAATATTCCTAACAAGAATAATATTTTCTAGGTCAGTGTCATCCTTGATAATGATATTCAACCAACAGGTTAAATTCTACAGTTTAAATAACTGAAATAATAAAATTCTCATTTAAAAATTATATTTATCATTATATATTTATCATGGCAACACTAAAAATAATTTAAAATATACTGTCTATCAATATACTGGATGTCGTTTTATGTGTCCTTATAGAATAAAAATAAATAAATTATTCTCAATAATAAAAATTCTCAACATTCACAAAATTATTACCATATGCAGTGATTATTACCATATGCAGTAAAGAAAAATTAAACAATAAGGATTCGACAGCATTTTCTATCTAAATAGTGTAAAAATACTGGACATTTAAAAAAAAAAAATGTTCCTACGCATTGAATTTATAAATGGTAAAAATAAGTAAAACAAAACTAATATAAGAGATTCCTAAGTCTTAATATAAATTTTGCCATCTCCAATTATTATTAATACAATAAATTAAAATAAATAAAATAGTCCGTCCTACCAAATAATCAAGCATTTTAAATATATAATTATTTAAGTCAGTAAATGTAAAATAAAAGTACGAGCTTCTTTGTTGCTATCGAAGTATTAAAAAATTATTCATTTCGTATATGTTTTAGATTTATTTACACATATGGAGATGTGTAAGAAATTGTTACTTAATAAAAACCGGCGCCTCCACCACATATGTCACGGCCCATTTTGTGGGTTATGACTAGGGGCATAGCAAATAATAAATACTTCAATTTAACTTAATAATCAATTTAATTAATCTACGAATAATACAATAATTATAAACTAAATGTGTACTTACATATTATATTTATGGACGAACATCATCACTGGCTCGGGGGTAGTGTCAGGGTAGTGTAACGCCAATGCCGGAATCTCGACCGCGACCTTATCGAACTTACTATCGACTATCAACTATCCCCCCAACAGGTGACATTTTTGTATTTATTGGTTCGTTACGTCGAATCATCGAATCAGCATTATTGGTCTATCGGTGCGATGACCGGTGCGATGACCGCGTTAGTGCTGATTTGATGATTTTATAAATTCGTAGTATTGATAGGAAATATTTTCGCAATTGCCAATTATGCTTATAACTTTGATTTTTAAAACTTTACTTTTGTTGCGTAAATGCCAATGAACTTTAATTATTTTATACTTCCTTTCAATCGAATTATTAATTTACGAAATATATTAATATTAAATATGTTATTTTATATATCGAATAATTCCATCCTTGACAATATGTACTTGATATGTGCTATACGTCGATACTAGATTTGTGTGTTTTGTTAACGTTTTAATACGTTTTTTTCGTAATTAATTAGTATGATACGACAGGACACACCAGAGGCGTAGTGAAAACATTTACCAAAAATATAAATATCGCTTCAAGCGGCTATGTTAAGAAAAATATGTGCCACGGCACTGTTAGGAAGAATGGTCACAGTTTGGTCTCGGTTGCTATTTGTCCTTGTATTCTTTAGTCATTGATTATCATATCTATCATACCAAATTTCGTTTTCTATCTGAAAAAATAAAAAAGTTATAGGGGTGAGCCACTTTTGAGACGCACCCGGCATATAATAAAAATTCCCGATTATTGGTTTACGTTTCTGAAACCGTCAAAAAATCCACGTACCTAGGGTTAATTTGTATTCAGTTGTATTTGTAACAGTTGTAAAATAATATGTAGTAATGTAACCGATAGTAGTAGTGCAGTAGAACCTGCAGTTATTTTCATAACTATTATTTTTTAAAGTAACAACAGTTGCCTTGTTATTTCTGGATACTTTGTAGAATTAGCAGTTATTTTCATAACCGTTATTTTATGAATGTAACAAATGTTGCGTTTTATTTCTATATAACAGATTTTTTTAAATAATATTCTTTTTCTAACGTATATTAGGTTCTGGACAGGCCTGGATTCTTTGTAGAACCTACGATAGTAACAGGGATCGCTCACGATAGCAAGATCGTGAGAAACGAATGTTTCGCCCCGATATTGTACGTACTTAAAGCAAGAAACGTCGAGGAAGCCATCGCATGGAACAACGAAGTACCTCAAGGCTTGTCCTCCAGTATTTTTACTCAAAATATTCCTGATATTTTTAAGGTAAACGGTCTTTTTCAAACAGTTAAGAGTTTACAGATTTTATTGTACTTTTCAGTGGATAGGTGAGAAAGGTTCAGACTGTGGCATAGTAAACGTCAATATTCCCACTTCCGGCGCGGAAATAGGTGGCGCTTTTGGCGGTGAAAAACACACGGGTGGTGGTAGAGAATCAGGCAGCGACTCGTGGAAACAGTACATGCGCAGGTCTACCATAACAATCAATTACTCGAAAGAACTGCCTTTGGCGCAAGGCATCAAATTCGAATAAACACATATTACATAATATCACTGAATAAAAAGACTAAGGAAGAAACATATCAACAAAATTAGCGAGACCACGAAAGTACTTTAATAAGCCTAACTTATGCTTTGAATAAGAAGACTAAGTGTGACTAAGACCCACCATGCATGGTGGGCGGAAAAAGCACTCTAGGGTGGGGATCCTTGACAGTTCTGTTTGACGATTCATTTGACACATTTGAATTTGATTTGAAATTTGTGGATTTGTCAGTCTTTACGGAGCTTATTTTATGTTATTTATTATTTATTCTACTACTGATAGTTGTATAAAGGTAGTAAATCTAGATGGAAATTGTGGCAGAACTTAAATTAACAGTGACACTATCGCGATTTATCGAAAAAGACTCTAAAATAGTTGGTTGTGTAGCGTGCGGTAGATCTCGGCAAAAATTGAGTGAAATAATGGAACAACTTTTCGCTAGTAAGTGACTATATAATATACATACATGTAGTAAACCGATCATTTATGAAATTCACTTAAATTAACTAAATTACATATTTTTCTTGCATTTTAGCTTTTATTTATTACTTGTCAAAGATTAGATGTCAAAGCATTTAGATACGTTAATTTGACTTACCTGCTTCAGTAGCGTATCGGATGTTTGTGTTAATAAATACTTATTATAACTTATCTATTTTTATTAGAATTATATATTTTTATAACAATTTTAATAACTACCAACATTTATTCACAACGTAAAATAAAACAACAAATTATTGGTTTGGTTTGCCCTTCCCACGTCTACCCTACATCATAGTTTTACATTTTTTAAATAAAATTAGAACGACACTGATAAACCGGAATTTAAGTCGGCCATATTTGAGGCCCATCGCGGTGTACCTAAGATTTTTGATATGCTCCTTCCTTAGTCTTCTTATTCAAAGAACTTATGTATCGGTCTCTCAGTGGCGTTGTATTTTTTTCTTGTAGAATGTGTTAAAAATAAAGTCGGGTAGACTCAATAATTTGCAGGTTTTGATTTGCGTTGAGTCAACAAATATTATTTAAAATAACAGATAAATTAATTATTTAATAACAAAATAACAGTGAAATTCTAACTAGTCATAACCCGTTATAACTCAAGAAAGGGGAACACACAATAGATCTGTAAGGGCGCGGTGATTGGTTAGGTTGACTCCTAAACATTCTACATAATTGTTTAAACAATTTCATATGTTACAAATAATATTAAAATATTTAAAAGTAATACCGTATGATCCAGAAAAAAACGGAATTAGAAAACGGATATATTATTACGGAAAAATCCGTAAGAACGATAATGGAGTTTGAGAAGTTAAGGTATTATGATTGTAATCGGAGTTGTAAGTAATATAATATTGTAATAATAATACCGTATGATAGAAAAAAAAACGGCGTTAGCGATGCCTATGAAATGAAGATCGCTGTCATTTTATATGTAAATTTAAATGGGAAATGTCATCGAACGTCATTTCCCAGCCAACTGGACGCCGTTTTTTTTTTCGATCTTATATATCGATAAACTATGACACTCGTTGAATTTGACACGTTATGTCAGTTTAATAATATATTTTCATACTTTTATGCTTAGGCGTAAAAGTGCGCGCTTTACTTTTATACCTAGGCGTTAAAATGGTTATTATATTGTCAATCACGTCGCAAAAATTAATACTTCCGGGACCTTTGAAAAAAAACATAGTTCTAAACAAAGTTTGTAGATCTACTGTTCTATCTACTAGTCAGGGAGCGAAACTAGAAATAACTATTTATGAAGGCTCTTTTTAAGATTCGCAATGTATTATAAAACAGCAAAATAACTTAACAAAGAATATGAAGGCTCAACAAACCTGCAAACAAATTCAGATGCGTCAAGGAGAACGTCAAACAAAACTGCCAAAGAAGTGTTCTCATGACATCGTTTCCGGTTTCAATGCATGAATATAAAAATAGAAATACGCTCTCCAATCTTAGTCTTTTTATTCCTGGCATAATATATAAATAAATATCCGGTAATATTCTAATATTCTGACTCACAGTAATAAAAAATAGATTACGTTCAATCAAAAAGCAAATTGATATTAAATAGAATAGTTAGTTTATTAAATAATTGAATAACTTTGTATTAATAGAAAAATAACACTCCATACAGTACAACTTTTTAAAACAATCTTTAAAACTATGTATCTTTCTTTTTGTTATTTTGCAAAGCGACCTGCTCTAAGCTCTGAAAGAATATTTATATTTTATTTTCAATAAGTTGAATCTAATTTCTTTTAAATCTGTTTGCACAAAGGTTGGATTACAAAGCAACTACTTTATTGTATTAAATATATTTAAAGGCTGTTTGTATTCTTTTTTATATAATATACGTTTCAGAAAATCTCAATTAACATAAATATCTTTTAATCACGCGAAAAATGTCGACAAAAATCAACACATATTTGGATATATTTATATACCTAAAAATATTATATTCAATAACGAATAAACTATTTTTGTATTTTTTATATATGTAATTCCGATACAAAATTAAATATATTATGTATTATTAAAAAGCTAATGAAGTTTTATTTCATTAAGTTTTAAACCTTATTTTTATATTACCCCAGTGCAGTTATGATATTTACCATGTTGAAATTGCAAAAATTTTTAGAAAGCTGCGACTATTGAATATAGTTAGTATTAGTAACCCTTATTAACATACTAAAAGTCCCCATTTGTCCGGTGTGTGCGTCATCAAAAAAAATCGGCCGCTATCTTGAATTTTTGTACTTTTTGGGAAAAAATGTAAATAACTCGAAAACGGTGCGTTATAGCGAAAAACTTCAAGAGATAAAAATTAAAGAGAATAAAAAACTCTACCAGAATTAATAAAAGACAGTTTATTATCATAACGCGTAAAATTTTTTTGAAAATCGAGCAATTTTTAAAAGGAATCACCGAAATGCAAATTACTAATTTTTTAAGCTTATTAACAAATAACATGAATATTTAGCATCAATTCAACTAAAATACAATCCTTGTGACATTTCCAAGAAATATTTATTGGTTGTTTAATAATATTTGAAAATTAACAAAAATTGTAAAAGTGTATCCTTTACTAAATACATGAGTACTAATAATGTGCGAAAGATGCCTCCACCTTGTCCCGATCGGGGCTATTTGCACTTAAACCAAGGTCTTTTTGTTACCATTTTGTGAACAACTTGTTTTTAAAAATACAGTGACAGTTTGAAAAATTAGGCTACAGATACTGATTTGTTAGTTTTATTACTGTATTATCGGACAAAAAATTCTATTTTTATGCTTCGGCCTGGAAAATCATCCAAACCTCACAGAGTAACTGACATCGGTAATATGCAGAACAAGATTGGTGACATGAAGCATTCACTCTTATTTGCACATGCTATATGAGGATGTGATACAACCTCGTGCTTGTTTAAAAAAGGTAAACTGGCGACTTTCAAAACGTTGCAAAGATAGTAATGTATGGCAATCGCTTCTTTGATTTTAAAGAACAATAGATACAACGAGATAAATAAACATAACATACGTAAAATTTAAAAATAATCATACAGAAAGTTTGAGGCTTTTTGGTTTTACCTTATTAAGTAATCTTATTAAGTAAATTTTGAAGTTTAAATATCAAGCTGTGTATCAAGTTAAAAATGTCATTTTAACAGAACGTCAACGGTTTCTTGTAGACCATAGACAAACAAATAAAAAGAGACCGACAAATCTCATGGTAAAGAGTGGGACCGCGTTCCCGTAGCGCAACTCAGAATAACAATTTTGAAACCAATTAGCATGACCATGGCAGGACGTACGTCTTTATTGCTCTCTTTCTTTATTATGTGTGCTTTATATGAAAAAGAAAGAGATAGGTATAAAACCTTATCACATTATCGCACATTCTGGCTAGCGGAAAATTTAAATTAGTCATTATTAGTATAGTATTCTTTCATTCTGAAACTGAAAACTTTCACTTAAACTGATTTATATATTCCCTATACCACGTAAAGGGAACGTGGTGTAGGGTGGTGTGCAAAGATCCTCATCTGCGACAAATTACATCCATTTTTTTAGATCCTGCAGCACAAAAATCTGAGCTAGTCGAAGCTGGAAATACATTCTTATTTTTATTATATGGTCGACATAGGCTAGCAAAAGATTTAGATCAGTTGAGGTATTATAAATATAAAACCCTTACATCTCATCAGGTACTTAATAAAAATTTTGATTTAGCTACTTTACCTCCAATAACTAACGCAGCTGAAAATCATTATTATATATCATTTACAAATGCAGTATGGGCTAAATAACGGAAAAGAGGCAACAGAATGGGGATGGACTAAAAAAACGGATACCTTAGTTCCAAAAACAACGTCAAACGCAGTAGCACCAGAATTTGTATTGAAAATGATTTACTGTAATTGCAAATCTGGATTTAATAAACTATGTACATGTTTAAAATCCAATATGCCATGTTCAAGCTTGTGTGGTAACTGTAATAATATTTCTTGCGACAACAAACAAATCTCGGTCGATGAAGAACAATTCGAATAAAATTGTAAACTTCATTTTTTTTTCTAGAGATGACAATTTGAAAAGTTAGGTTACAAGTTGGTAAGGCATTTTTATTAAAATGGTCATAATTTGAATTATTGTTATTCGATTTGTAGGGGTATGTTTATAATGTATTTATCATAATGAAAAAGTGTTAAGATCGTAGATGATATTTATGTCAAAAAGACATTCGCAAGTACTTTACATTTTATTTTTTCCTTCCAACCTGTAGCCTAATTTTTCAAAATGTCACTGTATGTATTTTTAAAAACAAGTTGTTTACAAAATGGTAACAAAGAGACCTTGGTTTACGTGCAAATAGCCCCGACCGGGACAAGGTGGAGGCTGCTTTCGTACATTATTAGTACACATGTATTTAGTAAAGAATAGCTTTTACAATTTTTGTTAATTTTAAAATATTATTAAACCACCAATAAATATTTCTTGAAAATGTCACAAAGATTGTATTTTAGTTGAATTGATGCTAAATATCCATGTTATTTGTTAATAAGCTTAAAAAATAAGTAATTTGCATTTCGGTGATTCCTTTTAAAAATTGCTTGATTTTTAAAATAAACTATTTTTTATTGATTCTGGTAGAGTTTTTTATTCTCTTTAATTTTTATCTCTTGGAGTTTTTCGCTATAACGCACGGTTTTCGAGTTATTAGAGAACAACGGCATACGGTCGAGTCGGCCGCTGCTGGCACGTAGACGTAGACGTAAAGAATCTTTTACGTGTATAAAAAATAAAAAATATAAGAAATGCGCATGCGTACGTAAAGGTTTACGTGTTTGTAGGCCGACTCGACCGTATGCCGTTGTTCTCTAATAACATTTTTTTCCCAAAAAGTACCAAAATTCAAGATGGCGGCCGATTTTTTTTGATGACGCACACACCGGACAAATGGGGACTTTTAGTATGTTAATAAGGGTTACTAATGCTAACTATTTTCAATGGTCGCAGCTTTCTAAAAATTTTTGCAAATTCAAAATTATTTGCACTGGCCTATATGTTTCGCTTGACTAATAAATAAATATGATTTGTTGTGCCGATGCAGCTGTGCAAATTAATAATCAAAAAGTAGCGAATACTCATCGCTTTTGAATATAAAAAATTACTTATCAAAACATAAAGTTCTATACAGGGTGCAGAAATAAGTGCAAGTATTTTAACTGGTAGTATAGTTCAACCCCAGAAACACGCCTGAGTTTTTTTCGCGAAAAAAAAAATTTGAAAATTTTTTGGATTTTTAGTTAAAAAATATAATTTCTTGATAATATGGCAACATAAGTATTAGATTAAATTTACAAGAAAGAAAATCCAGAAAAGATCCAGTGGTTCTCAAAATTTTAGCAAAAAATATTTTTTTTTGGAAATTTTCAAAGTAAAATAACTCTGTTATTTTGGACTTATGTGAAAAACGATAAAGAGAAAATATGTTTCTTTTATCGAGATCTACCACCCCTTAAAATACTTGCACTTACTTCTGGGACACCCTGTATAAACTATGTTATAAAATAATGAGTGTTCCTTCCATTTTATACTAGGGTCGGCATTTCTGGCCTTGGGTGCCGATTTTCCTGTATACGAAGAGTATGGTCAACCACTCTTAGTAAAATAAAATGCACTGAATAAAGACCGAAGGCAAGTATTTTCCCAAGCGCATGGAATCTAACGTCAAATTAAGTGTTTATGTAATAAATACTTCATATTTTTGCTCTCTCCGACTTACTAGATTGCCATAGCGATTCACTCTTATACATATAAACGCCGACCCAAGGTTTCGCTTGCCAGGATGGTATAATATATAATAGTGGAGGAAAATACAAAATCCAGTTTTGACTCAAGCCGTATATAAAATGCAATAGAGAAGTGTACTTTCGTAAAAGTTTTTGAAAAGGACACTCATATACAATAAATATACTTCCAATTAAAAGAAATATCAAATTGGGGATCTTATCATTTTGTGAAAGCTTAAAAGCACAAAAAATTTAAAATGGTCTTACTAGATTTTTGTAGTGTGAATCATCATCATCATTCTCAGCTTATTCAACCATTTCCAATTATGGTGTAGCCTCACATATTTAGATACTCTTTGTAGTTGGGCCCATTGTTGTCTATTGTTGGCTCTGAGGCCCAAGTTATCCCTGCTAATTTCCTAATATCATAGTTTAAGGAAGAGTAGTTGCACTCTCGCAAATATTTTCTGCCAGTTTTTGCAAGCTGTCGAATATCGGCAGCATAGATCGGCAGCTTGCAAAGCGTTTCAGTTGAATTCCGTCCGTCGAGCTGCGAGGTTCGAGCGTTGCGTCCCAGCACAGAGACGGATTGACAAAAAATGAGTGCCTTACTGTGTGCTGCTATTAATTGTAGTAATAATTCAAAAAATCGTTCTTTCAGTTTTTTTAGATTTCCATCGGATGTAAATCGGCAAGCTGATAGTAATTATCAATAAACATTTAATTATATTTGTTTATTTTAGAAGCTGAGATATTATGTAATTAATTAAATGTTATTATTTTTTTTAGCATGTGGGCAAATCTTAGAAATTGTTTTTTAGATATACAGGTTGTCTCAAATATGCGCATGAAAATATTCTTTGGTCGGGGGATTTGCCATAAAATTTTCATTCCAATAATAATTTACGAGATAATTTATATACTTAGATTGGTTTTTGAAACAATTTTAGAGTAAATATTTTGTACATCTAAAGTCTCCGCAAATTATTCATATTTTTTAAATGAAAGAATTTTATAATAGCATAATCTATTATAAATTTAGTGGACTGTATTTTTTTATGTTTTTTTTATTTTATTTATTTTTTATTATAAGTGGTCGTAATATAACAATATTCGAAATATTATAGACAAAATATTGAGTTTATATTTGAGGGAAGAAAAGTGCCACACCTAGCTTTAAACCACCGTAAATATACAGGGTGGCCCATTATTGCGAGGAAGTCCAATATCGTCGTTCTTGTCGAAGATGTGAAAAAAGTTTTATTCATATGTTTCAAGGTTTATAAAGGGTCGTATCCTAAAATATTTTGATATATACAGGGTGTCACAAAAAAGTTATGGTAAAGTTAATTTTATTTTTTTTTTTTTAATTATTTTACATCATTCTATATATATTATTCTATATAGGGTATTTTTTATGGCGATGGCGTCACTAAAATCGGAATGTTTAAAATGGTACATCTCATTTTTTTTAAATGCAACATTCTGTATATTATTTTTCGGTCAGATGCAGAATTAAAAAGTGAATATTTTTTTATTTAAAGTGTTTCTCTAAATTTTTAACGGTTTCGCAGATATTCGCAGTATTATATTACATATAGCTCTTAAAATAGTAAATTTTTATCAAAGCCACCTAATATGATCTTTTCTGATATTTTATCGTTGAAAATCCCATATGTAATGAAATACAGAAAATATTTGCAGAACGCCTAAAAATTTAAGAACACTTTAAATACAAAAATTGTTCACTTTTTAATTCTACATCTGAAAGAAAAATAATATACTAGGTGTTGCATTTAAAAAAAATGAGAAACAACATTTTAAATATTACGATTTTGGTGACGCCATAAAAAATACCTTGTATACGCTAAAGTAAATTTTTCTACACGAATTTATTCTAGTGTCCTTGTCATGTTTAAGAAAACATAGCTATAAGTATTAATAAAGTTATATTCACTCTAGTTTTTTGCAACTTTTCATATATAATGTTTTTAACCAAAGTTTTTTAGTAAATAAGAAATAGAATGGCAACACCGCAGTGTGCTTTAAATAGAATCTAGTTATCTACAGAAAATTAAACTTGTTTTAAATCAAAAAAAAATTGTAGAAAATCTCTGAAATAAATAATAATATAAAAATATGTCATTATATATATTTTCCGCATTTCTTCCCATCAGAAGATTTTCAGATACAGAAGAATTGTTACCTACACAAAATGTGAAAACATTCTGTTTTCAAGCAAGTTTTTACTCGATGATCAATTTATTTTATTTTATTGGGAACTCATATTGTTCTAAATACATATCTGTGAAACTACGGCGAGTGCCACGACTATACTTTGCTTAGTTAATAGACCACAACTATACATCTACGTCAGTGGTCACGGGAGGCGAGAACAAGGTCATATAAAGTGGCAGAAAAAGAACAAAGGATTTGACTAGGAGTAAATCTACTAGTTTCCTTATACTATGCTAATATCATGGTCCCATCTCAGGTTTGGTCTTCCTATAGGTCTCTTAAGAGTCTATTATGCTGTACTGTTCGGGTCGCTCTCAGGGGTCGGGTGAAGCCTGTGTGTGGCTCAAGGAAATATATATTTCATTTCAGAAATCTGCATAAAGCTGAGCCCGATTCGTTCGTTTTAAGCCACATCCAAAATTCCAAACACACGTGTTATGATTAAGGTTTGCAGAGCTTCAGCATTTGCAATAAAATAGCGAGCAATTTGTTAGAAAACCGTATAAATTATATATCACTGTAATCACAAAACTTAAATCTATTTCCGTATTGTAACGGAATTTTAAATTATTTCTTTATTTTCGAGAAAATTTTGTCCAAACATAAGGAATATTTTGTTGATGTTTGACCATCAAAATCTTAAAAATAAAGAAGTTGTCTAAGAATGTGCTACAATATGGATATAATATAATCCTTTATTTTTAATTTCCGTCTTCATTTGTCTAAAACTACCTATCCAGTTTTACATAAAACATTAAATGTCGAATGCTTATTTTGCTACTTTTTCGGACTAGTGAAATGGACTCTTAATTCCTCGTGGATACCATGCTGTAATTTGTGGTCTATCTGTTGTCCGTCCTTCTTACCAGGTGTCCTGCCCATTGCCACCAGTGGCGGATCCACGGTGTGGAGGGCCTTGGTCAGTCAAGTAATACGATATTATTAACTTATTTTGTCATAAAGGACTCTGGAAACTTATAGCACAGAATATCTAGCTACGCAACAGAAGCCTCGTTACATGTATAAAATTGTAGGAAGCAAAAGGAGACAGGCTTTAAAAGCCTGTCTACAAATCAGATATTTTGATGTGGTAGTTTCGCTACTACATAATAGAGGGCAATAAATTTAAAAGAAAACAGTTTTCTACAAACAAAATTTAAAAGAATTTTGTGCAGTGTTGCCATTGTGTAATTCATATCGTAATACTTCCTGATAAAGCCTACCTTCAAATTTGTTACATCATTTAAACATATTAAAATAGATCAGAGCTGTTTTTTTCAGTTTGCCATGTTAGTTGGAATTAAATCTTATGAGCTAAATTACAATTACTTCCTGACGTTTGATTGTATAATTAAATCCTGAATTTTCATTGTAATTCGGCGACAATATAATAAGGATTGTTCTACAGAACTATTATTATAGTTCTACCACTTCCTGACGTTCGATTGTGTTCAACCAAGTTCATATCGTATAATCGGGAAAAAACGGCGTTAGCGATAGCTATGAAATGAATATCGCTGTCATTTTATATGTAAATTTATATGGGAAATGTCATCGATCGTCCTTCTCAAGCCAACTGGACGCCGTTTTTTTCAGAAGCATATCAAGTGATACCATAATATAGTACTATATTACGATACATGGCGTTCGATTGGGCTTAAACTTGGTATACTATATCTTCAGTGACATTGTAATATCATGGTACCATGAAGCATATAAAGTGGTACCTTCTATAGTACCATATTTGATGACATAGCAATATTAGGTACATCGCGGCAATAGGGCTTAAACTTGGTATACTACGTATTTTCGGTGACATTGTAATATGATGGTACTATGATGCATATAATCTGGTACTATAATATAGTACCATATTATGTACATGGCTTCGATTGAGCTTAAATTTGGGATACTACGTATCTTCGGTGATATTGTAATATTATGGTACCATGGAGCATAATAAGAGGTACCATAATATAGTACCATATTACGATACCATTTCCTGGCGTTCAATTAGGCTTAAACTTGTTATACTACGTATCTTCGGTTACATTGTAATATGATGGTACTATGATGCATATAAAATGGTACCTTAATATAGTACCATATTTCAATACCATTTCCTGGCGTTCGATTGAGCTCATATTTGATATATACTTGCGTATTTTTGATGACATTGCATTATTATGGTACCATGAAGCATATCAACTGGTACCATAATATAGTACTATATTACGTACATGGCGTTCGATTGGGCTTAAACTTGGGATACTACGTATTTTCGGTGACATTGTAATATGATGGTACCATGATGTATATAAAGTGGTACCTTAATATAGTACCATATTACGATACCATTTCATGGCGTTCGATTGTTCTTAAATTTTGTATACTACGGATCTTCGGTGACATTGCAATATTATGGTACCTTAAAGTATATCGAGTGGTACCATAATATAGTACACTATTATGATATCATTTCCTGGAGTTCGATTGGGCCCAAATTTGGTATACTTGCGTTTCTTTATAAAGATTTGTTTAATTAATAATTTTAATTTATTTTACGAATTTTAATTTATTGTTCGATGTCGTGACAGCAACTTTTATGCCGAACTAATATATTATTAATTGTACCCGTGTCACTTTTTAAAATCTACCTAGGTCTATATAAATAACATGGCAAACGGAAGAAATTTGTTATTATAGTATTTTTAGTCAGTTAACATTTTTGTACTGCATTTTAATAAATTATTTCCATTATTATTAAACCTATATTTCATTACTAACGTTCCAGCATTAATAAATATCACTATCAATCGCCCTGTATATTATTAATTTTAAAAGTAATTAAAGGTATTTTCTTACTTAACATTATAAGGTATAGTGTATATTAAAAATATATATGTTTTGTAATAATATACTTAAAACTATTTTAATAGCCAAAGGAATAATTAATATAAGTGTATCTGACAAGGAAAGAAGAATAGAAAGAAACACATACTGCATTATACACAATAAAAAGAATGGGATGCCAATTCAAGTCTTTTTGAATCTGGCAACTGTGCATATTTAGCCGAGCTATAAGGCCGTCGATCCAAAACCGAAAGTTCAAAATTTCTAATTATATTCTGATTATGATATTGTGGCGCCATCTAGTATTCTATTTGTGCAATTTTAGCTCTTTCATTTCGAGTATTTTTCTGTTGCGTAGCTAGATATTCTGTGCTTATAGTAAAGTTTTGATTCTAACCCCCCCCCTTCCAGAATCCTGGATCCGCCCCTGATTGCCACTTGAGGGATTTGATTCAGTGGATGTCAGTATTATTTTACGGTTTTTCTTGGGTATTCCCAGCATATTTCGTTCCATTGACCTGCAGTTTCCTTATAATGTCCGTTTTAACCGTGCAGGCTTCGCATGCATAGGCCTATAGGCCATGACATGTAGTACAGATTGGTCAAATGTTATCTTCTTTAGATAAAGTGGCGTTCTAGATTTGAATATGATTGAGTTTCTTTCATAAGTACTCCATGCTAACTTAATTCTTCAGTTGATTTCTGATAGTAGAGATACCAAGCTGAGTATTAGTTGTCCCAAATATATGTTTTCTTCTACTATTTCCAGTTTTGTGTTATTTATTAGAATGTTTTTTTTGTCTACTAGTTCGTTGTACCTTACTTTTGTTTTTGCTAAATTCATTTAGCAAGGTAGTGTGAATATTATGACAAATAGAGAAAAAATGTTATTCCTTTTAAAGAACTACAGCTTCAATGTAAAACATATTGAGAATAGCACTGTTACATAGTCTCTAAAATAACATCAGTTATTATGAAAAAACTTTTTTGGACAATGAAAAATAAAACCCAGGTTACAATAAAACATACTATTTTTAATATGCTTTTCGTAATTGATAAGGTTAGAGCAATAATTAATATTAATAATTAAGAAATAAAATCCTAAACAATCATTAATATAGTAACATACGTTTTATAATAATATATATTCACAATAATCTTTGTTTGTAAAATTAAGTTCTTTGTATTATCTAAATATTTACAATTATTATATTTAACATTCTTTTTAACTACTTATTTAAGCCCAAAATAATATTAAACAATAAACTACTATTTATATATTTACACGCATTATTAATTTTGAGGATTTTCACACAATAATAAAATTATTAATTTTTGAGCTTGTCAGTCCATGTAAAAAGAAATTTCTACAGTAAATTTAAAAAAGAATATTGGTTCAAAAAAAATAACAATTTTGTATAAAGAGTAAAATTAAATAATTCTAATAAAATAATATTGTTCAAAATTGATACTATAATAGGTACAATTTGTTGATTTCCATATTCATCGAAAACCACACTCAGTACTCGAATGTTTATATTTATATACTTAATTATAAAATTTTTGAACAACTTCCTAAAAAATTTGAACTTGTATATACTTAGAAATTTAAAAAAAGTATTTAGATGTAGCATAAATATTAATAAATTGTATCCCATTAAGTAAAGTCAAAAACATTTAATAATATATTATTAGTTTGTAAAATAAAGGTTTTAAATGGACAAAATAAGCACCTAAAAAAAGACTTGTTAAAAAGTTACAAATTTTCTTCATACAACCTCTGCAGACATTGAATAAAAATACTAAGGAAGTACATAGTAAAATATTACTGTTATATACACGCGTTAAAGACGCGAGAAACATCATGGTAACCGTTTCAAACATCTTTTTTGCCTGTTTTATTAGACTTTCATCTTGACAAATTAGTATTTTGTAATTTTTTTTGTGTTTTTCTGTATATTTTAGTTCTTATTAGGTTTATAATCAGTAATATGCAAAAAAAATATGGATTTGAATTACAGTTATTATATTTACAGTGATTATTATGAAACTTAAGAGGCTTAACAATAGCTATTTGTGAAGCATACGATGCTTCCGAGATTAAAAAATAATTATACCGGGTGTTTTTTAAAAGTGGCTTACCCTACAAATTTTTTATTTTTTCAGATAAAAATAAGATTTGGTGTGTTAAGACATAGTATAGTAGACGAGTAGACTTAAATCAAGATTGACGTATACAATTATGTTCGGTCACTTCCTGTTTCAGTGGAAATAACTACAACTTTTGATTTCTAAATGCATGGTACCCTCGGTTACCATGGTACCCTAAGTTAACTAAAACCAGTAATTCTAAATCAAGAAGCCTTGGAAAAATATAATTGATCATCTAATGTTTTTTCTTGACATTTCCTGACTGGTTAAAAAATTACTAAGGGTGGCTGCAACGACGTCCCGTAATCCTGCTGTTAAAACAAAACAATTACTTTTTATATATAAAAAAACAGCTGGTATGTTTTAACCGCAGGATTACGGGACGTCGTTGCAGCCACCCTAAATCGTATTTTTAATCAAAACTTAGCATAATTAAAAAAAACATTTTTTAGGAATAATTTGGTACCACATACTTGGTAATTCGCGTGAAATTGTCATTGTGGACACAGCCATTGCACTTAAAATTTAAAATACATTTTTTCAGCGAATATATTAAAAGCTGACATATATGTCATTCTATTTAGAATGAAATTTTCTATTAAATAAAGTGGCAGACATTTCAGGTGAAACAGGATGTGACCGAAAATAGTTGAATGCATCAATCAATACGTCATATAATATACTAACATACTAAATATCGATTTTTTTGTCTAAAAAAAATAAAAGTTATAGGGGTGAGTCACTTTTGAAAAAACACCCGACATATGTCAGGAATAATCTACGAATTTTATTACTACTTGTGAAGAAAACTTTGAAAGTCAATTCTTTTAATTTAATTCAAGTTGCTTCAGCATATCTATAGTTTTGTTATTAAATAAGTATTAATTTATTTATGTTGGAACTATTTTTGCAATCACTTTTAATTAAAAATATATTTGTACTTTGTACGTAAATTAGAAACGGCAGATTACAATATACCATATTATATACTAAGGGCTGGCAAAGGTTAGTCTTGGGTCGAGATTTCCGTATGTCAGAAGAGTACAATGGTTTAGAATGTACTGAACAAAGAGAGAACAGTGAACACGTTGCCAAACGTATGAAATAAACCGATAAACTGTGCACATTGCTAAGATACGTGGAAGGGGACATAGCAGATTTGTCGCAGTCAACCGGTTGACCCAATTACCTCTATCAGTACTTAAAGTTCCAGGGAAAGGTGTACATCATGCGTTCAGCTTCACAATTTAATTACGTCTCGTTATACTTCATTTGTTTATTTATTAACGAGTCGTTGTAATTTTCCCTACAGCTTAAAAAATTTTAACTGCAAGTTAGAAACACTTGCATTTTTGATAAAAATAAATAGAATTGAGTTGATGTTCGACAGTGGTCGCGCTATTAGAACTCTGAATTCAAAAATCGATGTCTCGAAATCTATTAGAATTGATTGTAGTTTTTCAAAAACTTTATTCGCAGACAGTATGCAAAAATCTTTATAAATATAAAAGTTACACGATTGCTGAAAACTGCTATGCACTAAAAGTAAATGGATGGGTTGTTTAAATTTTAGAATGGAAAAAACAACCTTATCGAATTTTTCTTATGTAAACATACTGTAAATGATCCGATCTTCAAAATAAAAAAAAAGCTTCAATATCTAAAGTGGTTCTTAAGTTATGGCGTGTTATGTGTAAAATGGTTGAGTACTTAAATTATCGCGATTACTGACGTTTTCTCTACGTTTTCTCGTTATAAAAAAAATGGACACCCTAACGATATCCTTATAATTCCATTTGAGATGCTCAGAAACATATCTAATGATTTTATCTAGTTACCTTTTCGAAAAAAAGTCTCAAAAATAAGCGGTTTGCGATCGTGATTTTACTTTACTTGATAGGGAAGGCGTACCGACAACAACTCAACACCACACTGTCCGTCGCATTTCTCTCACTCCAACTTAATAAGATCCTTATGCGATTTACTTCCAAACATGTAAATACCGACCCAAAAATAACAGTTGCCAGCACGGTATGTCAACGCCTAAAAAAAATCTAAAGCCACTATTTACCCGGAAGTCAAGTCAGACATAATAAGACCCCTTCGCGGTCTAACGAAGTTTGTTTAATCTTCCTTAGACATTTTATTCAATGCTATTTACCTGTACCCTCTAAACCTTGATAGGTCGTTTTATTGGACAAATCCACATTCTTCCGTGCCAGACACCGACAGCAGTACCAGTTATCCTTATTGTCCGAGAGCACCTTAATGCCCACGTACACCTAATGGTACCATGCAATGTAAGTCATACTTAGGGCAGAACCATATGATGGAACCTCAGCTCCTTGCTAAGCTAACCTTCTTAACGTTGGGAGATGTATCTTTGCATTTCAAAGGGTGTATTCTGGATGTTCATGGCGGTCTCGGTATTGAACTCAGTGTGGTAGGTTGGCGGTTCAGTTGATATATGGACTGAAGAGGAATCTTAAACTGGAGTCTTCTTTTTCCTTTTCTTCTTCTTACTTGATAAATCCGCGTTCTTCTGTGCGAGACACCGGCGGCAGTACCAATTCTCGTTATTGTCAGGAGGCACCTGAATACCCACGCACACCCAATGGTACCAGGCGTCGCACCCATCGCACCCAATCATTGGTCTACCATCGTCTTGAAGGTCACACTCAGGACAGAACCATATGGTATTACCCTCAGCATCCTTGCTAGTGTATGGCTGCTGTTGAACCTTCTTCACCTTGGGAGTTGTCGCTTTAGGCTTCAAAGGATGTATTCTGGGTCTTCCTGGCGGTCGAGGTGTCGAAGTAGGTGTAGTAGGTTCAGTGGGTGATGGTTTTTCCGTTGCGGTAAGCACTGGGGAAGGATTCTTTGGTTTCGGAGGACCAGTGACCAAAGCAGATATTTTGGCCAAGCCTGGAGATGTTTCGCGCTTTCTTTCTGGCGAGGAAGGCTCTTCTTTCTTTATTATTGGCTTAATGTTTAGCTTTTTGGTGGTATCCGGCGTTTCCGGCCTAGGCGATGGGGAATTTACCTGCGGGAATGGGCAAATGTCACAAATTTATTTTATCTGTGTGAGTTTAGATGTAAGATGATATAAATTAGGGTTTCTCAAAACACTTTAGATATTCTACTACCACCATTGAAGTTCTGATAGATTGTTAGTAAAGTCAAATTTCAAATTAACCTACTTTCTACTTAATAAGGTAATGCCAAAAAGTTCTATACATAATAAATATTAAATTTTTCACTATGTGTAATGTTTTGTGGTTTTTTAGTTTTTGAACAATCAAAGAAACGATAACCCTAGATTACTAACCTACTAACCCCACTGTATGAGCAAGACATAGGTACTTTTATTTACGTATCTTCCACTTCATTTTGAGAAATCCTAATATAAATGACAAATGAAACATGCACCCAAAAAGTTCACACTTTCAATGAACAATCAAAATGAATAATGGTATTTTTGAAATATTATTAATAATACTGGGTATTACACGTGACATAATAGGTGGCTATACCATACCAGTTACCTGTTTATCTTGGAGATAAGAGCAATTTTAAGAAGTGCAGCACTTAGATCACATAATATGCAAAAAAATTAACCCAAAAAAATTATATAGTTTGTTAGAGAGAGAAAAAACGATTTTGACATCCAAGAAAAAAATAACAACGGTCACTTTCATTAGGCAGACTGAATATCTAATTCTGTTATATCAATAACTTTTCTAATAGCCAAGTTAAAAAAATAAAAATTTGCGACATTCATCCATTCCAATACCGCTAAAACTTCAAATTTATAGCTCTAAAAATATTGATCTAATATTCAGAAAGAAACATTCTCACGTAAAGCTCTTCATAAACAATATTATACAAGTTATTTTAGTAATTTTATTCAAAATAAGTATAAAAAACTCTCACATATTGAACAAAATAAATATTATTGTACGAGAAAATATTCTGATTAAAGCTTATCTAATACTTTCTAACTCTAATTCTCTAATAAGTATGCTCTCAGAAAAATAAGTAAACCTCGAGGAGTTCTACCTAGAGCACTAGTTCATAATAACCATCAGCTTTTTCCTTACATCTTGGAATGTCACATTTTCCAGGTATACAAGATGAAAACATAACTTTTTATTTGACTATTCCCTTGACAAATTTGAATTTTTGAGGGTTACTTGTTCTTTCCTCTGTTTAGTTTTTATTATCTTCTGTTTATTTAAAATTGGCTTTATTCAAAATATTTATGTCCTTTTGTCAGGTCTGGCATTATAATAAGATCAGTGTGAATCATAGTAGTTATACGGGGTGCGTCTCAAAAGTGTAACTTTTCATTTTATCAGATAAAAAACGAGAGTTGGTATGTTAATATATAACATAAATTAGGATTGATTGACGTATTCAATTTTTTTTGGTCGCTACCTGTTTCACCGGAAATGACTACAACTTCTGATTTTTAAATAACACCCCGGTATGTTTTTACTATATATCGATATGATTATTTGATAGAAAAAGACACGCTGAATAGAATGACAAATCATATGTCAATTTTTGACATTCTGGCATAAGGTTTATTTGAAATTGTAAAGTGTGTCGTACCAAATTGAAGTGTGTCGTACCAAATTATTCGTAAAAAAATATATTTTTTAAACATGCTAATGACTCACCCCTGTTCCATTTGAAAAAATTGAGATATGATTAAAAATACGATTTGGGCATCTTATAACGGGCCCAGACAAGACACGAAAAATCATTAGACGATGAAATATGTTTTTCCAAGGCTCCTTGACTAAAAATTAGTGTAGGATTTGACACATCCATGGCACCCTAGATTGAAATTTAAAAGACAATTTTTCTTAAGCGAAAATGTCTAAAATTGACATATGATATGTCATTCTATTCAGAGTGTCATTTACTATCAAATAAAGTAAAAATATACCGGGGGTGCTATTTAAAAATCAAAAGTTGTAGTCATTTCCGGTGAAACAGGAACTGACCAAAACCAGTTGACTACGACAATCAATTCGAATTTTTGTCATATACCATACCAAATCTCGTTTTTTTATCTAAAAAAAAATAAAAAAGTTATAGCGGTAGGCAACTTTTGAGATGCACCCGGTATATGTTATCAGTAGTCAACCAGTCAATTAAGAAGTTTATTTAGAATTAATTATGTTTTTTGTTCACTCATTTATTACTATTTGCCAATAATAATTAAGATGTTAATTTTATGAATTATTATTACTTATGATGATGTTCCAGTATTGTATCTTCATTTCCGTAAATATACATCTTCGTTTTAGTAAATTTTTTACTTACTAAAAAAGAATTAAAAATTAATATTGGAAATGAATTTTATTTTTATTTTTTAAACATTATTAATATTGATTGTTATTGGACGTAACAAAACCAGGAAATCACTGAGTGTAGGAGTACATCTACTTTATGCTTTATTATTTATACCTTACTAAATAAAAAAAAATCGGACGCCACTGATCACCTGGAAGTCAAGTCAGCCATATTGAAACTCTTTTGCGATCTTGACAAGTTTAACTATCCCTCCTTTAGTTTTTTTTTAAAGAAATTCCAATTAACAATTATTTTTCCATCTGAACACCTCATTCTGTTATGCATAATTTTGTAATAGCTATTTTGATTTAATAAATAATAATTTTGACTACAAACCAATGGTTAGTTATAGGTTAGGGCGCATCTACGTTTACCTGTTTTTCTGAGACCCGTATTATAACTTAACTGGTAATAAATAAAGTCTTTGGTAATACACGCTGGCATAAAAAATCATTGAAATCTGAGTACTTGCCGTCAAAGATAACATACCTTCAGTAGCAACTTCGGAATGCTGGTCACCGCTTCCACTGGCTCTTCTTTTGGAATTTTCTTCTTCTTCTTATCTTTCTCCTTCTTGGCCTCTTTCAATTTCTTCTTCTCCGACTTGTCCTTCACCTTCTCCTTCTTATTCTTCTTCTTTATCTTCTCCTTCTTCTCTTTCTTGTGCTCCTTGGACTTCTTTTGCGTTTCGGGTATCGTCTCTCCTTCAGTTTTGATCGTCAAAGGTGTCGCAGAAGAAGAGAGTTCAGTAGAAACCGGTGGTGCAACTTCGGCAGGTTCTTGTTTGATTTGTTCTGGATGTTTTGGCGGCGAAACTTTCGCAGGAGGTTCAGATTTGATATGGGGAGGACTAAAGAACGATTGGTCGGCGAAGTTTTGCATCAGAGGCGAAAAGGGAAACAGTGGAGTGCCGAATGTGTGGGGTATCAAGCCGGGGCCTCCGAAATTTGCTAGAGGAGGTAAACGGAATTGATTGGGTATTCCAGGAAACGCTAGTCCGGGCCTTAATAAATTCTGAGACTCTATTGAAGTTTTATGGTGATGTTCCATGGACATGTCCATGAATCCTGGGTCCATGAAGTGAGCTGGTGGATTTTTTCTCATCTTCTTCGCTCTAGGCTTCTCAGGTTTTTCTTTTCTTTTACGTTTTTCCTTCACCATTGTCGGCGGGCTCCGTGTCATAATCTCTGGAGTTCTAGGCGTTGAAGGAGTGCCCGGAGGAGAACCATCATCAAAGAAGTAATCCATCTTTTCCGGACTTCTCTGTACAGGCCCTCCGGTGTTCATGATCGGCTCTATAGTGATATCGCTGGACAAACTAATCTTGTTCACTATGTCACGAGTTTGTTGGATCATGTGCGGGCTCATGTGATGCTGCTGTTGTTTCGGCACTTTCTCGTGCTTCTCCTTCACATTCGATATCTTCTTCAGTATATTGATTTTCTTCTTATCAGGCTCAGTGACCAGTTTGTCTACTTGATGATGAGGGACTGAAGATACGGGAAACTGTCCTGGTTCGGATTTTATTGGTATAGGAGTGATCGTGGTGTTGAGTTTTTCGGTTTTGGCCTTTGCTGCTGCCAAGGTTTTGTTGAAAATGCTCGTTTTGGACGAAGAAGGCGGTTTGTGAAGCGGCGTTGCCAAAGGAGGCGGTATTCTGGAATCTCCAGGAAAATGAGCAGTGTTCCAGGGAGGTATCAAACCCAAAGGAGGAATGTTAGCGTTTGCGTTGTTAGAAGATTTGGGCTGTTTGATTTTTGGTTCTTTGGGAGTGTGGGCTTTCTTAGGAGGTGGTTTTTCGTCGCCTGTCGATTTCGATGGATCTTTCGGGGCTTTTTCTTTCTTTTTTTCCACTTTTTTCTTGATAGAGACCAGTTCGGGTACTTGAGGTACCGGAGATGGTGGTTTTGGTGGTTCAACAGGTGGGTTCGGCGCTTTGGGTTCAGGTAACTTACCTAAAATATAAACATTGAACATCTAAAATGTAATATACCTAACAATGGTTTATGTAGTTAAAATATATAGGGACCATTTTATGTAGAGATTATTATGTATCTTATAGCAGTCTTAAACCAGACAATTTACTTGTAAAATTTTTCATGAGAAATTTACACTATACGATCGAAAAAAAACGGCGTTAGCCGTCCCGGGGAATGACAATCGATGATAGTTTTGGCGAGGTCAAACCCTAGATGGGTATTTATATAATAAAATTATAGTATTTTAAATTCTGAAAATACACTGGCAAAACAATTATAAAAAGGAAAACACAAGCGTTTAGGGTTTAAAAAATTGAATTGATTCATTTATGTGGAACAGGAAATAAATTCGATCAAATATCTGAAAGTAAATAGGACTTGTTCTAATAGTTTCAATGAATTAGACAAGATGATACTTAAATTATTTGATTAAAGATTTAATCAAATTAAATATGCCAAATAAATTGCAGGTGTAAAACCGCTATTAGAAAGAGACTCCAAATTGTTACTTATGCAGTGACTGATCATCCGATCATGCCGAGATTAAAAACATTAAAAATAATAAAACAATTTTTCACTAGTACAAGTAATTATAATATAGTAAACCAATATATATGTACTATAAATTCGTGAAATTTTAACAGTGAATAGATGTAAGAAAGAAAAGTTACCCTTCTCGGGGGTGAAAAATAAATCATCCATTTTAAGGGTAAAAATCAATAAAGGGATGAATTCTAAGCAAAACATTTTTTCAGAAAATTAATATTTTCCTAGTTATTTAGGATTGAAAATGTTGATTTTTCATCTAAAAACTGCATATTTTTCTGCCATTTTTTATAAATAACTCGAAAACCTTGCGTTTTATCGCAAAATGCATATAAAGCAAAAATGAAGCTTTTGGAATAACTAAACGATTTGTTTTTTGTTGATTACCGTAGGTGTAAAATAGCCGAGTTATCATTCTGTAAAAGTGATTTTTTATTTTTCGAAAACTAAATTGCAACATTTATCGTAAAATAATGGCGAAAGAACACATTTTTCGAAGAAAATGAATATGACCGTTTTTAAAGTGACCTTTTAAATGCTTTTTTTTTAAAGTTCGTAGCTCAAAAAATCGAGGAGATAATAAAAATAAAATGGTCATTTTTTCTGAAAAAAAAATTAACAAAATCTATGACTGAAATAAAAACTAAGCGTAATACATGTACAGTTGGCTATATTTAGGTACTAACAATGGGCTCTCCAAGTTCGAGCGATTTAGAATGCCTAAATTTGAAAAAAAGTTAAAATAATGAATTTTTTTTTTATTTTTTAAAAAATTTTAATTTCTTTGACATATCTCAAAAACTAAGCAAGATACGTAAAAAAATGCAACAGAGTAGAATTGGTCTTTTTGCAATATTTTTGCTCTCTTTCAATTATTCTGTAGATCTCTTTATTTCGTAGATATTACGTTTTTTTTAGTTTGACTTGCGTGTCGCCAAGTGAAGTCGCCAAGTGCGCGGTAAGTCTTAAAAATATAAACTTATATCGTAATCCAAAAAAATAAATAAATAAAAATAAAGACACAAGTAACATAAAATTGTAAAAAATAATTAAATTCTTCATAATATTAAAAATATGCTAAAACGCTTGATCGATAACTTACCTTCGCACGCAGGAGACAAAAACCCTGAAGTGGTCATCATCACGCTGCTAATCTCCCTGGTAGGCCTTCCACCTTCTTCCTCCCTCTTCAACCTCCTGTACTCCGGCGATACCGTATCATTACCCTTCTTCAACTGTTGATCGTCATCTTCAACCTCCTTCTTCACCGGCGAATTCTCGGTATTCTGTTCTTGTTGCTCTTCGAGAAGCGGATACATAGGAGGTAGATGCTCGTTGATATGCACTGGCCGAGTTACAACTTCTTTGGATCCGGGTTTCAAGAAATTCAGGTGACTTTCGTTGGGAATGGGGAATTTTGGGACCGAGGGTCCTGGCGGAACAAAATTGACATAGGTGACGTATTCTTCAAGTTCGCCCAAGTTAACTCCGACCTCTTGAAACGCCAGACCCAAATGATCCAAGTTGGGTTCGGTTTGACCAAACTCATTGGCGTAGTCGTTGGTTATTTTCGCTATTTGTTTGATGTAGTCTGACATCAAATCCGTCAATACCTCCAGCGGCGTGGAGTTGATGGAATTCCATCCGATTGTTTGGAGGATCTTGCCCACTGCAAGTTTGCAATGTTCGCGAGCGAATGTCGAACTCATGTTGTTAAATTTAATATAATTTAGCCACGAATAAAATAAGTTTTTTAACAAGTCTGTTGCACTGAGAATTTATAAAAATCCACTTCAATGTCCACTGAAGATTTCTTATGGAACTTGTAGGTTGAAGGAAGATTGTAGTGTAGTTCGGCCAAAACTTCGGCTTTAACTCCTAGACTTTCTGCATATTTTAACATGTGTTTTCTAAAAATATATACAATGGGGGTCATAAATTTTCCAACAAATAGGAAATAGTATATTTTTCAATATGTAGGAAAGTGTTTCATATAACCTAACAGGTAAAAGTTTTACTGTAAAACATTATATCTACCAGCTAAGAAGAAATACCATCTACAGAGTCTGCAGAACTACCATCAGTCCTCTAGACGTTAAAACGTTACGTGTAGAAGAGTTAAAGAACGTTTAAAGTTTTAAAACTACTACATCATAATTTGCATTAAGGATTTTTATTTGTAGAATCAATATAATGAAAATATCAAATTTTTAGTTTAAACCTTTGCCGGTAATGTAAGGTCTAAATTTAATTTTATTTCTTTATCATTTTATTTTGTTTTTATTTTATATTTCTGTATTTTTTTTATTTAGCTGTCTAACATACTAGTCATGTAAAAATATCAATGATCCTTACCTTGTGGTAGTCTTGTGAAGAGAATATACAACATTTTTGGACAACTTCAATGCCACATCTAAAAACTGTTTATCAATGCCCTCGTTATTTTTTGTACCAAACGGCGGGTTCATTAAAACCGTATCAAATTTTTTAGAAAATCTAGAAATTTGTTAATTTAAAAAAAATTACCATAAATAGAGCATGTGTACTTCTCTGGTAGATTTCTCACATCACACTGAACTACATCCACATTTTCAAGTTCATGGTCTGTTATATTGTCTTTAAAAATGTCTAAAGCATCACTGTCTATTTCAAAACCGATTACAAGGGAAGCGTCTAATATTGCAGCACCTATAGAAAGGCCTCCACAGCCACAACCAAGATCGGCTACAAGTTTTCCACTTATATCTCCATATTGAGACTGAAAATATAAAGTTATTACATAAAATAAGCTATAAAAAATAAATACTGAATTTTTTATGCTATGCATTTGAAAATTCACTAAGTCTTTTAGGATCTAATTTAGATACAAAATCTCAATATCTTAGGTTAAGGATATTTCAAGGTGTACTTCTTTTTTTATATATTTTCCACTCCCTGATGCCTAAAACATTCATATTTGTATATAAATTAAATAGTAAAAAAACTTTTAATAAACAGGTTCTGTGAAAAACCCTGGGGTGCAACTTTGTTCAAGTTAGCAACCGATCATTTAGAAGTGATGTGTCGAAACCAGATCGGTACTACATTCATTGCAAAACTATTGTCGTTCAAATGCTGTGAAATATGATATCACTATCACACTCTTGCACACGTGTGCGACACGGTCTAGGCTATATCTAGGCAGTCGCCTCGCCACAAAGCAAGAAATCAGAATATCGCTACGAATCGATGTTGCTACTGAACATAGTGCCTCAAGCTACAAATTACTTTACTATCGCTTTGAAACATGAACAAAGTTGCACCCCTGTACTGCTGATGTCATACCTGAATAGTATACAACATATGCGATCCCAAATGTGCAGGAGTTACGTATTGTTCTAATTTAATTTTAGGCTTTTTAAAATCAGAAACTTGTTGAAGAGTCTCTTCGATTTTCCTTAATTTTAAACATGGAAACATTACTTTGAGTCAAATCGAGGTAAAACGGGTAAAATCAAATTTCCAAATAAGGAATCTTGCGAGATGAAGTATCCCATAGATTGAGAATTAGCAGTTTGTAAGGCGGCCCGTTGTTGATGGGAGTTCATTGAATGTCCATCGTTATTCTGAACGGTAGTAGATCCTAAAACTGGGAGTGCTGAAGAGTTGAGTGTTGATGCGACGCCTTGTTTGAGTAGCAGTTGCTTTTTAAGTTGAAGCTCCTCTAATATTTTACGATTTGCCAATTCTGTAAAATAAAATTGATTGAACAGAGATATAAATGGCCATTCAAATTATTACCTCTTTGAGCATTAGGTTGAGGATAAGCCATCAAAAATGTATATCAGTAAAATTCAATTTTTAATAAACAATTTACAGGTAAACGACAAACACGATGCTGACATCAGTGACATTTAACATCTGACAGATCTGACATGTTCTGCAGTGTTCCCAACTCTCAAAAATTTATCTCCCTAAAAATCTAAAACGCTCGCCTCAAAAATCCCCAAAATATCCCTAAAAACCTAAAAAAATATCCCGAAAAAACCCTAAAAATATAAATAATAATAAATAAACAATTTGTTGTGTTTTAAGTGGTTGATCAGTGCCTTCTATTAAAAGATCAGCCTACGGGCGGACTTTTGTTTACTTCATCAGCTGTACATACTTAGATATTGGGTTAGATTCCGTTTCATATTTTGTGGGTTGATTTTTGGTTTTAACTCTTTGATTTTTGGTATTATTTATTATTGTAGTGCAAAAAACTAATTATTTTGGTGTTGAAGTACATAAACTACTACCAGATATATGGTCACTCTCGGTTTCGCATAAAAAAATAGAAATTTTAAAAATTACACGTTGTGCAAGTGATTTAACCTAAAAGTGCCCATACATTTTTTACTTATCGTGATTTTTGTGTGTGTTTTTTAAGACTCTAACAATTCATCAATAAAGCTTAAGTGGAGTGTGTTATTGGTGCTATGCCTCATCTTTGTTGTGTTCCTGGTGGAAAGGATAGTTACTAAGGATAGTTATTATACTAGGCAGCCTAAAGTGTCCGGAAGAGCAAGAAAAGTGGGTACGAGTTATAAATCAAGAGAATTTTATTGAAAATATCTTTAATAAATTTAAAAATAATATTCTCCCATGATGGTATTAATGAAAACTGGACAATTATGTTTATTTTATTCATATTGTGGAATCTCCACTCCAAGTGTTGCTGGTTCAGCTTCGATAGATTCAAACACGTAAGTAGGTATTATGATCTAGGGAAAAATAAAGAATATGTGTATTAGAGATCATGAAAAAGATTATTATTTTGAGTTCAAATTTTAAAAAGATTTTTGTAAAGACAAGACTGATATACAGTTTAAAAAGAAGAATGTGTTTTTGTTTGATAATATATAATGTATGTTAAGCATAACATATATTTGTTCAGTAATTTTTAATGAATAGTATTGATTATTTATAATACCAAATTAATATCAAATATTTAAGTGATGGCTGAATACAATATGAATAAAATAACAATAAAATTGGTATATTTGCATAATACAAAATTAAGTTTTAAGAATAAAGGTGTTACTAAAAATACTAAGAAATTCATATTTCTTTTGTTTTAATTGGTCTAATGTTATTTACATTGTATGTAAGAATTATACCGTATCATCGAAAAAAATCGGCGTCTAGTTGGCTTGGAAATGAACATCGATGACATTCCCTAAATAACTGTACACATAAAATAATTAACTAGAATTTTACAATCTTGGAAAATTTGATATTCTTGAACCTTGATTCTAAATATTCTAAATTTTTTGATTTTCTTGGAATTTAGGTTCGGGAAAAAACGCTGATTGATTTTTCATTTGGTTTTTCATTATTTTTTATTTGGTTTAAAAAAAAAACGGTTCGGCTAACATTATAGCCTCCATCAGTGTTGTGTCATATGAAAAAAATAGTGTCAATATAATCCAAAAATTGCATATAAAATATTCACACCACGCACATAATGTTTACTGCGTATCTCCATAGTCAATGTAGATAATTTTAGTGTTAAGAATAATAATTTTAAAAATATGTGGTCATCTTTTGATAAGTTTATATTAGTTTATTAATTGCAGTAAACATTATGAGGTGTGAATTATATTGTATATGTAATTTTTTGGATTATATTTGACACTATTTTTCTCATATGACACAACACTGTGAAGGCTATAGTTAGCCGAAACGTTTTTTTTAAACGAAATAAAAATAATGAAAACCCAAATGAAAACTTAATCAGCGTTTTTCCCGAACCTAAAAATCCCAAGAAAATCAAAAATTTTAGAATAATTTAACATATAAAATGCCAGCGCTCTTCATTTCATAGCCATCGCTGACGCCTTTTTTAGATAATATTGTATTATTTGTAAATATAATTTTTTCGAACATTGATACTGGCAAAATATACATATAAATTTTGTGAATGCAAATAATAATAGGTACATCACTATTAGTAGATATTAAATGTTTTTTGTTAAATTAGATCGATTTTTCAAACCCCAAAATTTAAAATATATTTACATTTTACCCATTATCTTATGTACCTATACATTATTTGTACATTGTAAAAACATTTGCTGCATTTGTATGGTTCATAGTTTATTTGCCAAAGTATTTATTACTATAAATAGGTATATATGCTGTAGTTATTAACTGTATATTATGTATATTTCATTTAAACTATATCATTTTTAAAATACAAACCAAAAATCTGAGGAATAATTATGTTTTCCATGTATTCTACAACATATTTATTAATCCGTTATATCTAACTAGCGTGACGTCATAAATCTCGCCCGTAGGCTGATCTTTTAATAGAAGGCACTGGGTTGATCTTGAAACGTCTGATCACACAAATGTAGCCAACTGTTCGAAACTTTCCATTAAAGCAATATTAAACCTTCTTAAATCCAAACAACTAAAATCCCCACAACTGTTATCCAAGATTCGGTGATTAAAATAAATAAATTATTTTGTTTTATTTATACTTTCCGGGTCTGGTCCACTTTAGGTATATCGCCAATCTTGAAGTTATTGATGTAAATTTGATATTAATATGTTCTACAATTAATATTTTAACGTTTTAAGTACGGATCGTCGGCTAAATGTTTGAGATCACTTCACTATTGATACTTAAAATTATTATTTTTAGGTTAAATTTACGATAAGTTTTTAATGTGTGCGATAATTATGACAGATGAGAGAGAATGTGTTTTACTGGTTGTATTATTTTCGTTTAACTTTTAAAGCAACGTTGCCAATGCTAAATCGGATATTGTTTTATTATTTATACTTTCCTATTAATTTTGAAAAATAGCGGTAGTGATATTAAGCTCATAAGAATAGATATTATACTTTGATCTGTGTTAAAGGTTGAGAAGAGGATCACAATGGTAAAAACGTCCGCCGTAACTGAGTTTTGATTGCATTGGTTTTAACTTTTTTGCGGACGGTGGATCGAACCTCGATAGACATAAAACTTTTTTATTTTTTTACAGCTGTTTTTATTTTTTAAAACTGTTTTTATTTTTTTTATTTATTTAGAGTCGTTGGTAACGGCGACCAAAATACGCAGTAGGCGTAGGTATACCTAGGCGTATTTTGATTGCGTTGGTTAGTCTTTGGTGTGAGCAGTGTTGCCAGATGGAAAAAATACAAAGTGGTATCGAGTATTTAAAAAAATGGTATTTGACTGAAAAAAAATGGTATTTTTACTTTTAAAGAGGATCTTAATATTTTTATAATTTTGATACTATGATTAACCGTGGATTAACCCCAAAAACCAAACGAACCTCATTTTGGTTGAAAACATCGTAGCTGTTGGTTGTCACATCAGTTTTTGAACTCTTGCGCAAGGCATTTAATTTTTTTTTTTACATTTTATTTATGCAAAATAATAATAAAAGAAATAGGTATAATTAATAGCTTTTTTCGTTTTCTTGTTATTACCGATTCTGAACCGTCCTAGAATTGTGATGCGTATGCGCAGAAGGAAATATGAAGACATTATTTCATTTGCGCATGCGCTGGAGAGTTCTAGGACGATTCAGAATCGATAATAACAGGAAACGAACAGACCTAATATAATAATAAGGTAATTAGGAACATTTTAAATAGATAGGTAACATAAAATATATTATTAATAATTCAACATTAATAATCTACATATTTGGCTCTGAAAATATAGGTAAAACCATAGACTTAGAATTAGATGTGGAAAACTAGATTGGTATGCATTAAAAAGTTTAAAAAATGTAGATCGCTGGGATTCTAAAAAAATGGTAGAAAAATGGTAACGTCTTCAAAAAATGGTAGAAAAATGGAAAATGGTATACTCAAAATTTTTGCAGGTATCAAGGAAGAAAAAATGGTATAGATACCATTTAAATGGTATATCTGGCAACACTGGGTGTGAGTTTTTTTTGTATTTATAGATTGCACGCAAAAACCTGATCGATTTTGTATAACTCATGCGCATGCGCGGAAGCAAAGGAGCAAAAGTGGAGTGCGGCTCCCTAGCTTCTAGTAAACCAATGCTATTAAAACTCCTTCGTGCAATTTTGTGGTTACATATTTAGCTATTGTCAGCTTTCGTAATAGGTCATTTATTTAAAATCCGTAATTACCCGAAAAAATACAAGATATGGCAACGTTGCAAATTTTCAAATTGTTAGATTAGGTCTAGAATATATTTGTCTCTCTCATTGCATAGAAGAGAGAAAGAAGGATATATGAAATGTCAAACTTCAATCTTCCATCTGGTCTCAATTTTCTTTGTTAAGAAAAGTGTTTTTCAGTAAAATTTTGGACATTTTTCTATCTTCAATCAAGTGTGGCTTTTAGATAAACTATAATATAATGAAAATATAGTGAAATTATTACTTTAGAAGGCCAAAATAAATAAAAATTCAGTGTTGAAATACCCCACCCAGCACCCCTTTTCACTCCCCAATCCCGTAAAATTCTGGGGTTGTTTATGGACGATCCGCACTTTTTTCGTTAGAAAATGTCATTATAAGTGTTCCTCTTCTCAATTCTGTATAGAAAATTTTAAAATTTTGATGTACCTAAAGTGGACAAGACCCTACTTTCCTATTAATTTTGAAAAATAGCAGTAGCGGTTTTATCTCCTCTTTGGTAGCGGTAAAATTCCATTGAAATTTTATCCTTAAAAATATCCCCAAAAAATTTTACTCCCTAAAAAAATCCCCATATAGATTTTTTCTCCCCAAATTTAGGGATAAAATCCCGGAGTTGGTAACACTGATGTTCTGTCGTTCTGTCTTGAAATCACGGCTTGAAATCCATACTTGAAATTATGCTTGAAATTATCCATAAATTCATATACAAGTCTTTAGAGGTTTTCGGAATTAAAATCCTAGATTAGGTAGTTTACTAATCAGCTGTTCCTCTTGGAACAAAAAAACTGATCTTTCAGTGCTTGAACAAAAAAGTGTGAGTTACAACCATATCTCTGGTTACAACTAGTTTAGTATATGAAGTGGAAAATTTATATATGTAGTCTTTCCAGCTATGGCTGATAAAACCGAACTTCAAAAAAGAAGAATTTTATTTATTGACAGTTATAAAAGAAGTAAAAGTGTGGTTCATCTTGATTTGAATCTAGTTTATGTTATTCTTTGATTTGATATTATCAGATATTATTAAAACATTCAAAATATTTGAATGTTATTATTGTTTCGTTTTTGTTATAGTTATTAATTCTTTAATTATTGCAATGAATTCTTCAAGTAGTTCGTCAGGAGGATCTAGACATAAGAAGCAGGCTAAAATGGGGAATAATAAAATACAATCCGTACAAAGTCAACAAGATAATACGAGTAATGAAGAATACCAGGAGTTTCCTTCCAAGGTACGTTTATTTGGAAAGCAGTAACTAGTATTAAGGTTTTTCATTATTTCAGTATTTTCAAGGATATGCTGGAATAGGTCCAGACTCCATAAAAATTTATGCGGAACAAAATAACATAGAAGAAAATTTTACTGAAGAAATGTATAATATTTTAACTGAAGATATTAATTATAAATTACGTTACATAATCCATGTATGAGGTGTAATTATTGTGACTCGCATAGTTTTATAGTTAAATTTTTAGAATGCCTTAATTAAAGCCAAATTGCAACATAGGGAAACTATAACTTCGGGGGATATAGAAGAAACATTTGCGAATCTTAATATTGACAAAGTTTATGGTGCATCGTCCAATCCAAATTGGTTAAGATTGCCAGACGACAGCTTATTTTTTCTTGATGTAAGAAAATTATGAGAACAGTTTACACAAGAGTTTTTTGCTATTATTAAAAATAATTTTCTCCATAGACACTGTATTATTTATAGTTTTAAAATTTTAGTAGTAGATAAAATAATGTTTATTGATTTTTTTCTCACTTGAGACACTAAAGATTTTGGTTAATCTTTTGTTATAATTTTAATTTTAAGGACCAACAAGTAAATTTGGTAGAAATAGCAGAAGAACAAATGACATATATGCAAGAAGGAGACACTGTAATAAGTCAAGTGTGGTTGTCTGCTAATGATACTGAATCAACAGATTATACCCAAACTTTTACCAACTATTTTAAAGTAATGTGCAAATCTCTTGTTAGTAATAATGAAGAACTAAGAAGAATGGCTTTAAAAGATATTAGTGAAAATGCTTCCATAGGCCCTATCACAAATTGGTTCTATAATTTTTCATATTTTATCTTGAAAGACATTAAATATGAGTCATTGACTTTAAAAATATTACAATTACTTGAAGTTCTAGAAAATAGCCCTCTACCAAGTTTACAAGTTAGTACAAAACAACTAAAGTTACTTACAAATATTTTATGTGGGAGGCTTTTAAAATCAGAAGTACCAGAAAATGTTTTGAGTCCGATGTGTTATGTTCTGTCCCTCTTATGTTTACGTCTACCTCTAAAAAAATATCTTTTGAACAAAATCAAACAAAAAATATTTTATACAGACAAACGCCTTATTCTGCTGGCTATAATATACTTCCTTGGAATCGATGCAGTCTCTGAAGTTTTTCGGCCGAATATGTCTTATCTTTTGGTGGATGATTTAAAAGACGAAAGATTGACAGAAGTGATTTTGGTATATAGTAATAATTACGGTAACATTTGTTTTATTAATTAGGAATTTTTTAGAGTATATATGGTTTAATATGCAAAGCAAATCTTAACACTGGATCTATTTATGACGGATTTAGGAATATATATGGAAGACAGTTAACCCCTTTTTTCATACCAAATAAAATAATGCCAGGTAACTTTTTATTTATATGTTTTTTATAGAAATTAGTTATAAAATTTGTTTATGTTTTTATTCTTACATTTTCAAAGTTATTTACTAGTTGTAAAAATAATTAGGATATGTAATTTTATTAATTAATTATCACAGGCCGACAAAAAAAAAATTTTTCGATGTAACACAAAGCTCAATAGGATATTGTGGTAGAATGAACCTATCTAATCACGAAAGTGGCAAAAAAAAAGTCGTAACACGTAAGGTTTTTTTGTTACATTAATAAAACATCATTCAATATTACAATATTCAATATATTAAGATAGCTATTCAAAACATGATTTAAGAACTTCTTAAGCCTATATACCGATTATATTTTATAGTTTACACTCCTCAAACATTACTTATACCACAGAATATCTAGCTACGCAACAGAAGCCTCGTTACATGTACAAAATTGTAGGTAGCAAAAGGAGACAGGCTTTTAAAGCCTGTCTCCAAATCAGATATTTTGATGTGGTAGTTTCGCTACTACATAATAGAGGGCAATAAATTTAAAAGAAAACAGTTTTCTACAAACAAAATTAAAAGAATTTTGTGCAGTGTTGCCATTGTGTAATTCATATCGTAATACTTCCTGATAAAGCTTACCTTCAAATTTGCTACATCATTTAAACATATTAAAATAGATCAGAGCTGTTTTTTTCAGTTTGCCATGTTAGATGGAATTAAATCTTATGAGCTAAATTACAATCACTTCCTGACGTTTGATTGTATAATTGAATCCTGAATTTTCATTGTAATTCGGCGACAATATAATAAGTATTGTTCTACTATTATTATAGTTCTACCACTTCCTGACGTTCGATTGTGTTCATACCAAGTTCATATCGTAAAATCGGGAAAAAACGGCGTTAGCGATAGCTATGAAATGAATATCGCTGTCATTTTATATGTAAATTTATATGAGAAATGTCATCGATCGTCCTTTTCCAGCCAACTGGACGCCGTTTTTTTCAGAAGCATATCAAGTGATACCATAATATAGTACTATATTACGATACATGGCGTTCGATTGGGCTTAAACTTGGTATACTATATCTTCAGTGACATTGTAATATTATGGTACCATGAAGCATATAAAGTGGTACCTTCTATAGTACCATATTTGATGACATAGCAATATTAGGTACATGGCGGCAATAGGGCTTAAACTTAGTATACTACGTATTTTCGGTGACATTGTAATATGATGGTACTATGATGCATATCATCTGGTACCATAATATAGTACCACATTATGTACATGGCGTTCGATTGGGCTTGAATTTGGGATACTACGTATCTTCGGTGATATTGTAATATTATGGTACCATGAAGCATAATAAGAGGTACCATAATATAGTACCATATTACGATACCATTTCCTGGCGTTCGATTGGAATTAAACTTGTTATACTACGTATCTTCGGTTACATTGTAATATGATGGTACTATAATGCATATAAAGTGGTACCTTAATATAGTACCATATTTTAATACCATTTCCTAGCGTTCGATTGAGCTCATATTTGATATATACTTGCGTATTTTTGATGACATTGCATTATTATGGTACCATGAAGCATATCAACTGGTACCATAATATAGTACTACATTACGTACATGGCGTTCGATTGGGCTTAAACTTGGGATACTGCGTATTTTCGGTGACATTGTAATATGATGGTACTATGATGCATATAAAGTGGTACCTTAATATAGTACCATATTACGATACCATTTCCTGGCGTTCGATTGGGCTCAAACTTGGTATACTACGTATCTTCGGTTACATTGTAATATGATTGAACTATGATGTATATAAAGTGGTACATTAATATAGTACCATATTACGATACCATTTCATGGCGTTCGATTGTTCTTAAATTTGGTATACTACGGATCTTCGGTGACATTGCAATATTATGGTACCTTAAAGTATATCGAGTGGTACCATAATATAGTACACTATTATGATATCATTTCCTGGAGTTCGATTGGGCCCAAATTTGGTATACTTGCGTTTCTTTATAAAGATTTGTTTAATTAATAATTTTAATTTATTTTATGAATTTTAATTTATTGTTCGATGTCGTGACAGCAACTTTTATGCCGAACTAATATATTATTAATTGTACCTGTGTCACTTTTTAAAATCTACCTAGGTCTATAATATATAAATAACGTGGCAAACGGAAGAAATTTGTTATTATAGTATTTTTTAGTCAGTTAACATTTTTTGTACTGCATTTTAATAAATTATTTCCATATTTCATTACTAACGTTCCAGCATTATAAATATCACTATCAATCGCCCTGTATATTATTAATTTTAAAGGTAATTAAAGGTATTTTCTTAGTTAACATTATAAGGTAGTGTATATTAAAAATGTATATGTTTTGTAATAATATACTTAAAACTATTTTAATAGCCAAAGGAATAATTTATATATGTGTATCTGACAAGAAAAGAAGAATAGAAAGAAACACATTCTGCTTTATACACAATAAAAAGAATGGGATGTCAATTCATGTCTTTTTGAATCTGGCAACTGTGCATATTTAGCCGAGCTACAAGGCCGTCGCCGAGCCGTCGATCCAAAACCGAAAGTTCAAAATGTCTAATTATATTCTGATTATGATATTGTCGCGCCATCTAGTATTCTATTTGTGCAATTTTAGCTCTTTCATTTCGAGTATTTTTCTGTTGCGTAGCTAGATATTCTGTGCTTATACCTAAAAAGTACAAAAACAATCGAAACGAGATCAAAACATAAACAAAAACTTTTACTTTTTCCTTTTATGAGGGACCGCGTCTTCTCTCTTCAAAAACCAACAGTAATCACCCATCATGGCTGGATCCCATCGTCCTTGATAACGAATTTCCATTGTCCTTATGTCTTGATGGAATCTCTCACCTTGCTCATCACTGACAGCACCCATATTTTCAGGGAAAAATGACAAATGAGAATGGAGAAAGTGAATTTTTAAAGACATTCGGGCACCAAGCGATTTATAAGCATCTAAAAGCTCATTAACCAATTGTTCGTAGTTCGCATCCTTATTGTTTCCCAAAAATCCCCTCACTACACTAACAAATGAGGTCCATGCTCTGAGTTCCTGCCTGGTAAGCGTGTCTGTGAAATTTGTGTCGTCCAACAATTTCCTGATTTGTGGTCCAATAAAAATACCCTCTTTCAATTTGGCATCACTCAACTGGGGAAAGACTTGCCTTAGGTATTTAAATCCATCACCTTCTTTATTCATAGCTTTCACGAAGTTTTTCATGAGGCCAAGTTTGATATGAAGAGGAGGCAGGAGGACGTCTTTGGGGTCTACAAGAGGGATATACTTGACATTTTGGGAACCCGGTTGAAATTCACTTCTTTCTGGCCAAATTTTCTGTACATAATGATGATTTACTGCACGACTGTCCCACAAACAAAGAAAACAGCAATATTTTGTAAATCCTCCCTGAAGTCCCACTAAAATTCCTATAACTTTCAAGTCCCCACATATCTGCCATTTATACCTGTTGTAGTTGATTCTATCTAAAAGCATGCGCATATTTTCATAAGTTTCCTTCATTGTCACTGAATGGGCAACTGGTATAGAGGGTTTTAAATTTCCGTTATGCAATAACACAGCTTTTAGGCTATATTTCGACGAATCTATGAATAAGCGCCACTCACAGGGAGAATGTTCTATAGAAAGTTCCTGCATTAAGCCATCGATATCAGTACATGCACACAACGAATCCTCCATACTGTAGAATGCAGAGAACGGAGCATTTCTTTTTCTAAAAGTGGTGATTTTTGTTTCATTGGCTAACAGATTCCATTCCTTAAGCCGGGATCCAAGAAGTTCTGACTGCTGCTTTGATAACCCCAAGTCACGCACTAAGTCATTCAACTCGCTTTGAACAATCAAATGTGGCTTGTCGGAACCGCCCTCTGGGGTAAAGGTAGGATCAGTACACTGGTCTCCAGAGCTGTTTGATTCAATATCTTCCTTATCTTCCAAAACAATACCTTGCCAGTCTAAGGGCGCGATCGGCACTGGGAGATCTGCACCATGAAGAACAGGTCGTATGGCAGACGGCAAATTGGGATACTCGATCTTGTGCTTTTGTTTTTTGGAAAAACCTTCAGTTTTCGTCAGGCAAAAATAGCAATCGTCAAAATGGTTAGTTGGTTCTCGCCATACCATTGGAACCGCAAATGGCATTTTTTCCTCTTCCCTTTCATCCACTGCACAAGCGACACGCTACAAGTAACGCAGCACACATGAGGAGCCCACTGCTTGTCTTGATCTCCAACCAAAACTCCAAAATACTTGAAGTAGGCTTTCTTCACATTTTCAGAAAATGGTCTGGCTTGTGATTGCACCATAAATTCTCCACAAATGTAACAAAATCGATCAGGAGACACTTTACAACTGCGGCGCGTTTGACTTGACATTTTCGTACTATTTATCTACACGCATAGAACAACTCACGTCGAAAATCAACTGAAAACTGAACTCTCTTATGTTTTTCACAATATATTATAGTGCACAAAATGCGTCCCTTTCAATCATCCCATCATAAAATTTACCTGTATGTAAACGAATCTACCTAGACTTAATACCTGACATCTATAAAATTGACTACCTGCAAAAAAGAGGCGTAATTAGGCAACTGAAAAGTGGTACGTGTAGGAGCTTCAGGAGTATTTTTTCTGTTATTAGAAGCATATTTTTATGAAGAAATTCTGCAACTGACTCGTGTTACAAAAATCATGTCGGCCTGTGTTATTGTTATTGCATTTATATTTTTAACAATTTCAATAACTAATAACACTTGTTTACGTAATGATCCAATGTAAAAAAAAAATAAAATAATATTTAAATAAAAAAATAATATTTAAATAAAACAGAATGCCACTGATGACCAAGCGCGGATTTAGTGGAGGGGTAATGGGGGTAGTTACCTAGACCACAATGACCTAGACCTCTAGACGTAGAGATAATTTAGTAAATTTTACATTAACCTAAACGTCAAATAAAAAATATCCCTTTAGCAATTTATTATTATACCCCGCTGGCAAGCGAACCTTTGGGTCGGCGTTTACATGTATAGGAGTGAGTCGTTATGGCAATCGAATAAGTTGGAGTAAGCAAAAATACGAAGTATTTATTACATAACTACTTAATCTGACGCTAGATTCCATGCGCTTGGAAAAATACTCGCCTTCTGTCTTTATTCAGTACATCTTATTTTACTAAGCGTGTTGACCGTACTCTTTGTACATATGAAACCCGGCACCCAAGACCAGAAATGCCGACCCTTAGTATATCATATTTCTGTTAGAATAAGGACAATTTGTTACAACTAGTAAATAATAATAATATTCAACATTTAAAATCTGATCGTTAGGTGAGTTTTGTTGATGTAAATAATAACTGCCTAAATATTTATAATTTATCTTTGTTACTTAAATATTTTGATTAAAAGAAAATAATATGTAAAAGTGGGTAATACTGTGCGAGTCAAGCTTAATCATGTAACTAAAAGTTTATTTGGTATGATCTATACGTGTATTGTATAACATTGCCGAAAACTGTGCGCTGTGCCAAATGTTGTTTCCAACATTGGACGAATCGTACAGGGCCGGCTTAACTGACTACATATCTTCTCTAGTGTCCGAGATTCCAATGATGACTTTGGGACACCCTGTACAGGGTGAGTCAACGATAGACTAAAGTCCATTATCTCATTTGTTTCGAGGTTTACAAAGAAATGTTAAATATTGTTACGGATTCCGTGGGTCCACTATTTAAACTCACGATAAAATACTTAACGAATTTATTTGTTTCACTCTGTACACACAACTTATACTATTTACAACACAACTTATGCAACTACTATTACTCGAACGGTATTTCGCGGTATTTTCAAACTTCAGACTTCAGACTATCTTCAGACTTTAGACTTCAAACTTCAAACTTTAAACTTGTCCAACTGTCAAAGCGCGGGCCTTATATACCCCTTGGCGGTTGTTTCTAGATTTTCTAAAGAATTCTATAATTTTCTTTACTTTCTGGCGAATGCGCCAGGTTCCTCGAGGCACATTGCGATTTTTTTAGCAGTATGCAGTTATGCAACCAGTAATACACCTTGACATTGCCCCTTCTCAAATTTGATCGTCCCGATCAAGGTTTCCTGTCTGGTATCTCTTCAATCGATCCAGATGAACTACTTTCATCTTACTTCTAGGGCTGCGTTGAATCCGGTACACAACATCATTTATCCTCTTGATGACTGTATAAGGACCTTCCCATGCTGGAGTTAACTTTGGGGACCTCCCTTTCTTGCGCTGTGGGTTATATAACCATACCATATCGTCCTGTTGAAATCCCGTAGAATTAGCTCTGAGGTCGTAACGAGCTTTCATCCGGTCACTGGCTAGCGTAATCTTACTTCTCACGGCCTTATGAATTCCCAATAACCTTTCCTTCAGTTCATCCGCGTAGTCCTCTACGTTCGTGGTGCTGTCGTCTGGTGATCCGAACACCAAGTCACAAGGCAACCGTAATTCTCGACCAAATAAAATCTTCGATGGTGAAAGTCCGGTGGTGTTGTGAACTGCACTTCTATATGCCATTAGGAATAGTGGTATATGCTGATCCCAATCTCTTTGATGTTCATCCACCATTTTCGAGAGATGTTCTTCAATGGTCTTATTGAATCTCTCGACCATCCCATCAGACTGCGGATGTAAAGCTGTTGTCCTAGTCTTGTGAATACCAAGCAGATCACACATCTTCTGGAACAGTCTTGACTCGAAGTTCCTTCCTTGGTCAGTGTGAAGCTCTAAAGGAATTCCAAATCTACTGAAGACATTATTGACTAATACTTCAGCTACAGTCGATGCTTCTTGGTTTGGAATGGCAAAAACTTCTGGCCATTTACTGAAATAATCCATCGCCACTAAAACGTACTTGTTGCCCTTGTGCGTTTCAGGGAATGGGCCTGCAATGTCAACAGCGATTCTTTCGAATGGCAGTCCAACGTTATATTGTTTCATTTTTCCCCTAGATCGAGTGCTTGGTCCTTGGCTGGCTGCACAAATTTTACATTGTCGACACCATTTCTTGACATCTTCGCAATAATCCACCCAGTAAAAGCGATCTCTCAGCTTGCTCAAGGTCTTGTTTACCCCAAGATGGGCTCCAGTTTTACCACCGTGAATTTCTTCCAATACCTGGGTAACTTTCTTCCTTGGTACCAGTAACTGAGTTGTTACTGTGCTGCCATCCGCACTTTCCCATGTGCGCTTTAACAATCCATTCTCAATAACCAGTGAATTCCACTGAGCCCAGAGAGCTTTGAAAACGAGCCCTCTGTCCGCAATATCCTGCCACGGTGGTCTCTCGCCGTTACCTTCCTTGAGCCGTAGTATTGCTCCGATGTCTGGATCTTCCATTTGATCTTTCCTCAATTGTGTCGTCGTCCACTGTTCATCGGTTCCAAGTTTAAAACTCCTTATCATGACAGTGCCTTCACGTTGTTCCGTTTTACAGCAGTGCTTACAATCGGTTTGACAGGGTCTTCTGGATAAACCGTCTGCGTTACCATGCATTTTTCCAGCACGATGTTGGATGGTAAAGTGATACTGTTGGAGCTTCTCGAGCCATCGTGCTATTTGACCTTCAGGTTGTTTCATCTCCATAAGCCACTTGAGAGCCGCATGATCTGTCCTAATTAAAAATTCTTGGCCGTACAGATATTTATGAAAATGATCAACTGCCTTCACAATTGCTAGCAGCTCCTTCCGGGTAACGCAGTAATTCCTTTCTGGTTTGGATAGAACTCGACTGTAATATTCTATCACTCGTTCTTCGCCATCTTGCACTTGTGATAGCACTGCACCTATGCCGATATTGCTGGCGTCGGTATCCAGGATATACCTCCCTTGTTGTTGCGGGTAGGCTAGAATAGGACTTGAACATAAAGCCGCCTTAAGTCTTCCAAAGGCTACATCACAATCGGTGTTCCATTCGTAGCCGACTTCATCACCTGTAAGTCTATGTAAGGGTGCAGCTATATTGGCAAATCCCTTGACAAATCTTCTGTAATAGGTGCATAAACCCAGAAAACTTCTAAGTTCATGTTTGTCGCGAGGTTTAGGCCAATCCTTGATCGCAGCGATTTTCTTCTGGTCGGTGTAAATTCCGTCTGCCGAGACTACATGACCCAAGAATTCCACTTGTCGCTGGAATAAGCTACACTTCTTCGGGTTCAAGTACAGGTGAGCATTCCGTATGCGTCCGAAGACTTCTTCTAAATTTCGCAAATGCTCCTCAAAAGTTCTTCCCATAACCAATACATCGTCGAGGTAAACCAAGCACGTTTTCCAAGTTAATCCTCTTAACACCACCTCCATGAGACGTTCGAAAGTGGCTGGAGCATTGCATAATCCAAACGGCATGACCTTGAATTGGTATAGTCCGTTTCCTGTAGAAAAAGCCGTCTTTTCTTTGTCTTCCTCGTCCAGACCAACTTGCCAGTATCCACTCTTTAAGTCGAGAGTGGAGAACCAGCACGAACCTGCCAGTGTGGTTAACGTGTCGTCTATACGTGGCAGTGGGTAGCTGTCCTTCTTAGTGACGTCATTGAGCTTCCGATAGTCCACGCAGAATCGTGTACTACCATCTTTCTTCGTCACCAAAACAACAGGAGATGACCATGGACTCGATGATTCTTCGATAACTCCATCTTCTAGCATCTTATCTACCATTGTCTCCATTTCTTGTTGTTTGGAAAGGGGCACCCTTCTAGGACGTTGTCGAATCGGCTGAGCATGACCAGTATTAATCCGGTGCTCCACAAAATCCGTTCTTCCACTGTTGTTCTTCTCAAAAATACTGCCATGCTTTAGCAGGAACTGCTTGGTCTTCTGTTTCTCCTCAGGTGTTAGGTGATCCCATGGCTGTTCTAGATGTTTTAGTGTTTCTTGGGATGCCTTTTGTGTAACAGCTGACGACACTTCATCACATCGGGTGACACTTCTTACAGGTTCGCAGATGGCTATCTTGTCACCTTTTTGAATCTTGACACAATTCGGGAAAATATTCGCAACTCTGATCGGTATATTCTTGTCGGTGTTCACCAATGATTTTCCTACTATGTACCTATCTTGTTTCTTGTCGCCACTTTGTACCAGTCCAACACAGCACCCAGCGATTTTCTCCACTTTACCTGGTGAACGGGATCGCATTTGAACGCGGCAATCCCGTTTGATGTGGCCATTCCTGCCACATCTATAGCATCTTATGTCCTGCGATCTTCTATGGTTCTCTGTCTGGGTGTTGTTGCTACTCTTGTTCACTAGTAGCTCACATAGTTTACTAAACATCTCCTCCAAACGTATGTGAGAACTTCCGGGCTGTTCCTCGACCGTTACCGATCTTATCTTCGGTCTAGGGATGGTGCTAAAAGCAGCTTCGATTTCCAGCGCCCTGACCAGTGCTTCGCTGCTGGTAGAAAATCGGGATATTTGCAGCGCCCTCTGCAATTCGTTGTCCCTCAGTCCGCTGATAAAGCACTGAGCAGCGAGTTCCTCCCTAAATCCTTCCGGTGCTTCTGGATATGCCAGGTGTACCAGCCGACGTAAGTCTGCTTCGAATTCCTGCAGACTCTCTCCGGACCTCTGCAGGCGTGTCTTGATCTGGGCCTGGTAAAGTTGACGTCGATGTTGGTCGCCATATCTTCTGTCCAGTGCAGCTACCAAAGTTTGGTATTCCTGCTGTTGGGCTGCAGGAATAGTTTGCAGCAGTTCCAGAGCAGGGCCACGCAGCGCGATGACAATTGCCGCTGCTTTCTCCTGGTCGGTCCATCCATTGGCAGCGGCTGCTGCTTCAAACTGGCGGTGGTACATCGTCCAGGTCGTTTGTCCATCGTAGGTCGGGGCCTTAAGGTTCGCAGTTCCAGGAACGCCAGGTGTCCTTACTTGTACCTTGGTCTTGTGTAGGTCCATCTCTAATTTTTCCATTTTCTGCTGAAGGCGTTCCTCCAGATCTTCTACGGCTTCTTGAAGGTGGATTTCTTGCCTTCTTTCTAGTTCTTCAAAGTTCTTCTTAAGACGGTTTTGATCTTCTTGTCTTTCTTTCTGGCGGTGCGTCTCTATATCTTCTAAAATTTCCCTCCATTCATTCTTCTGACGGATTTCTAAATTGCCTAAAATTTTCTCAAGCCGGTCCAGTTCTTCTTGTTTTTCTTGTTGTCGTTGTAATTTTTCCTCTTCCTTATCTTTACGTAGTCTTTCTTGTTCTTCTTGTTTTTCTTGTTGTCGTTGAATTTTCAAATCTTCAAAAATTTTGTCAAGCCGGTCCTGTTCTTGTTGACGTCGTAGTCTTTCCTCTTCCTTTTCTCTTTCTAATCGGGCTCGCTCTTCTTCTCGTTCTTTACGGAGTCTTTCTTGTTCTTCTGCTTTCTCTTTTCTCATGTTCTCCATAAAATCGCCCAATAATTTGCTTACTTCTTCCATTTTCTTCGATTGCTCCCTTGTACCAACCATAAAAATACTCTGATTCGGTCTAAAAATCTTCCAATCCACTTAATTTCTTCTTAAAATCCTCTTGAATCGCACTTCCGACACCAATTGTTACGGATTCCGTGGGTCCACTATTTAAACTCACGATAAAATACTTAACGAATTTATTTGTTTCACTCTGTACACACAACTTATACTATTTACAACACAACTTATGCAACTACTATTACTTGAACGGTATTTCGCGGTATTTTCAAACTTCAGACTTCAGACTATCTTCAGACTTTAGACTTCAAACTTTAAACTTGTCCAACTGTCAAAGCGCGGGCCTTATATACCCCCTGGCCGTTGTTTCTAGATTTTTCTAAAGAATTCTATAATTTTCTTTACTTTCTGGCGAATGCGCCAGGTTCCTCAAGGCACATTGCGATTTTTTAGCAGTATGCAGTTATGCAACCAGTAATACATCTTGACAATATAAAAGTTATAGGAAAGTTAATTAATTTGTTTAAACAAATATTAGATTTCCGTGTTGTAAAAAATAATTATCAGTGATTATTATTATTACAAAAATCAACAGTAGTCGGGTAAAACCCGATGAGACTATTGAATCACATAATCACATTTATCTAACACAGTTGTAAAAATAAATAACTAAGTATTGCACTGCGTACATTCAATTAAAAAACAAATCACAAATCAAAATTAACATCACAGTTTACGATCACATGTAGTGAATAAAAAGGTTGTTCCAGCTCTTCATTTCCACATCAAGTCTATTCTTAAATGTATTTACACTTGTAGCATTCACTGTATCATACTGGAGCCTGTTCCAGCTGTACACTACTCTATTTGTAATAAAGTTCCACCTTAAGAGCTTATTACAGCGTTCTTTATCCAATTTATTGTTATGTCCCCTAAGGTTGTGCGTTTCACTGATATGGAAGATGTTCATGACGCATACATAGTAGCCACTTGTAATCTTGAATGTTTCGATGAGATCGCCACGAATTCTCCGTTCACGAAGAGTTGTTAGACCAAGCCTTTGCAGTCGATCCTCGTATGACAAATTTCTCATTTCCAAAGGAATCTTAGTGACCCTCCGCTGAACACACTCAAGCATTTCAATGTCCTTGGCATAATAGGGGTTCCATATGCATTGTGCATATTCAATCTTTGGTCTAATGTATGACTTATACAATTTGAGTATCATCTCGCCTGATTTGTTTGCAAATGCTGCTTTTATTAAGCAGATCATTGTATTGGCTTGTTTAACTATGCGATTTATATGGTATTCCCACTTCAGATTTTCCGTAATTTCAATGCCCAGGTCTTTTTGATGTTGCCCACTTAGACTTCTGTCTGCTCCAGATAGTATCGTTGATGTGGGTTATTAGGGCCAATGTGGAGAATGGTGCATTTTGAGTTGTTCAGTGGCATTTTCCAGATATTCGTCCACGATTTAATGGTTGTTAAGTCTTCTTGGAGCAAATTTTTTTCTGTTAGGGGGTTGCAGTACTCATTTGTATCGTCGGCGAAGGATGTATAGTTGGTTTTAAGGGTAGGGTATAAGTCACTCAAATAAATAATAAATAGTAGCGGGCCCAATACTGAGCCTTGTGGCACACCGCTGTGAACCAAGTATTCGTCTGAAAGTGCTGATCCCACACGCACCTGGAAAGTACGGTCTCGCAAAAATGAGTTTATCAATGCCAAGATACGTCCCCTAACACCATAATGTTCCAGCTTGCATATCAAGTAATCGGTTGGGATTTGATGCCACTGTTTATGAAGTTAGACTACTAAAATTTGGCAGGAGAGTTTTATAGAGATGAAGAAAAAGATATATGTAAAGTAAAGATATTTTAGTTAGATGCTACAGGATGTGCAAAATATATTTATGAATTCCAATTACTTAAAATTAAAAATCTCAAATTTTGGCAAATAAATGGCGCACCCTGTATATTATCATTTTTTCTGATATATATATTACAAAACTCTTCAACTTTTATCAAGTATGTCATTTTTTGTAAACCTCGAAACAAATGAGATAATGGATGTGACGCTATCGTTCCCACCCTGCACTAGTGATGGGCATTATGATTCTTTTTAGTGAATCGAATCACACGATTCGATTTCTCATATTGAATCGACTCCTACCATTCGGTCATTTGAACGAACCAGATGCACAATTTATGTATCATAAAAACAAGAATCGTAACTGGCACTACCGGCGATAATTTGGCTGGACAATTACTTAAGGTACCAGAAAAAGAAACATACAGTTCTTTCATTCGTTTTTCAACACTTTACGACACTAGAGTAATTGGACTGATTATTTTACAACTAATATTAAATTATCAATCCAATTCATATACTATTTATTAAAGACTTCTTAATACCAATTTAATATTTTTAGAGCCATATTTTAATTCCGATTTAATAGTTTTATAATAAATAGTATATAATACCCATAGAGTTAAAAATAATACCGCATTATCCAAAAAAAATGGCATCCAGTTGGCTTGGAAATGAATATCGATGACACTGTCCATATAATTTTACATATGAAATGAGGGTGCATCCACAATCCACACTATCCTAGAAACGGCGCGGCGTATCGGCATAACGGCGTAACGACCTTTAATAGATTTCCAGTAATTCTATTGGCTGAAATTTTTGGGAGATGAATTTGACAGATAAATTTTTCAACCAATAGAATTACTGGAAATCTATTGAGGGTGCATCTACACTATCCTGAAAACGGCGTATCGGCGTAACGACCTTGAATCGATTTCCAGTAATTCTATTGGCTGAAATTTTTGACAGATAAAATTTTTGATAGATGAATTTTTCAGCCAATAGAATTACTGGAAATATATTCAAGGTCGTAACGCCGTTACGCCGATACGCTGTTTTTAGGAAAGTGTGGATGCACCCTGACAGCGATTTTCATTTTATAACCATCGCTGGCGCCGTTTTTTAATCATATTGAGCAGAGGCCAACAACATTTATTTGTTGCATAAAAACACGATTTCGTCTTTTAGTCCGTAATTTAATGGTTTATAATCGGTAATATTATTTTAACAAAAATATTAACGTAAAAATTAAATACTTATCGTTTGCATTTTATACCCATGCTGTTTGTTTAGGGCTTTTGTTCAAGTCTAAATATTAGTTCCTGACTCTATGGCTATATCACCGCCGCACCGTAGAAACGAACGATCGCATTGTGATCCTATTCAATTCTCACGATTCTTGTTTATGGCTCATCGTTCAAATCTTATAGATCCGTATTTCAAGCAATATTATCGAATTGTATTGCAAGCAATGAATCAATTCTTACTAGAGGTGTGTAGTTCGTGAACGAACTAGTTTCAATGAACTACTTCGACCCCGGAATGACAAGAACTAGTTCCTGGATTCTCAAAGAACTAGTTCCTCCGGACCTATTCCGTGACCGATATACAATATGGGACGGCGCCGGATCGGCCAGCGCGCGTAGCCCGAGGCTAGGCGGGAGTGGGACGTTCCAGCCGTAGGAACCACAACAGGAACTAAATCACAACTAAATAAAAGACTAGTTTCTAGTTAAAACTTACCTATATGTTTTTAACATACACAATTACACGTCTCGTTATATTTCGTACATTATAAAAATTATACAGATCATACTGTGAATAATTCTGACTGACAACGAAACCCATTAGCAAGCAACGGGTATGTCAATGTTAGTCGGGAACTATTGTGAACTAAAGACCTAGTTCAAGGAACTATTCCTCTGGAGGAACTAAAACTAAGGAACTAGTTCCTCCCAAGGAACTAGAATTCCCACCTCTAATTCTCACGACTCTTATGGATCCGTGCTGGCTACGATTCAATTGAACGAACCGTATTCTAAGCAGTGAATCGAATCACACGATTCATTTTTAATACTCGTTCAAATGAACGACTCGTTCAATATTTGCCCACCTCTATCCTGTACCCTCGCGATCTCCTTAATTTTGTTGATAACTGTAGTTTAATTTTTAGATGAGCAAGTGGAAATGAAAACAGACTTTGTAACGATGAAAGTTGCACTGATGAAAACGCGCAGAAATATTTCCAAAATTGAGATTGAAAAATTCGAAAACAGAAATAAGAAGACTTCGCATCGATTAGACGATTTTTTTGAAATACCTGAAAATGGCAGAAATTTAAGCAATCGTTTAGCTGTTAATGAAAGAATAAAATTTAAGAAGATCGAAAAATTTACTTTAGGTAAATTTAGTTTTAGTATTTTAGTATCGCCGGTATTGAAATCTAACAAAAGAAGTCAGTGTATAGATCATACTTTGTTTAATTATAATCTATAACAAAAACAAATTGTCTTTTGTTTAATTTTATTTATTAAAAATATAAATTTATACAAAATTTTAACACTGATAATCTTGAATAAAAAATACATCACATAAGCAATATTATCGAATTGTATTGCAAGCAATGAATCAATTCTTACTAGAGCTGTGTAGTTCGTGAACGAACTAGTTTCAATGAACTACTTCGACCCCGGAATGACAAGAACTAGTTCCTGGATTCTCAAAGAACTAGTTCCTCAGGACCTATTCCGTGACCGATATACAATATGCGACGGCGCCGGATCGGCCAGCGCGCGTAGCCCGAGGCTAGGCGGGAGTGGGGCGTTCCAGCCGTAGGAACCACAACAGGAACTAAATCACAACTAAATACAAGACTAGTTTCTAGTTAAAACTTACCTATATGTTTTTAACATACACAATTACACGTCTCGTTATATTTCGTACATTATAAAAATTATACAGATCATACTGTGAATAGTTCTGACTGACAACGAAACCCATTAGCAAGCAACGGGTATGTCAATGTTAGTCGGGAACTATTGTGAACTAAAGACCTAGTTCAAGGAACTATTCCTCTGGAGGAACTAAAACTAAGGAACTAGTTCCTCCCAAGGAACTAGAATTCCCACCTCTAATTCTCACGACTCTTATGGATCCGTGCTGGCTACGATTCAATTGAACGAACCGTATTCTAAGCAGTGAATCGAATCACACAATTCATTTTTAATACTCGTTCAAATGAACGACTCGTTCAATATTTGCCCACCTCTATCCAGTGCCCTCGCGATCTCCTTAATTTTGTTGATAACTGTAGTTTAATTTTTAGATGAGCAAGTGGAAATGAAAACAGACTTTGTAACGATGAAAGTTGCACTGATGAAAACGCGCAGAAATATTTCCAAAATTGAGATTGAGAAATTCGAAAACAGAAATAAGAAGACTTCGCATCGATTAGACGATTCTTTTGAAATACCTGAAAATGGCACAATCAGCAGAAATTTAAGCAATCGTTTAGCTGTTATTGAAAGAATAAAATGTAATAAGATCGAACAACTTACTATAGGTAAATTTAGTTTTAGTATTTTAGTATTGAAATCTAACAAAAGAAGTCAGTGTATAGATCATACTTTGTTTAATTATAATCTATAACAAAAACAAATTGTCTTTTGTTTAATTTTATTTATTAAAAATATAAATTTATATAAAATTTTAACACTGATAATCTTGAATAAAAAATACATCACATAAGTTTGTTAAAGTCAAAACAGAACAAGGTTCGCATTCGAGTTTCTTTGGTATTTTTGAGAAATCTTGTACACACTTAAGAGCAATAAACGGGCTGCTGAAATGACAAGATATCTTTACAAATTTTCGGTATATTCAAACAATTCAAATACAAAAAATATAATTTACATCCGTATATAGTCGTATGCGAGCTATAAAATCTGAATTTCTTAATTATATAGTCTCTAGTTTTGTTTCTGGAAAGTTCCAATAACGACGGAACACCACACAAAAATTGCTTCTCTGGATCTAAGCGATAGGGATATTTAATCCAATCCCTGTTTATTCTAAAATACGGCTCAAACCTTTTGGCGCTATCCACATCATATTCTAATACTAAAGGGATGAAATATTTTTTAAACTGTGATATTTTCAAATCGGTGTCATATAAAACTCGAGCTAGAGTTTTAGTCGTATCCACATCATACATGTATCTAATATCCATATGGAGGCAAATCCTCATCACGTCAGTACGATGACCATAAAGATCATATACACAACTCACTTCCGAATTCAACAGGATATGACCGTAACACAAATACAAATAAATAATATCTAATGTCATTTCAAAATATACCATAGGATTGGGTTGGGACTTTACAAATTCCAAATACGGCAACAATTCGAAATCTTCAAATAGAGGATCGATATTACCACTTTCGAAGATTATTTGTATATAATCGTAAACGTAAGCGTCGTCTAGTATTTCTACAATGAACCTGATGAGGCTCATCGTCATTTTCTGGTATTTGAAGTCCTTCCAGATCACTCTGAACTTGTTCAGGTTGGGTACTCGAAGGCATAGGGAGAAGGTGTTCAAATCGGGGTGGACGGGGTAGTTGACGTTGGCGCCTCTACGGATGATTTCCTCGACCAATGGGCATTCGTGGGTTATCGCGAGATTCAGTACAGTCATACCTTCTGCTATAAAAAAGTTGGCTAAAATAAATATGTTAAAAATCGATAAAGTGACGACCTTGCGTCTCTGGAGGGCCTCGCAAAAAAGTTTTTCGAGTTGTTATTTTTTTTGTTATCCGTATTTATTCATCATTCGTCATACAAATGTAGTAGCAGCTTACGATATAATTGTAGGAAATTTTAAATTTAATTTTCTAAAAATCTAAAATTTTATTAATTGAGGGTAAAACTTACTATACAAAAGTTATTTTTTATGACGAATCTTTGAATAAGAAGACAACGAAGGAGCATCATAATGCTATCAATGTATTCATGCATGGTGGGCAGAAAAAGGACTCGAGGGTGGGAATCCTTGACAGTTCTGTTTGACGATTCATTTGACACATTTGAATTTGATTTGAAATTTTGTGGATTTGTCAGTCTTTACGGAGCTTATTTTATGTTATTTATTATTTATTCTACTACTGATAGTTGTATAAAGTAGTAAATCTAGATGGAAATTGTGGAAGTTAAATTAACAGTGACACTATCGCGATTTATCGAAAAAGACTCTAAAATAGTTGGTTGTGTAGAATGTTTAGAAGGGGAGTTAATCACCGCGACCTTATAGATCTATTGTGTGTTAGTTGGTTGTGTAGCGTGCGATAGATCTCGGCAAAAATCGAGTGAAATAATGAAACAACTTTTCGCTAGTAAGTGACTATATAATATACATACATGTAGTAAACCGATCATTTATGAAGTTCTCTTAAATTAACTAATTATATATTTATTCTTGCATTTTTGCTTTTATTTACTACTTGTCAAAGATTAGATGTCCAAGAATTTAGATACGTCAATTTGATTTACCTGCTTCAGTAGCGTATCGGATGTTTGTGTTAATAAATAATTATTAAAACTTATCTATTTTTATTATAATAATATGTTTTTATAACAATTTTAATAACTACCAACATTTATTCACAACGTAAAATAAAAAAACAAATTATTGAGTCTACCCCACGTCTATCCTACATCATAGTTTTACATTTTTTAAATAAAATTAGAACGGCACTGATAAACCGAAATTTAAGTCGGCCATATTTGAGTCCCATCGCGGTGGATCTAAGATTTTTGATATGCTCCTTCCTTACTCTTCTTATTCAAAGTGACGAATCAACGAGTGCTAATCTATCATTTTGGCCACTCAATTTTTTTTTAAAGATTGTTATTAGTCTTGGATGAAGGCAATGACTAAAGAATACAGCACCCGACACTAGGGGCGGATACAAGAATTTATTTTAGGGGAGCCCAAATCAAAAATTAATGTAGAATATGCTTTTTAGAGCACCATTTTATTTACCTATAAAACGTAACTTCTGGCTCTTTTTTTATCGCTGCGGCTTTTACACTTGAAAGCTGAACAACTAATCACCATTGTAATAAAGTTTATACAAAGTTCACTACACAAACTATTAAAAATTGCTAAAATTGTAGCTGATCACCAGCTGATGAGTTATTCGTTACATCCAAAAAAATGGCGTCTATCTAACATCACAAATTCTACTGCCTGTATCTGGTCGTTACATGTCCTTGTATTCTTTTTGTCATTGGATTAAGGTAAATTAATAAAATTGTGTTTTTCTCATCAAGGACACTGAAATCGACAACATATTAAAAGAGAACTTTTAATCGGCATTAAATGTACCTACATAACTGTGTTAATACGAGAAAAAGTCAGTGGGGCACAGGATTTTTTTAGAAAAATATTCCAGTGATAACCCATATGCATGTCCCTGGTAAATCTGTTGACACTTTTTTAGCATTAAAATATGTTACACTTAGAGAAACTTTTACTCTCAAAATTTAATTCGAATCGCTAAAAGCAGTTGAAAAAAAATTATAATAATTCGAAAAAAATAACGACTTTAACACCAATAATTATTAGCGATGGGAACTATCGAATGAATTAGACTATCGAATGGTTACTGAATGAATGATTTCAACTATCGAATGGTTTTATTCGAATAAAATCATTCATTCATTTGTATACTAAAGCATATGTGACAACCTGGCCGTGCAACTAAATGGTTATCGTTGAGCCACGACTATCGAATGCTTTTGATAAATGAAATTTAGTATTCGTTTGATTTTTGTGTACGTCAGTGCATTATTAGTTCTTCCAAATTTTTATAACTTCACCTTATAAATACTGTGCTATTTTTGCGTTTATTAAAATATTTAAAATACTAAAATATTTTTTTTTAAATTGACGATTGTGTGCGTGTGCAGGTGTCAAAATTTTTCCGAAAATTTGTGTGATTTTCCGTAGCCCGATCTTTCATTTATTTTATTTTATATGGTATATATGGTCTATTTTTTAATGGGAAATTTTGAGAAGTAGCAATTTTTAAGAGAGATGAGATGAACTTAGAATTAATTTTAAAAATACATATTTGTATTTTAGATGTTTTAATAATATGAATTAGTTGAACTTAATAATCATGTTTAAGTAATGTGGTTAAGTAAATGGGGGGGGGGTATCGAACTCAAACTATGGAGTGTGAAAATTAAATAGAAAGTTTTACACGTGCCAATTTAAAAAAAAGTTAACGATGTTTGTATTTTGTTTATGCTAATTCTCTTACATGTAGTTTTTTGCGAAGAAATATTTCATTTATTTTTTAAAGTAAATGCCAGTAAAAATAAATAGTAATATTATATTATTTTTAAATAGTAATATAAAGTACCTAATATAAATATTTTTGATTTCTAATTTTTTATTTATATTTTCCTTCCATTACACTGCATGCTTAGAAAATTAATAAATGTTTATATTTCATGATTTTAAAGTTTGTTGTTAATATAACAAATTAGTTCTGTAATTATTATTATTTAATAAACCAACGTTGCCAAAAAAATTAAAGACTATATTATTTTTAAATAGGATCTAATATAAATAATTTTGACATCTAATTTGTTTTTTATATTTTGCTACTACGTAAAAAAAACGTTTATATTAAATTATTTTAAATTTTGTTGTTAATAGGTATAACAAATTATTACTGTTAACAAATTATTACTATTATTTTTATTAAACCAGTCTTTGCTTAAAAACATTAAAAATCATTTTCCTACATCCAAAATAACAAGTATTATTGCAGTGTAACAACAGAATATTAATAAAAAAATGCAAAATATATAGACATACTATCCCTAACTAACTAAAGCCAAACAATAATATTCTTTGCTGATATCAACTAATACCAATATATGGCAACAGCGCCCTTCATAATGTATTTTCTGTGTAAATACTAGCACCTCAATAAAAAAAAATAATGTGTCCTTATCTTTATATGACTCCGTAAAAAATCAAAGATGCCGGCTTCTTTCATAGCATTGCCACCGACCGCTGTCGGGTTTCTCGGAAAGAAACCTACGTCGCCGGGCGACAACTAAAATCCAGTTAATATTTTATTATAATCGATCCTGACGAATAAATGAATTTCATAAATGAATGAATTTTATAAATGAATGGTTTTTGCTGCCGAATTCCTAGAATACAATATTTCAAGGCAGATGACGCATCTATTCGATAATTTTTATTCGAATAGTTTTCAACGAATGTTTTTTTACTAGCTATCGAATTATTCGAATGAATTGCAACTATCGAATGTTTCGATAGTATTCATTCGATAGTTCCCACTACTAATAATTATCAGCGGTTCTTCCTAAACTCCTAATGGAAAAAAAATCGTAGGGCTCTGTTTTCCCTACTCAATACTCGTCCCTTAATATCGTCTGATTTTCGTTTTCCTGTAATTCAAGTCCCTGACACAATGTCATTCCAGATTTATATACTTTGCATAAAGAACAATTATAAAATAAACAAGAAATAGGATAAAATACACTGAGAAGAGCACAATTCACGTATATCATAACTAGCTGAAGTTCAAAAATGTCAAGAAAGTATGAAAAGAAAGGGTAATTATTAGGAAAATTGGAAGTCGTCCGATTTTCACCAAAATTGGTATACACCCTATTTTGAGGTTGTAGATTACGAATCTGAACATTTTTCTAGCGGTCTCTTACCGTTTTTCAGAAAAACGAAAAATTATTTCAACATCGAATTTTTCTTAAGTTCTCATATTTTTGAGGTATTCTAGCACATATTTTGTTAAGTATTCAATAAACAATGGGCCTTTTGCTATTTTCTGTTATTTTTAAACCAATTCTATGCATAATAGAGGAAAATTTGCTAATATAAATTTGTAAACAATCTGAAAATGTTGGGTTATGTGTTTCTGACATTTAAAGCATCATTGCCAATGCTAAACCTAAATTTAGCGCGTTTTTTTCGCTCCCTCTGGGATTACGAAAGGCGGTCGTCAGTGGAACGGCTCCTTCCCATAACTGCTATTTTATCAACGAGATTTGACTATTTATAACCTCGAAGTTACACGAAAGAGTTTTAATTGCATTGGTTTCAACTTCTATGCAGAGGGGGTTAATCTTTTTTTGTTATATTATAACATTATCGTATTTATTTTGTTATACTATATTATCATATTTATATATATTTTGTTATATCAAAAAAAGATTAACCCCCGCCGCAAAGAAGTTGAAACCAATGCAATCAAAACTCTTTCGTGCAACTTTGTGGATATAGGTATAAATAACCTATTGTCGGATCTCCATAGGTAACTTATTTAAAATCCCTAATCACCCGAAAAAATACAAGATATGGCAACATTGCAAATTTTTAAATTTCTAGACTAGATCTAGAATGTATTTGTCTCTCTCATTACATAGAAGAGAGAAGGGATATATGATATGTCAAACTTCCATCTGGTCTCAATTTTCTTTGTTATTTTGTTAAGAAAAGTGTTTTTCGGTAAAATGTTGGACATTTTTCTATCCTCAATCAAGTGTGGCTTTTAGACAAACTATAATATGAGATGAAAATATAGTGTAATTATTACTTTATAGGGCCGAAATAAAGAAAAATTCAACGTTGAAATAACTTTCGTTTTGAAAAACGGTAAGAGACTAGTGATGGGTTGTTATTTAACTATCTGTTATTTTATAACAATTATTTAGAAATAACATAACGCAACCGTTACTACTTCTAAAAAATTACAGATATGAAATAACGACACGTAGAGATCGACCGCTCGTGAAACGAAGTCGGCGCACTGCTCCGCCACGAAATTCTATGCTGCTCGAAGCAATTCCAAAAAACAACTATCGATACAGGCGGCGAGATACAACGGACAACGGAGTGGGGAATGCGCTACGGCGAACGTAGCTGCATCGGTCGATGCCGTTGATGGTCGTGTTGGGCTTGCAACAGCTTAAAAATAATAGGATATAAAAGAAGCAGCTTTTTTGAAACAGTTGCGGGCATAACGCCTGGCGGTCGAGATAACAGGAGTGGGAAAGGAACGCTGCTGCATCGGTCGATTTTCGATGGAGGCTCGCAACGGGTTGGAGAATAACGTATAGAAAATAAGCAATCATTTTAGATACGTTGTTTTTTAACCTGTTACGAGCATAACAGGTGGCGGTCGAGATAATCGGAGTGGGAAAGTAACGCTGCTGCATCGGTCGATTGTCGATGGAGGTTCGAAACAGGTTGGAGAATAATGCATCAGTTGTTTTAGATATATTGTTTTTCAACCTGCTACGAGCATAACGGACGGAGGTCGAGATATTATGGCGCTGTATGTTTCAGTACTTAGTTATTAAGTTTCAGTTACTTAGTTATTTTTATTAATATCTTTAAATATATACTTTCATTGTTTTTGCTACATTTTAAAACTCTTCAAAGACAATTTTACTAAGATTTACTTTAAGAAATTGTGAATGGTGCTTAGAAATTTAGTGATTAATTTATTTATTATAAATTATAATAATGAAAAGTAATATATAATGATATAGACTAATAAACTAGCTTAACAATTTTTAATTATTGCACTATAATAACAAAAAATAAATAACACAAGTTCACCACAACCGTAACCAAATTTACAGAATACAGAATATAAATTAAGTCATCTCTCAAATGCAATTGTCAAGAAGTGAAGAAAAAATATTGGTTTACACAGTTACGGGGTGGAACAAACATACTAAAATTTACTTAGTCATTACGTCTGCTTGAATGAAGTTTTTTGAAAGTTATAAGGAATTTTAATTTTAATTATTAATTTATAATTGACTAACATTAACATACGTTAGACTATGTAATTAACATATTTATTATTTACAAATAATGTATTATGCATAAAAACATAACTTTATTAAATACTATAATATTCTAGGTCTGTAGAATGATATAAGTGAAAAAAGATACATTTTAGTGAAAGTAAGCTAATTATTAAAAAATCTATTTATTAAACAACAAAATATTATGTATTTTACAGATTTCTTATATTTAGGTATTTATTTATCTGAAAAATTTTCAGAATAAATACCTAAGTAGAAATTCTCCTTTGTCTCCTTGACCGCAAATGTAAAATCATAACTAAGAGCTTCTCGCCCGTCGAGTGAGATGCATCCTGTACACTGCTACGCAATTCAGGCAGATAGAGGGGCAGGGCGTATGTAGGTCGGAATGTACAGGTATAGACGAGTGGCGGCATTTTGGATTTTTTTATATCGCAATTTGTAAACATCGCTTATTTGTAAACAACCACCGTTTTTAGAGAGGTATTTTAGATAACAATCGGTATTTAGAAATGTTTTGACACCCTGGAAATACTACCACCGAGCACGTCATTGTTGCAACTTGCAACTTGCAACTGCGTTGATACGCCTGGCGGTGACAGCCTCATACTCTGTCAGATATTTAGCAATAAAATAAAGAAATCTGTTATTTTTAAGCTGTTTTTTATAAATAACTATAACAGTTTCAACCATAGACTTAAAATAAAATATAGACTACACTATTTACATCTATACGCGGTCAAACAATCTTTTTTGTACACATGTTTACTTCTGGGTACAGTCGACCGAGCCTTCCTCATCCAGCCTATGTTGTCACGTCTTTAATATTATCAATATTTTTTTTCTTGTTATACACATATTGAGATATTAATACTACATTTTAATAAAGTAGGTTTTAATATTCCATAGATGTATTAAATAGTTCTTATACTACTAAGTTATAAGTCGGATATTATTTAAAAAGGATAAGTTCTTTACAATATGGCAACACCGATTAGAGGCGAGGTTGCCTCTTCATTCAGATATTACCTTGTAGTACGCGTCGCACGTGTGCGGTAAAGCTTTGTTGCCGCTATGTCCCCGGCTATATTAACGCATTTTCTTAGCTTGTAGTCCTTAAGTGTTTATTTTATTTACTTTTTCTGTTCAAGAACTATAAAATATGGTTCGCCAGTGCCAAATTTGCAAGAAATTTGACTTAAATAATCCATTTAAGTCTTGAAACGACTTTCGACCGGTAGGTAACTCTCAATTTACCCATTGGGGGTCAGTGGCGTTGTTGTAGAAAGGCGCTTATTTAGATAATATTTTAGTAAAATGTAAAATCTGAATTTTTTCTCTTACATAATCATTTATATAAAGGTTTTTGTAACAAAATCATAATTATTATAACCCTGTTAATAATTAATAATGTTTTTATTAAAAATATATTCCGGTTTATTCTAAAATTATCTTCAGAATCTAAAATAACATAAAGAATTTTAAAATGATATTACATTATGAAACAATATTTTTTAATATACCGGGTGTGTCTCAAAAGTGGCTCATCCCTATAACTTTTTTATTTTCTCAGATAGAAAAACAGATTTGTATGGTAGTAGGTATATGACATAAATTAGGATTGATTGACGTATTCAAATGTTTTTGGTTTCTTCGTGTTTCATCGGTAATGATTACATCTTTTGATTTTTAAAGGCACCCTTGGTATATTGCTACTTTATTCGATAAAAAATGACACTCTGATAGAATGACATATCATATGTCAACTTTTGACATTGTCGCTTAAAAACAAATCGTATTTTAAATTTCAATCCAGGGTGCCATGGTGTTGTTAAAAACACTAAGTTTTAATCAAGGAGCCTTGGAAAAATAGTTTTGATCGACTAATGGGTTTCGTGTCTTGTCTAGGCCAGTTAAAAGATGTACAAATCGTATTTTTAATCATATGTCAATTTTTTCAAATGGAACAAGGGTGACTCATTAGCATATTTGGAAAAAGTATTTTTTTATGAATATATTGATAGCACACACTTGGTATTTCGAGTCAAAATGTCGTTATGAACCGCGTGTTACAATTACAATTAAACCATATGCGAAAATGTCAAAAGTTGACATATGATATGTCATTCTATTCAGAGTGTCATTTTCTATCGAATAAAGTAGAAATATACCAAGGGTGCCATTTAAAAATTAAAAGTTATAGTCATTTCCGGTGAAACAGGAAGTGACCAAAAACAATTGAATGCGTCAATCAATCCTAATTTATGTCATATACTAACATACTAAATCTTGTTTTTTTATTTGAAAAAAATAAAAAAATTATGGGGATGAGCCGCTTTTGGGACGCACCCGGTATAATAAAGACAGTACCGAGTTAAATAAATGTAGTTTTCATTTTATCCACTTCCTATCACCTTCCTTGCTTTAATGGAACATATTTATGTTTTCTCTAATTTACATAATAAGACATTGCTTAACCAGAAAAAAAAGTACAACAATCATAACATTTTTTTTTCTCTCCCTGTCGCCGATTCTATTATATCTGTAGAATAGATCCTGTTTTGATTAATATTAGGGGTTGTAAATGTTTGACTAAAATTAATATTTTTTTAATAATTTCAAAAATTACGTAATTTCGATTATAAAATTTCTTCTATAACATGTATTTTATTATATTTATCCTTTTTGGACTCTAAATCGTTTTTTCTAAACTTTTATTACAAAAAAACCTCTCCTAAATCTTAATAAAATACAAAAAAGTTTAAATACGATGTATTTTTAATTTAATGATAGCTTCATTAAAATAAAAAATTACCCGGCTATGATACGGAGAGTTCAGGTGTACTTGAGAAACAAAAGACAGTGTTGCGTTTCTCGTCAGAGTCCCGGGTCAGGGAACGACCGTTACGACAGAGACAACCTATCTATCGCTCGTGTCGTACTCGTTATAACCTAAAACAATAACACAACAATAACAAGACATTGTCTGACCGCATGTTCCAGGTATTTATGAATGAGATGCTCAGTCTATATTTTATTTTAAGTCTATGGTTTCAACTGTTATCTAAAAGTAACAGTTTTGCCCATCACTATAAGAGACAGCCAGGAAAAAAGTTCAGATTCGTAATCTATGACCTCAAAATAGGGTGTATACCAATTTTGGTGAAAATCGAAAGATTTTCAGTTTTCCCAACAATTACGAAAGAAAGCATGATTCCTGTCCATAGTTTTTTTATTGAATGGATAGAACTGAAGCGTCTAGTTACCTGTACGAGCATGGAAATCCGTAACGTATTCTAGTAGAAACTCCTGCATATCCGTATTCTCCGAAATGATAGCTTTCATAAAAGGAGTGATACCATTCTCTGAATATACATTAGGATCGGCATTGTAACAGAGCAACATACAAAACGTTTCAAGGCAGTTCTCCAGGATGGTTTCAAACAAGGGGGTTTCGTTGCAGTAATCCAAGGCATCCAAGTGGGCTCCGCTCTCTATCAGAAGTTGTGTTATGTTGGGGTGGCGAATGCCCACATGCAGCGGCGTCTGTTGCTTGACGTTGGCCAGGTTCACGTCGCAGCCTGCTTCAATCAGTTTTTTGGCCATATCGTAGTGTCCGTTCGAAGACGCTAGGAGAAGAGGGGTATCTCCCGGGTAGGTTTGTCTGTTGATTTGGATATCTTCCATGGCCAACAGATAATCTACTATATCGTGCCTAAAATCATAATATAAAATGTAGTTTTTATATTATAACTTGAGCATAAGTACCGTATGATCGAGAAAAAACGGCGTCAGCGATGGCTATGGAATGAAGATCGCTGTCATTTTATATGTAAATATATATGAGAAATGTCATCAATGTTCATTTCCCAGCCAACTGGACGCCGTTTTTTTTCGATCATACGGTAGTTAATAAATGTAAAATGTATATATAAATGTACAAATTAAATAAAGATAAATAAAAGACGACCAGAAAATTAAAAAAAAGCATAACTTTCTATTCCATATTATTCCTTATATTCTTTATAAGTTTGTTTAAGTCATTAAAAAGATAGTCTTTTTATAAAAGGCTTAAGTCAGATTTTTATATAATTTTAAAATCAATTTTTAACAGGAGCATTTATTTTTAATCTGTTAGGCGGCAGCCAAGCAGCAGAATAAAAAAACAATGCTCAATACCACTAGTTGTGTGTGATTAGTTTCGGGACCTGCCGAACCGCTTTTTTCGGAGATATCGTACTTTGTTCCAAAAGTCTTTCGTTTGACCTTCAAATTCCTTTGAGGTCATATTGCTGCCGTGCCGCTGCACAGTGTTTCAGAATCCCAATTCAGTGCATATGATAGGATATGTCCTGCTCCAGGTGCGATAAAATGCTTTCGGCTGAAGAGGTTAAGGCGAAAATAATATGCGATTTCTGCAATGACGCCCATTGTGCCCCATGCTCAGGACTATCCTCCTCGGAGACTCGGGTCACTCAACTGGCGAAAGGGCGTATTCTTTTATTCGCGTGCTCCCAATGTATAAGCATGGTGAAGATGAGAAGCCCCACAAGCCCAAACAACCACATGGAACACCAGTTGGAAAAACTGCAGGTCCAACTCACGGCATCGGTCTTGTCATTAAAGGATGAAATCGCTAACGCTTACACCCAGAAGTTAGATGATCTGAAGGAAAACCTGACTAACAGATTGGAAGCATTTAAGGAGCTACTCAATACTCAGAAAGCCCATGCTATACAGCACTCCTTAACACCTAATGATGAGGGTGGGCTTTCTGAAAGGAGTGAATGTATTCCGGTGACTGCGGAGGCTGTTCGGATCGCGGTGAGTGATGCACTTGGATCTCTCTACAGCTCCAAGCTTCGGGATCTCACGAAGCCTAATAAGGAGATTGGCTCTACAGGGGCCGTCCTCAGAGGATCTGGAAACGACGGATTGGAGGATTTTAGGGGAGAAGTAGGTAGGATGTGGCTATACATCGGGCGAGTAACCGAAAAATCCAATGAAGAGGCAGTTAAGAATTTTATAAAAAGGAAAATCAATATGAATGATAGTGATCTGTTCAGCAACTTCAAACGAAAGGAAAAACCAACTCATTTAAAATCGGAATAGAATCGAGCTATTATGAAACCCTCAACGATCCTAGATTCTGGCCTGCTCATATTGTTTTCAGAAGATAAACTTCCGTAAAGACGTGAGTATGAGTTTACATAAGTCTGTACATCAAAGAAATGGTGATCGTAGCAATGATGAAGAGCCCAGGCGATATGACAACAATCATCGCCAGGGGAACGAAGAACGTAGCACTCAAGGGACCAGGCGATTCTATAATTACAACAATTACTGTAATGAAAACAATGCTCAAGGCTATAATTCATCAAGGAATAACAATTATCGATTATATGAACGCAGGCAGAACCAGCCAGGTAGAAATTTTCCAGGGAACCATCCAGAACAGGACCGATTATAATGTATCTAAATATTCAAGGCCTTAAGTCACACAAAACTGAACTAACATGGATAGCAAATCAATATAAGCCAAGCATTATCTGCCTCTCTGAGACACATATCACCGAAGACTTTCAACCTAACGAAATCAATATAACTGGATATAATGCAATATACAACACATCAGAGAGTGTACATACAGGGGGAACACTAATTTACATCAAAAATGGTTATAAGTATAAGGAAATACTAAAAATTGAGGATAACATGAACATATGGATAATAGGAGTTGAAACTATAATTGAGAAACAGAAGTTCTATTTTTACAGTCTATACCACTCACCAAGTGCAAGCAATGCAGAATTCTTGGACAGGCTCGATGAAATACTGGATACTATAAGTATGGATGCTACATTTATAATGATAGGGGACTTCAATATTAATCTAGAAGGTAATAATTTCTATGCGAATAAGTTGCCAGATGTTGTGAATAACCATGGTCTTTACCAACTGATTGACAAACCTACCCGTATCACAAATACCTCTTCAACAATAATAAACCTTCTAATTACCAACAAGAAAGACCTTGAATATGAGATCCGACTGACTCCAAAAATAACGGACCACTCAATAATATCTGCAAATTTTTGTTTAGAAAACAAGGAAGTGTACCAAAAAAAAGCCATAAGAAATTATAAGCAAATGGATAAAGTTGGCTTCCAACTTAAATTAATGGACCAGGATTGGCAACTGAACGCTTCAGATGTAGACTTCAGATATGGTGGAATAAAGACATAGATAATGAAATAAAAGAAAGAGATCTACTATATAGAAGATTTGTAATAAGTAAACACAATGAAGACTGGGAAGAATATAAGCAAAAAAGGAATCAAGTAGTATCATTAATCAGGATTTCGAAGAAAAACTATTATAATTCAAAAATAGATGAGTCCAAAGATAATCCAACTGAAATGTGGAATACATTAAAAAAACTACTAAACACTAAAAATCATAATGGCATAAAAGAAGAAATACTATTTGAAAACATCACTGTTACAGGTAATAATATAAGTAACCATTTTAATCAATATTTCACACAGAGTGTTCAAGTAATCGTAAATACTATAACACCAAACAAAACACAAGAAGAATGTATCGAACACATAAAAGTAGACTGCAAAATGGAGAATTTTAATAAAATAGAAATGTCAGAACTAAGAAAAACTTTAACTGGCATGAAGAATACAAAAAGCAGCATTGATGGTATTACCATCGAGTTTTATGTACGGTGGTATTACAACTAAAATATTAAAAGCAGCATTCGAAACTATTGGTGACAAATTCCTAAATACAATTAATTGCAGTCTGGAAACAGGATCGTTCCCACGTAATTGGAAAGAAAGCAAAGTTGTTCCCATCGAAAAGAAAAGTGGAACAATAAAGTGTGAGGAATTCAGACCAATCAACACTGTGCCACCATATGAAAAACTGCTCGAGTTATGTGTAAATAAAGAAATAGTGCATTATGTTGAAGAAAATAACATTCTGAGTGAGTATCAGTCGGGTTTTAGACATAAAAACTCATGTGAAAGTGCGCTTCAAAATGTTCTGTTTAACTGGAAAAGTGCAATTGATGAGGGAAAAATGATTGGTGTGGTGTTTTTGGACTTCAGGCGTGCTTTCGAGACCATTAATAGATAACTACTTCTGCTTAAACTAAGTAAATTTGGTTTCGGTACAAGAATAATAAAGTGGTTCAATGAGTATCTAATCAACCGAACTCAAGTGACTAAATATGGTAGTACATCATCTCCAGAAAAAATTGAACATGGTGTGCCACAGGGAACCGTGTTAGGCCCTACATTATTTATACTGTATATTAATGATATTGTAAATATTATAAAAAAATGTAATGTTCAAATGTTTGCCGATGATACAGTAATCTATTTTGCAGGTTTTGATTTAGACAATATAATAAGGACATTGAATGATGAATTAAATAACTTATCTGAATGGCTAAAAAACAACTCGCTTAAACTTAACATAGATAAAACTTAATCTATGATTATTAGACATAAGAATAATAAAAGCCCACTATTGGGCAGTAGGGCTTTACAAATAGATAATGTTATCGTTGATACTGTATCACAAATCAAATACCTGGGCTGTATAATAGATAATAATTTGACTTTCTCAGAACATTATAAATATATAACAAATAAGATAGCTAAAAAAACAAATGTACTGGCTAGGGTCTCAAAAGAGCTCAGTATATGGGCAAGGCTGACAGCATATAAAACCATCATAGCACCACATCTCTATTTTTGTTCGACACTTTTGTTTTTAATGAATAACTCTGAAATTGATGTATTGCAAAAAAAGCAAAACAAAGCCCTTCGAACAATCATAGGATGTAATAAATTTACAAGTAGACTGGATATGTTAAAAAGTACAAATTTGTTAAGTGTAAGACAAACGGTAACACATAATACAATGGTGTTTATATACAAAATGTTGAATGATCTATTACCCAAACATCTTCTTAATAATTGTACTTTTGTTAGGGACATTCATAATCATAATACAAGGTCTAGGAACAATTTTTATTTAAATATGTCACAATATCAAATGTAACTATTTCCTTTTTATTTTCCATTATAACTGATAGTAAGTACCATAAATAGAGAATGAATTAAAAAATATATAGAATCACAATATAATACACTTTTCCATTGATGTCAACAAGTATAAAAAAAGAAAGTGGAAAGAGGTCAAGTAGCAGGTAGTAGTAATAGTTTGTGAAGAGGAAATTACTCTCTCTTCATTGGCTTGGGTCCTTTTCGTCCCATTAGCCAGCTCATGCTCATTATTTTTATTAGATTCCCAATTGTCTGGTTCCATTGGCCATATTGGAAATTGGAAATCCGGTCGGTCTATTCTTATAGATGTGGTTCCTACTTATTTTCTTTATTATATGATCCCGGGACCCGGCAGTCTCTTATATCTGCACGGATACTTTTAGTAATTTATTTTTCCTGTCAGCAACTGTAAAAAGGTTTGTTAAACATATAAGGTATATAGACACTTCTTGCTCCCGCCTGGCGGAGGAGCTTTCACAGATGAACCCGTCGGATGAAAGATGAAATGGGAATCACAGAACAGATTAAAAATGGGAATGGCGAATGGGTGATTGTTGGAAAGAGCATAGAAAGAGCTATAAATTTTCCCTAAAATTTTCCAAACACTGATCCACAAAACACATACACAAAAGTAAAGTCCCTAGATATCATCTAGATATATAAAAGGGGGGTGACAGTAAACCGGAAAATTGGAAACAGTTCTGGCGCGGTCTTCAGCGTTGTTACAAGGGCAAAAATTTTTGTACTATAAATGGTGTCGAAATTGTACTTTTTTAAGTGGGATTGTACATTTTTTATGCAAATATGTGGGGTCATGTGATCTCTCTATTTACCTTTTTACCAAGTTTTGGTACGTAGGGTGCATCCACACTATTCTAAAACAGCGGAACGGCGTATGCATTGGCTTAACGACCTTGAATCGATTTCCTGCAATTCTATTGGCTGAAATTTTTGCCAGGTGAATTTGACAGATTTCGAATTTGAAATTTCTGACAGATCACATCAATAGAATTGCTGGAAATAGAAAACCAATAGAATTGCTGGAAATCGATTCAAGGTCGTTACGCCGATACACCGCCGCCGATCCGCTTTTTTTAGGATAATGTGGATGCCACCTCACAGAATTATACACCATGGCCCGTATTTATAGTTGCGTCTCGAGACGCCAAGACGGTCTTGGGCTCTTGAGAGCGGAATCCACAGAATACACAAGCAAACGTCATTTTGGAGATTGCGATTTTCATTTTGGATAGTTTATGTGATCTGTGGATAGTTTCTTAACCCAACTTTTTTTGTAAACAAAGTAAATCCCTTGTAAATCCGTTTTGTCTGATTAAACAGTTTTGAATATGTTAGATGAGTTTGAGGATATTTTGGACCATGTGGAAGAAGAAAATCGTCTTCGAGTTCCAAAACGATATATAAGGGATGCAGGAAATCCAATAGAAATGTTTAGCGAGGGGAATTTAAATACCGATATAGGTTTAGCAAGGCTACAATTACAGAAACTATTTTACCTCTTGTAATTGAAGACTTGCAAAAACCTAATCATATGGTTTACCTATTCCCCCCGTTATTCAATTATTGATTTGTTTACGGTTTTTATGCGACTTCTAATTTTCAGATAGTAAGTGGAGACTTGCATGGTGTTAGCCAACCTACAATAAGCCAAATTATCAAGACGGTGTCCATTTTAATAGCAGAACATTTGAGTGAATTTGTGTGATACAACCATAAATGGTTGAACAGCATTATTATTCCAATGATACTGGCTTTGGCTTGTGCGGATGATGACAACAAATGGGATACATATATTAAGAATATAGAAAGAGCTATAAATACATCTGTGAATAAATTCACTGGCGAAAAAACACCTGAATTATTATATGGATATATTCCGAGGATTGAAGATTTATTTGAAGATGGACAAGTGAGGTTATTGACAGTAGGGAATGAAAAGTACTCGATTACCTGAAAAATTGAGAGAAGAGGTCAAAGAACATATAGAAATGGAATATGAAAAGGAAGTATAAAAAATTTATAGGCTAGCAGACTAGCAAAAAAAGAAGAGAGAATGTCATCTAGACGACAAGAAATAAGGAAGCAGTAAAAATGCAATAATCGTAGAATGTGTATTGTGAAATATTATTTGAAATAAAACTATAAAACATGGAGTATCTACTTTATATAGAGTGGTCAACTCAATAAGAATACAGAATTTACACCAAGCAATAAAATCTTGAAAATTATAGGTATACGGTGTATACATCCAAATTGTTATGTATTATTTAAGGAATTAAGCAATCCTGTCTATTTACCGTTTTTGACTCGACCAATAGATGACCGAAAATGATATTTGTCAGTTCAAAATTTAAAGTTCACTTGCTTTAATGTAACTTAGATAACTTAAAAGCAAAAAAAAAACAGCTTTTGTCAGCTGATTTACTGTTCTGGTATTATTTTTTATAATAAATATGTAAATTCTCAAAATGTGTAGCACAGGCCATTGTGGTGTAGCTGTGCAGTCATGGAAGCAAATGTGTAGCAAAATACACAATTGTGTAGCTTGTGGCAACCCTGATGTATTTGTGTATGTATTCTTCAGCAACTTTTGGCCGCGGCTGCGTGGAGATCGTGATCGCACCAGTGTGCGTACAGCTGGCGTACAGCTTATTTTGAAATATTTTCACTATATTTTAGTTTAATGATTTATATATACATATATGGGGATTATTATATATTATTTTACATAGAAAAATATAATTTATTAAATAAACAAAAAATAAAATAAAAATGTTGATAAAAATTAGTAATAATGTTGTTTGTTGGTTTTTATAATATTAAATAATTATGTGGTTTAAAAGACCAAGGAATAAAGTAGTGTATTTCTGTTTTAATTAACGGTGTTTATCCATTAATTGTGGCTGCCAAAGATGGGAGTGTTTCAATCTGATTATATGAGTGGAGTGACGAAACGACGGATGACGCACTACGGTTGCATATAAACTCGCATTACGTGTTTTATGTATGTTTGGATTGAGAACTAATGGAATTACATTCCTTAGTCTTTTAATTCAATGCTTATGACATAGATATAATCTCAAAGAGTGAATTGGAACATTTAAGTAATATTAGAGCACTAATCAAACTTTATAAAATTTCACTTTTTGCGTCTCCTTCTATTAAGCACATACTGTCTATGATGTTCCTGAATATGTTCTTTAAAAACATTGTCTTTCACGCAACGTTTACAATGGGGACAATACAACTTTACCATATTTTGAGGCACCTCCATCAAGCTATCAAAAGTTTTTGATATGTATACACCCCAATTATTATCACTATCGTCCGATTCATCCCTTGAATTATTTTCTAATTCCTGATTGGACTGTTGTTGATTAGTATTAGAAATTCCTTGTTTGTTCGAGTTATCAGAAAGATCCTCACTGTCAGAATGATTTTCTTCTGTATGAGGTTGTTGCAATTCTATGTTTTCATCTGAATCTTCATCATCTGACACTTCCATGATTTCTGCTTCTTTTTCTCCAATAGTAGCAGCTTCAGAATTAAGGGCAGGGGGGGTTTTAGAGACATTTATTGGCTGATTTAATCTAAATACAAAACTTTTCTGTGAATCAACTGGTTGGCTATCTAATACACTGGTTTGCTTCTCATTCTTATTTTCAATTTGCTTTTCACTGATAATAGTTTCTTCAACAGTTTTTGACATAAGAGAATGAAATACATCATTATTTGAACTGGCTTTCTCATCCTTGGTATATTCTGTGTTCTCGTCTATCAATGATGAATTTTCAATATTGATAGTGTAGAGTCCTTCGATTTTTAGTTCCTTACAAGTTTGTAAAAATGCTGACATAAAGTTTTCTGGAACAGTAACATCTCCTTTGTACATGTAACTTAGTAAAAACTCTATTTCTAAAGAGGTAATGTCTTTAAGAATAACCACAGGATAACTATTAGGCGGTATTTCGAGGAATATGTTCTCGAAATATTTCGAACAACTCGCTAGAACAAACCGGTGAGCTTTGAAGAACTTTCCTTCACTTGTAAGGGTTACATCACAAAGAATTTGTTTGTCTAAGTAATTGGAAAATGCGTTTTTAAAACTGTCTTGCTTTTTACACTTTATGTTGTAGGCTTTGCATGCCATGGTATTATATTTTAAGTTTGATATTGTAGCACTTGGTCATTAGTTGGATTCGTCTACAGAAAACAGAATGCCATTAAACAATATACTCAATGAGTTCCACAAAACACATACATATACAGAATGAGTTCATTAACTTAATTGTGATTAACTTCCTTTATATATGGTTATTTTAACTACAAAGTATACCCCGTACTTTACCGTACCGGTTTTTAAAAAAATAATAAACAAAAAATATACCAAGACTTATGAGTTAATTTTGAAAAGTAAATAATCGTTGCATTTTGCATTAAAAAAAACATTTCAGTTAACGTATCCTTTTTGCTGCCAGGGCTAATCTGGACGGGGCCTACTTTGTTTACGCGTAATCCGAACCGCGGTCCTCGGCCATATCATGGTGAATGGCCTACCGAGAAGCCCATATTTGCTGCATTTGATCATCAATACTACGCAAGCGCACATCGTCGATGTTGCCAAATTGCAGTTAATTTTCCAATTATTTGCAGTTGAAATTTTTTTTTCAGTGTCAATCAATAATAATAGAATATAATTTCAGATTTATCTTGATATCCAAAATTAAGGTAAGAAAGATAATGAAGATTGTGAAATGAAAGTATTATGAATATATAAAATTGTAATAATAATATTTATTTATATATTTACATTAGAATTAAAAATTATCATTTACGGATTTTTTCTTAATGGTTTTAAACTTATTAGAATTATTTTATTTCTTTCAAGTTATTTAATTTCTAGTTATTTACAGGCAACAATATTTTTGATTATATGCATGTATTGATGTTTTGAAGTACTACCATGACGGGTCTTATTATAGAACAATAAACGGCAATCGGAGATAGAGGTAACATTTTACCTATTATATAATGTTACTAATATAATATACTTTGATTATAATTAATGTTTGTATCATAATTTCTTAAAAATATCAAGCATAGATATCAAGTTAGTGGATTTTATCGAAGAGTGTGTTGATAAGACTAAAATAAGCTTTATGTTTTATCTTTTTCTCTTTAGAAGGGAGATGGTTTGTATCGTAAAATACTGTTACGGATTCCGTGGGTCCACTATTTAAACTCACAATAAAATACTTAACGAATTTATTTGTTTCACTCTGTACACACAACTTATACTATTTACAACACAACTTATGCAACTACTATTACTCTAACGGTATTTCGCGGTATTTTCAAACTTCAGACTTCAGACTATCTTCAGACTTCAAAACTTTAAACTTTTAACTTCAAACTTTTAAACTTTAAACTTTTTCCAACTGTCAAAGCGCGGGCCTTATATACCCCCTGGCGGTTGTTTCTAGATTTTTCTAAAGAATTCTATAATTTTCTTTACTTTCTGGCGAACGCGCCAGGTTCCTCAATGCACCGTTGCGGTTATGCAACCAGTAATACACTTTGACCTTAACATTGCCCCCTTCTCAAATTTGATCGTCCCGATCAAGGTTTCCTGTCTGGTATCTCTTCAATCGATCCAGATGAACTACTTTCATCTTACTTCTAGGGCTGCGTTGAATCCGGTACACAACATCATTTATCCTCTTGATGACTGTATAAGGACCTTCCCATGCTGGAGTTAACTTTGGGGACCTTCCTTTCTTGCGCTGTGGGTTATACAACCATACCCTATCGTCCTGTTGAAATCCCGTAGAATTAGCTCTGAGGTCGTAATGAGCTTTCATCCGGTCACTGGCTAGCGCAATCTTACTTCTAACGGCCTTATGAATGTCCAATAATCTTTCCTTCCTAGCGATTCTTTCGAACGACAGTCCAACGCTATCCTGTTCCATTTCTTCCCCAGATCGAGTACTTGGTCTTTGTCTAGCTGCGCAAATCTTACAACGTTGACACCATTTCTTAACATCTTCGCAATAATCCACCCAGTAAAAACGGTCTCTCAGCTTACTCAAGGTCTTGTTTACTCCAAGATGGGCTCCAGTTTTACCACCGTGAATTTCTTCCAATACCTGGGTGACTTTCTTCCTTGGTACCAGTAACTGAGTTGTTACTGTCCTGCCATCCGCACTTTCCCACGTGCGCTTTATCAATCCATTCTCAATCACCAGTGAATTCCACTGAGCCCAGAGAGCTTTGAAAACGAGCCCTCTGTCCGCAATATCCTGCCACGGTGGTCTCTCGCCGTTACCTTCCTTGAGCCGTAGTATTGCTCCGATGTCTGGATCTTCCATTTGATCTTTCCTCAACTGTATCGTCGTCCATTGTTCGTCAGTTCTCAGTTTAAAATTCCTTACTCTGATAGTGCTTTCGCGATGTTTCATTTTCTTGCCCAAAGTAGCTCGTCGTCGATCTGGCTCGTTGTCGATAATTTGTACCCGTCCTACACGGCACTCAGGGGTTTTCTCCATTTTCCCGACACAGTCTTCTTGGCATCACCAGGTATCATCACAATTTCCGCTGATCTTGCTTCCATATTTCCTGGTCTTTTCTCTTTAGATACAGAAAATTCCTCATTTCCGATTTTTCAGGATGTTTCTATGGTGATCGAACGAAAAACCATGTTGACTTGATCACATCCATACACATGATAAAATCATCTTCAATGTCTGCCACTAAAACGCTATGCCGAAACTTCAAATTCCCTAACTCCAGTTCCATGAAAGCCTCTCCCCGTACAACGGCCATTCCCCGTAACTGTACGTAAATACACTCTTCTTCTAGAGGCATCATCTTCAATCCTTGCACTGAGTTAGTCCGCACCAACGATACCATAGCGCCTGTGTCCACAGTCATTCGAATTCTTCTACCATTGACCTTCCTGTTGATCACCAAACTGTCAGCGGTTTTTCCTAGACTCCTAACGGAAAACATCCTAGGGGCTCTGTTTTCTTCAGCCAATACTCGCTCATTAGTGTTGATTTCCTGGTGCCTATGTCTCTCTCGATGGTAAACGGAATCGCATTTGGATGTGACAATCCGTTTGATGTGGCCATTCCTGCCACATCTATAGCAACTTATGTCCTGGAATCTTCTTTGGTTCTCTGTCTGGGTGTTGTTGACTCTCTTGTTCACTAGTAATTCACATAGTTTATTAAACATCTCCTCCAAACGTATGTGAGAACTCTTTGGCTGTTCTCAACCGTTACCGAGCCTATCTTCGGTTTAGGAATGGCGCTAAATGCAGCTTCTATTTCCAGCGCCCTGACGAGTACTTCGCTGCTGGTAGAAAATCGCGATATTTGCAGCGCCCTCTGTAATTCATTGTCCCTCAGTCCGCTGATAAAGCACTGAGCAGCGAGTTCCTCCCTAAACCCTTTCGGTGCTTCTGGGTATGCTAGGTGTACCAGCCGACGTAAGTCTGCTTCAAATTCCTGAACTCTCTCCGGACCTCTGCAGGCGTGTCTTGATCTGGGCCTGGTAAAGTTGGCGTCGATGTTGGTCGCCATATCTTCTGTCCAGTGCAGCGACCAAAGTTTGGTATTCCTGCTGTTGGGCTACAGGAATAGTTTGCAACAGTTCCAGGGCAGGGCCACGCAGCGCGATGACAAAGTGCCGCTGCTTTCTCCTGAGATCAGTCCATCCGTTGGCAGCGGCGGCTGCTTCAAACTGACGGTGGTACATTGTCCAGGTCGTTTGTCCATCGTAGGTCGGTGCCTTGAGGTTCGCAGTTCCAGAAACGCCAGGTGTCCTTACTTGTACCTTGGTCTTCTGTAGGTCCATCTCTAATTTTTCCATTTTCTGCTGAAGGCGCTCCTCCAGATCTACTACGACTTCTGGAAGTGGGTCTCTTGTCTTCGTTCCGAATTTCGATACTCTGTTGAATACGGTCCTGCTCTTCTTGTTTGTCTTGTTGTCGCTGAATTTTTAAATCTTCTAAAATTTTCTCAAGCCGGTCCTGTTCTTCTTGTTTGTCTTTTTGTCGTTGAATTTTCAAATCTTCGAAAATTTTCTCAAGCCGGTCCTGTTCTTCTTGTTTTTCTCTACGATGTCGCTCCTCGAAACGAATTTCCAAATTACCCAACATTTTCTCTTGATTTTCCATAAGTATTTTCTGTAGATGGTCTTGTTCCTCTTCTTTCTCTTTTCGCAACCTCTCTTGTTCTTCTGCCTTTTCTCTTCTCATATTCTCCATAAAATCGCCTAATAGTTTGCTTACTTCCTCCATTTTCTTCGCTTGTTCCCTTGTACCAACCATAAAAATACTCTAATCCGGTCCAAAATCTTCCAATCCACTTAATTTCTTCTTAAAATCCTCTTGAATCGCACTTCCGACACCAATTGTTACGGATTCCGTGGGTCCACTATTTAAACTCACAATAAAATACTTAACGAATTTATTTGTTTCACTCTGTACACACAACTTATACTATTTACAACTCAACTTATGCAACTACTATTACTCTAACGGTATTTCGCGGTATTTTCAAACTTCAGACTTCAGACTTCAGATCTTCAAACTTCAAAACTTTAAACTTTTAACTTCAAACTTTTAAACTTTTTCCAACTGTCAAAGCGCGGGCCTTATATACCCCCTGGCGGTTGTTTCTAGATTTTTCTAAAGAATTCTATAATTTTCTTTACTTTCTGGCGAATGCGCCAGGTTCCTCAATGCACCGTTGCGGTTATGCAACCAGTAATACACCTTGACCTTAACAATACATTACAGTATTTAATATCGTGTACTTTGTTATTCTTTTCTTAATTTACTGTAATTTCTTGTTTCCTATAATGCCAAATCTTGACAATATGGTGAAGGTTGAGTTTTGATCTTATTAGTTTTATAAGAATAATAATAATAATAGAAATACAAGACTAAATTAAGACTTAGTTTGTGATTTATATTAAGATCTTTCTTATAATATTTGTTATGTCTTAATCTTAATACTATATATTATGCTTGGTCTGGAAAATAAAAGTTAAAATATCTTAATTTTGCATATCCTATTCCATCCTTCCATTAGGAAAAATATGGTTTATAAATCATATATGCTAAGAAAATCACATAAATTAGGTGTAAGAATAGAGAAATCTTAATGTAGCAGAAAAATTAATGCAATATATGTATAAGCAGAATTAAACAAGGTAACTGATGATGTTAATGTTGCTGAAGCTGATTCTACAATTTTAGTTACGGAGGCTAAAAGGCCTTTTAAGGCCTCCGTAGTTTTGATGAAATGTTAAAAAAAACCTATTATGAACATGACATGGAGCTACAGCTTAAAAAAAAGAAAAAACTTGGACACATCCCTTTTAATTTCCCGAATTTTTAATAAAGCACTTTTTAAACGTAACATAATAATCTAGATAGGAATCTAGAGTTTTATTTCTATATAATTTTATTGACTATGAAAATACATAATAAGCGTTCACGTGTTGTGCGAAATATTAAAATAATAATATAAATAATATACCGCATACTATAAAAAAAAATAGCGTCACCGATGACTATGAAATGAAGATCGCTGTCATTTTACATGGGAAATGTCCTCAATCGTCATTTCCCAGACAACTGGACGCCGTTTTTTCGATCATACGGTACATATTGACAAAAAAACACTGAAAAGCACATATTTGTTTTCTATTGAAAATAATTCCAAAATAACTCACAATCTGGCAACATCGAAGATGTGCGCATGCGTAGTGTCTGTGACTATAAGCAGCAAAAACTCGATTCAAGGTCAGCCACCGGATCCACACCATACCGTTTTGATTATATGTATTGATCCTTCTAGCCTCCATAGACATGACAAATTCAGACAAATGTGACATTTAAACAGTCCTACCACTACAGTTTTCCCAGAAATACCCCAAAAATCCGCCATTTTGGCGCCAATAACATTGAACAAACCTATGGTGGCTAGAAGGAGGAGGCGAATCGAACGAAAAAATTATGGGCCCAGTTTTTGAGATCTAAATGAAGTTCGAAAATCGCCGTTAGGGGCGCATGTGATCCGACAGATTGAGAAATACACAGCTTCTTATGGCAAGAATTACTATTTTGTTACAAATTATAGAGTTCAGTTAATATTTGGGCATATTTTTACCAGATTTACCTTTTAGAAACGTGTTTTTTCTAATTGAACAATGTGCGTGGCTAAAAATTGTGAATACAAAACCTTAAATTTGAGTTTGAAAAGTAAGTTAGAAGTTAGGTTATATCAGATGCCGGTTTTAGATATTCTTTTTCTAAGTTGTTATTATAAAATTGTTTCATTATATGGTTCTTTTTAGTGCATACACGACCGAAGAAGAATATAAGCAGCTAAAATAAATCCCTATAACTGTTGTACAAAAAAGATAGAATTTCCAGCAACAAATATCACCAGTTCAACCTTTGATTTGATGTAAACAGTAATTGTTCCTTGATGACAAATGCGAATTAAATAGTTTATGGTGTGATTGTGTTAGTGATTTACTAATCGTTTTTCATAAAAACATTTGAAATTGATATGTTTACAAGCAGTTCAGTGTGATATCATTTTAATAAACATTAAAAACTTTCGTAACAAACTAGTAGTGGTTTTACCGCAATTGACAGAAACCGAATCACGAAAATTAAAAGTATTTTATCAGGAATAACTTCAATGGAAAGTGAAGATGAACACTACTGTTGCACCCTTTGATCAATGTTATCTATCCCATAACTTTTTATAGCTGAAACCAGAGAATAGGTAGATTAAGCTGAAATGTTTCCTGTGTCCAATAGCGTTTTTTCTTTAGATTTTCTGAATTTAAGTTTTAATGTCATAAAGCAAAGTTTTGCAAATTGTCACTGTTTAAGTAGACAATTAAATTCAAGATAATGAACTCAATTTATGTAAATATGTATATACACTGACTTATTTCATCATATATTTATTTATTTAGCAATATTAATACATTACAACTTTTGTTTTATTAACTGACTAAATTCCACTAAATTTAATAAATAAAATATACAGTATATAAATTTAATATACAATTTAGCATCTATACCAAAAAAAATATAACAGGAACATGTTATATCAAGAAGACAAAGAATTATAATTTAAAAATGCATTCTAAATAAATACCTGGCTACAATATACCTACATATTAATTTAAAGAGCTTATTCATAAAAACTATTCTAAATGATTTATATACACAATCAAAAGTCCTTCAACCACTGTAGATTATTTTTCAATTTAAATGAAGCATCTCGGGTATGTAAATTATTTTATATTAGAATACCATATTGCTTTGGCGTAAATTCACTTTCAATAGCACTGTTCAAATGGTGGTTAATACATATCAACAGAGGTAATTTTAGCCACCAGCTAGTAGGTAAATTATTTTTATTTTATAACAAGGCCTCCTAGGTTATGTTACGCAGATGTTGATTTTAGGCTATATTCTCTATTAATTTGAATTTAAAATTAATCTGTACACTGACAGTATATAATTTGAATGTTTTTCTTAACATCTATCCATATTTTTTAAATAAATAGTTAAACCACTTAAGTACATTATTAGGACCTTTGAAAAGGCTTGGGTTTATTTCACCCCCGTTCTTTATTTGCCTTTTTTTTCCACTGTAAGTCCCACTTATACAGCCAGGTACGAAGCAAGATCTATTATATAGGTTTTTTTTAATCACACTCATTGTTACATTGCTAATAGTTCAATAAAATAACTATAAATTTAGAAAAAAAACTAGTAAAAACACAGTTAAATCGTATTCTAACAATGCAAATGATCAATCTAACGCGCTTACAGTGCCTCTGGTGTCAAACCGAGAAACTTGCTTTAAAGTAGGGACAGAAATTTCAAATATGCCCATTGTCGATTCGCCTCCTCCTTCTAGCCTCCATAAACAAACCAATTGCGGTACTTTATATATCTAGGGACTTTACTTTTGTGTATGTGTTTTGTGGATCAGTGTTTGGAAAATTTTAGGGAAAATTTAAGCTGTTTCTATGCTCTTTCCAACAATCACCCATTCGCCATTCCCATTTTTAATCTGTTCTGTGATTCCCATTTCATCTTTCATCCGACGGGTTCATCTGTGAAAGCTCCTCCGTCAGGCGGGAGCAAGAAGTGTCTATATACCTTATATGTTTAACAAACCTTTTTACAGTTGCTGACAGGAAAAATAAATTAATAAAAGTATCCGTGCAGATATAAGAGACTGCCGGGTCCCGGGATCATATAATAAAGAAAATAAGTAGGAACCACATCTATAAGAATAGACCGACCGGATTTCCAATATGGCCAATGGAACCAGACAATTGGGAATCTAATAAAAATAATGAGCATGAGCTGGCTAATGGGACGAAAAGGACCCAAGCCTATGAAGAGAGAGTAATTTCCTCTTCGCAAACTATTACTACTACCTGCTACTTGACCTCTTTCCACTTTCTTTTTTTATACTTGTTGACATCAATGGAAAAGTGTATTATATTGTGATTCTATATATTTTTTAATTCATTCTCTATTTATGGTACTTACTATCAGTTATAATGGAAAATAAAAAGGAAATAGTTACATTTGATATTGAAGGAAGTGCTGTTGAGTGTGATAAAGAATTATTAATTAAAAATAGTGATTATTTCTCTGCAATGTTCAAAGGGTACTTCAAAGAAAGTTCAGAGAATAATATAAAACTTCAGGTTTGTAAAGCTATTTTACTGATTTAAGATAAACATATAGAATAATCATTTTAGGGAGTGGATTTAAAAGCTTTTAACCTGATAATGTTAATTCTATGGGAAGAATCCGACATAGTTACTCTAGACCTAAACGAAACTTATTTACTATTAGAAGCTGCTTGTATGTTACAATTTAATTCAATTAAGCAATTATGTGAAGAGCGAATAATGATTGTATTGTCTCCTTCAACTTCTTTACGCACATGGAAAACGGCAGAGCTATTAGACATAATTCCTTTGTATTTAAAAGCAAAATGTATGGCATTAGAAAATTTTATGGAGATTTGTGAGAGTGATAGTATTTTAGAACTTAATTTAGAAGAACTCTGTCAATATTTAGGTCATATTTATTTGAATTCGCATAAAGAATTTATAGTTTTTCAAACAGCAATGAGCTGGTTTTATGAAAATCAAAATCAAAGTGAGAATATCAATCCAACTAAAGTAGTATTGAAACTTTTAAGTTGTATAAATTTTAATGCTTTAAATGTTGGTGAAATTACTGAAATGAAAACGTATCCTAATATAAGTGAGAATGCTGAAATTCAAATGATATTAAATTGTATAATAAATCTGAGAAATAATAGATGCACGGATGTGGTCGATGAATTTGATCGTGATGTTGTATCTACAGCCGTGCATCTTTGTGGTGCTAAAAATAGGAAGATTTCTGTGAAACCATGCATTTTGTTACAAAGTATGCACCCTACACATACCCCACAAAGCTCCAGAATCACAACTATTGTAATTTATGGTAAGACATATTTCATTAAGATGTTTCAAATATTTGTGTAGAATTTTATACTGTGAACGTTTTTCATAGGGAATTTTAAAATTATCATAGTCACTAGATTTCATTAGAACGTTTTTAGTGAGGACTAATTATTTGTAGACAGATTTCATCGAAAACAAACTTTGACGGCAATGAGTGCCAGCCACTTATCATTAAGTGTTATGTCGGGGTTAGCTTATGGTAAGTTTATGCTATAGATGCTAAAATTATGCTACATAGTGTTCAAAATATATTTTTGAATTTCAACTACTTGCAATTAAGGGAATTCAATTTTTTTAAATGGTACACCCTATATATTGTTATTTTTTCTGATAGATTTTACAAAACTCTTCAACTTTTATTAAGTATATCATACACCTCTTTCTAATAGTTTGCGATTTATTCCATTTTCTTCTATTTTTACCCATATTTTTAATACAGTTATGCTATAACCATAAATAAATGAAATAAATTTAGATTGGAAAGTGCCTATAAGGACAATGTAAACACTATTTGGCGCTATTCTTGCAACGGTCGCGACCCAAAGCTTTTGAAAATTTCGGAGCGGTTTGGCTTTTTCCGGAATTATATCGCCAAATATTGTTTATTCAAATTTATTATTATTTTCGTTTAATTTTATAAATAAAATACAGTGTGTTGCATACAAGAAACTTTATTTTTTATAAGAACGCATGTATGAAATACCTATGAAACATTGGAAACCGACGTTATGCCACGATCCACGATGGTTTTTGCAGTTCACAGTTCACAGCACAGCTTTTTAAGTTTTTAATGACACTTTTTCAAAATTATCACCGGTTGGAGTAAATAAAACTTGAATTAAAGTCACAAGATAGCAATAATTACTTTGAAAATGGACGCTCTAAACACTTTTCGGAATTTCTTTAATGAGAGCGGTTTAGATTTTGAAAGATTATTAAATTGGAAAGTCCGTAAAAATTTTAGGTCGCGAAATTATTTTGGGTCGCGACCGTTATACGCGATCTGGCGCTGCTATAGCGGTTGCTAAGAACAACGGCAAACAAAAACAGAAATAATTTTCTCTTGTCAAAGTCAGAATCTTCAAAAATCATAATTTGATCATAATAATCTTTCAAAATCTAAACCGCTCTCATTAAAGAAATTCTGAAAAGTGTTTATAGCGTTCATTTTCAAAGTAATTATTGCTATCTTGTGAGTTTAATTCAAGTTTTATTTACTCCAACCGGTGATAATTGTGAAAAAGTGGCATTAAAAACTTAAAAAGCTGTGCTGTGAACTGTGAACTGCAAAAACCATCGTGGATCGTGGTATAACGTCGGTTTCCAATGTTTCATAGGTATTTAATACATGCGTCCTTATATAAAATAAAGTTTCTTGTATGCAACACGCTGTATCTTATTTATAAAATTAAAGATAAAATTAAACGAAAATAATAATGAATTTGAATAAACAATATTTGGCGATATAATTCCGGAAAAAGCCGAACCGCTCCGAAATTTTCAAAAGTTTTGGGTCGCGACCGTTGCAAGAATAGCGCCAAATAGTGTTTACATTGTCCTTATGGGCACTTTCCAATCTAAACTTATTATGATTTTTGAAGATTCTGACTTTGACAAGAGTTTTCTGTTTTTGTTTGCCGTTGTTCTTAGCGACCGCTATAGCAGCGCCAGATCGCGTATAACGGTCGCGACCAAAAATAATTTCGCGACCAAAATTTTTTACAGGCTTTCCAATCTAAACTTGTTGCATTTATCTATGGCTATAACATCATAATTATTGCCATGACAAAATGTAACAATTATCAACATTTTATGTCGGTTAAGCATAGTTCACAAAACATCCCCCTTTAGAACTTCGTCTGTCATGTTAAGAAATGAAAGTAAATAATAAAGCGCCTCTCGTGTTTGTTCGCACTCAAAAAATTTCAATTAATGCCTGTATATATTTTTAATACATTTTTTAAATTTACATTTTTTTTAATTGTAAAGTAATATATTACATTCAAATGGAATATATTACATAACAATTATGTTAATTACAGGATTACAAGCTTGTTTTCTAACATTTTTTAAATAAAACGAATTATAAATTTTCAATATATGTATTTTTGTCGTAGGTATGAAAAAAGTAAAATATAAAATGGACAAACGCTTACTTACATTGCAATAAAACTTCCACTTTTAGTTTTGCAATCCAAACGCAACATTTCTATTTCACAAATAAAAATATCCGACAACACTAAAATCACTGAAACTTCCGCGGCTGACAACGAAAACTGAAAAATATAACGGTACTTTTTGTTTTAGACCTGTATATCAACATTACGCTGTACTATTATGTGTTGTTGAAATAATATAAAATATCTAATTATAACTTGTAAATTTTAATATTTTAACATGATTTTAACTACTTTTGACAATAACTAACTTTTTGTTATCAAGATGACATTTTAGACGGCAACTGACAGATATATCATAATATTTGAATCTTAAATATGTATGTAATTTAATTTAAATTACTATAATGCAACTTTATACTAAGAAAACATAGTCGAATAATATAGTTTGAAAACAATGAATATTGAATTAAAATTGCAAAAGTTAAGCGCGACCCCTTGTGTCAAAATTAGATGATTAAATGTTCGCAATTTTTACACCATTTGATGACCGGTGGCGCCTCTAGTGTTTGTTCGGGCGGTTGGGCTTTTACTCCCGCTTATGGCCATTAAAGAAAAAGTTCTAAAGGGGGATGTTTTGTGGCATAGTTCAGAACATGGTTCAGAACAAAACTTGAATTTTAGTTTTAATAATAAGTATAAATGGTAGAGATAATAGTTACAGATTTTCCTGAAACTCAATTAGTCAATGTGACTGATATATGATATACACGAACAAGCCAAGAAAAACTTATTTTTTGGTTCAGTATTATCTATACTCTATACTAATATATAAAATCCTTAAGTGACTGACTCACTGATTAATCACGATCCTGCCCAAACCACTCAACGTAAGAAGCTCAATTTCGGCATACAGGTTGATTCTAGCGTGTAGAGTTTCGATAAGAAGGGATTTTTCCAGTTCCAAGGCGGTGAAACAACCCCTCAAATATTACAATATTTTTAGCCGACCATAACAATAGGTATGGTAGGCTATTAAGATCGGCAAAAAAAGTTTTTTTAATTTCACTCAAAATGAGTTATTTGGGTCATAAATTACCTAAATACAAAATATTTTCATGGTGTCTGTCTGTCTGTCTGTTCGTCTGTAACACGATAACTCAAAAACCGCTGAACCGATTTTAACCAAATTTGGCACAAAAATACTGTGACACCCCAGAATCTGGCCATTAATTTTTGGTGGGGGTGGGGGGTTGGTAAGGGGGTATGGGAGGGGGTTAAAAATTTTTTAAAATCGTAACTCCAAAATTACAGTAGCTAGCGAAACGCGGTTTTCAAATTAAGATTAGGAATAATATTTGCAACAAAATTTGTAATAACATCAAAATCAGTCAAAGTCGCAGTTTTTGAGATAAAAAAAATTGAAAGAATTCCTTTACTTTGAAACTAAAAGAACTGCCTACCAACTTTTTATTAACATATTTTAGTATGGGCGGCTATACGTGCCTCCCGGCGCCAATTTTTTATTTAAAAAACGGTCAAGTTTCCGAAAAAACGCGTAAACACGTATATTTTATTTTGTTTTTTACATATTTTAAGATTTTTTAAAAATGTATACAGGGTGTTTCGAAAAATCTGGTCATTGATCAATCACGATCTTGCTTAAAGCGCTTGACGTAAAAAGCTGATTTTTGGAAAACGGATTGACTTTAGAATGTAGAGGTTCGATAAGAAGGAATTTTTCGAAACTCCAATTCTAAGGGTGTGAGACCACTCTCAAATATTAGAATATGTTTTATTTAAAAACTGTTGAGTTTTTCGGAAAAAAACTCTTAAACACGTATATTTTATTTTGTTGTTTTACATATTTTAAGATTTTTAAAAAAATTATACAGGGTGTTTCATAAAATATGACCATTGAGTAATCACGATTCTTTGCTTGATTAAACTGCTTAACGTTTAAAGCTGATTTTTGGCAAACGGATTGACTGTGGGGTGTAGAGGTTCGATAAGGAGGGGTTTCTCGAATCTCAAATTCCAAGAGGGTAAAAACGCCCCTCAAATATTACAAAATTTGTTATTTAAAAAATGGTTAGTCTTTCGGGAAGACGCTTGGACACGCATAATCTATTTTGTTTTTTACATATTTTGAAATTTTTTAAAAAACATACAGGGTGTTCCAAAAGGTTGGGTAATTGAGTAACCACAATTCTGCTTAAACTGCTTGACATAAAAAGCTTATTTTTGGCAAACGGATTTTTCGAAGACTAACCGTTTTTTAAATAACAAATATTGTAATATTTGAGGGGCGTTTTCAACCTCTTGGAATTTGAGATTCGAGAAACCCCTCCTTATCGAACCTCTACACCTCACAGTCAATCCGTTTGCCAAAAATCAGCTTTAAACGTCAAGCAGTTTAATCAAGCAAAAAATCGTGATTACTCAATGGTCATATTTTATGAAATACGCTGTATAAATTTTTAAAAAATCTTAAAATATGTAAAACAACAAAATAAAATATACGTGTTTAAGCGTTTTATCGGAAACTTGACCGTTTTCTAAATAAAAAATATTGTAATATTTGAGGGGTGGGTTCACCCCCTTGGAACTGGAATTTCGAAAAATCCCTTCTTATCGAACCTCTACACGCTAGGATCAACCTGTATGCCAAAATTGAGCTTCTTACGTTTAGTGGTTTGAGGATCGTGATTAATCAGTGAGCCAGTCACTTAAGGATTTTATATTATTAGTATAGATATCGATCGCCATATTGTTTTTTTCTCATGCTGACAGAAATATGAGAAAATTTTATCCAGTTTGTATGTTAATGGAAATTCTTGCTTTGCTTTTTAATATTGGCTTTACGAAATGAATTAAAAACCAGAATTACTAGAAGAAAAAAACTTTATGTCGAAGAAAATTCCTATATCAGAAGTCGTCAACAATAATTATTATATTAGAATTTTTTAAACCAACTTTTGATATTCTCGTTAAAAAAAATGTATTTTAAATTTCAATCTAGAGTGCCATGGCTGTGTTAAAAAGACTAATTTTAGGAACCTTGGAAAACTATATTTGATCGTCTATAGTGTCTTGTCCTGGCCTGTTAAGATGTCCAAATCGTATTTTTAATCATATCTCAATTTTTTCAAATGGAACGAGGATGGTTTCATTAGCATATTTGGAAAAGGCATTTTTACGAATAATTTGATACCACACACTTGGTATTTCGAGTAAAATTGTGGTTATGAACCGCATGTTATAATTTCAAATAAACCATATACGAAAATGTCAAAAATTGACCTATGATATGTAATTCTATTCCGAGTGCCATTTTCTATCGAATAAAGTAAAAAATACCAAGGGGTTATTTAAAAATCAAAATTTGTAGTAATTTCCGGTGTTAAGGAAGTGAGGGTGCATCCACATCATCCTAAAAAAGCGGAACGGCGTATCGGCGTAACAACCTTGAATCGATTTCCGGCAATTCTATTGGCTGAAAAGTTCATCTGTCAAAAATTTCATCTGTCAAATTCATCTGTCAAAAATTTCAGCCAATAGAATTACTGGAAATCGATTCAAGGTCGTTACGCCGATACGCCGCCGCGCCGTTCCTATTTTTCTAGGATGGTATGGATGCACCCTGACCGAAAACAATTAAATACGTCAATCAATCCTAATTTATGTCATATTTAATTTATGTCATATACATACCAAATCTCGTTTTTTACCTGAATAAAAAGTAAAAAGCTTATAGGGTTGAGCTACTTTTGAGACGCACCCAGTATACAGGGTGGTCCGAACTGTGTTCCGGAAACTTCGGCAGCATATTCTGCAGACAAAAATAAGTAAAAAACTTCGTATACATGTATGTCCTTAAATGCTTAGTTTCGAAGATACAGGGTGTAAAAATTTCATAATTATTTCGATTTTTTCCAAATAATTTCTGAAGTAACCTCAATATTTAGATGAAAAGTGGTGTCTGGGAGTTTTTTGACATGAGAAATTTGATTTTGATGTCAATATGACTCCTACTAGTAGAGGGCGCCACCTACATGCGTTGTAACTGTTTTGAAGCGTAATAACTTTTTGTCCGTACCTGTATAAAACTACCGAGGGAAAAATATGACTTTTTACGTAAAAAATATCTCTTTGTAAAACTTGTTACGAGCAACCGTTCTTAAGATATTTAGAATGGAAATAGTCAATACATGTCATTATTGACGAAAAATAAACACGTTGAGTAGATAGTTATTTCACTGAAATAATAAATTTGGGAAATTTTTATTTTCTTTTTAATTAATAATAAATTTTTCTGCAAAAAAATTATGTTAAAACAGTTTCTGTTGAACTTTTGGCACAAAAACTTTCAAATTTATGATCTCAAGCTAATAACTATTTAGTCTCATCATGTTAATTTATACGTCAGTGATGACATGTATTGATAATTTCGATTCCAAATATCTCGAAAACTAATACTCTTAGCGATTTTTACCAAGAGACATTTTTTACGTAAAAAACGTCGTAAATGTATATTTTTTTAGTCAGTAGTTTTATACAGCTACGGACGAAAAGTTATTAGGATTCAAACCGGTTAAAAAATATGTAGGTGGCGCCCTCTACTAGTAGGAGTCATATTGACATCAAAATCAAATTTCTCATGTGAAAAAACTCCCAGACACCAATTTTCATTCATTTATGGACGTTACTGCAGAAATTATTTGGAAAAAATCGAAATAAAAATGAAACTTCTACCCTGTATCTCCGAAACTAAGCATTTTAGGACATACATTTATACGAACTTTTTTATTCATTTTTATCTGCAGAATATGCTGCCGAAGTTTCCGGAATACAGTTCGGACCACCCTGTACAGGGTGGCGCCTCTCATACGCCGCGGAAGCTCCAAGGAAAACGACAGTTTATATCGAAATGAAATTTTGGCAGCATATTTAGGTTAACTGAAAGCATTTTATAAAATATAGAATTATACAGGGTGTCTCCAAAAAAAGTTACACATCAAAGTTGTATTTTTTCTAATGGAATACCCTTGGAACATATTAATTGATTTTCGGATTCTAAGAAAAAAATAAAGGTGAGTTTTATTAAAGAAGCATATACCTTAAATCTAAGGATTTTGACATATTTCACATTTTGTAAAAATGAAGAGTAAATTTTAAATTTCGATAACAGCTACCTAATTTTAGTTGACCTTGTATAGCTCGATATTTAATTACAGTAACTATTGTATGTTAAACCAAATTGAAATTTGACCCGAAAAGTTATACAGGGTGAGACAAAATTAATATGGAACATTAGTCACTTTTAAAAGCAAGTTACTCATTTATTTTAAATGGAACACCAGTATATTTTTCCGGTGTTCAATGGGGAATTTATATATCTTCAAAATATTATTAAGGTTGCCTACCCCTCAGATAAAGATTTTCCCAGATATTTTAATTTTTATGATTTTGCGTCAGTAAATTTTTATTATTTGAAAAAAATCTAGGTGTGAAAAATCTTGGCTGTGTGATATACCTTTTGTTAATTTAACAAAAATTAAAGACTGTAGAGTAAAATACTCAAGGGTAATAAAAAGATACACGTTTAAAACATACTTTAATTATTACAGAATTAAAATACTTTAATTATTACAGAATTAAAACCAGATACAAACCTACAATTATGCGATAAAAATTAGCTAGATGAAATCAAATGCTCAAAATGCTTCCTTTCCTGTTAACTGCATAAAATGATTGTCTTTTCAAAAGGATCTTTTCATTTTAAAAAGCATATGTGGAGTTCTACCTCGAAAAGCAGCTACAATAATTTCTCTCATGTTGTCGACACTAGTTGGTCGAGTTTTGTAAACACTGTCTTTAACATATCCCCATAAAAAAAACAGACTAGATAAAATCAGGAGCATTTAAGTATTCTATTAATTTACAACTAATAGAAGCATATCAGTTCTCTCTGATGTAGGATAATTTGCATTTTCGGCAAATTTCTGAGAAATTTTTTTGTTTTAACTGACACAAATTGATAACTAGTTGTTAAAGTTGGACTAATTAGACAGCTATGTTGAAGTAACGTCAGACATATCACAGCCACCTAGATTTTATCAAATAATAAAGATCTACTCAGATCAAATCATGTAAATGAAAATATCTAGGAAAATCTTTGTTTGAGGGGTAGGCAACCTTAATAGTATTTTGAAGAGACTTAACATGCTTTTAAAGGTGACCAATGTTCAATATTAATTTTGTCTCACCCTGTATAACTTTTTGGATCAAGTTTTAATTTGATGTAAAGTACAATAGTTAATTTAACTACATATTAGGCTATACTGGGTAAATTTCAATTTAGACAACTTTTATTGTAATTTAAAAATTGTTCTTTATTTCTAGAAAATGTCAAATATGTCAAAAACCTTACATTTTAGTCATATCTCTTATAAAACTCATCTTTATTTTTCTCCCAGAATCCAAAAATCAATTAATATATAGGGTGTTCCATTACAAAGAACACAACTTTGATATGTAGATAACTTTTTTGGGAACACCCTGTAGAACTCTCTATATTTTTAAAAAGTGCTTTGAATTAACCTATATACGCTCACAAAATTTCATTTCAATATAAAATGTCGTTCTGCTTGGAGCCTCCGCGGTGTATGAGAGGCGCCACCCTGTATATAAATTATAAGCGTTTTTAAATTAAAGAAAAAATGACGCGAGGTAAACAAATGGTTAAACATCACTTATACCGTTATTTTTTTGAGAGGGTCTTATTATAGAGCTGACAATTATTTACTGTTATACCTAGTGTTTTTATTTTGCTGTTGTACCTACACAACATTTTTTTTAAACATACATATTTATGTACCTACACAACATTTTTTCGTTGTTTCAGACAGTTTGACTGACACATTTAAGCATTTTTTTCCTCTTGAGGAAAAAAAAGTGGAACACATAGAAGGATTTAAGCTTGTGCGGTACAAACATTTTATTTTTTTCTTTGGTGGACAGCATCTCCGTGGGTCTAACGAGTGGAACTTGAATTTGTGGTCTTTCGACACATTCAAAAACAAGTGGGAACGAAGAAATAAGTAAGTTACATACTGTTTCAAAAATTATAAGTATTGAGCAAACATATTAAGGATGCAGTTAATTTACTGAATTTGAGAGACCGTGAACGAATTTTAATATGACTGCTTTGAATTCCGGATTAAGGTTGATTCTCATTATTCCATTCCATATCCGTTCCGTATTTTTTATCGTATTAACGCTATACGTTGTGACAAAAACTTTCCTTTTATTGAAAATTTAAGTCAAAATATTGCGAACGGCTACTCTTATATCGGAGGCGGTGGGAACAAGCTTTTGCTTCTGCACTTGGCTAAAAATATGATACCCACCTATACCTTACACTGCATACCAAAGGGCGCCACTTATTTCAAAAAGATGCTGATTCTTACAAAGGATAGTACAAACTGAAATAAGAAAATTTGTACAAGTGTATTAATTGAATAGTAACTAAAATTAGTATAGCTATTAAATATTTTGAGAAACTGGATCAACCAATGAAACAATTCAAATACCCCAAAAAATAAGATTTATTTCTTGTTAGAAATTATTAGGTACCTATTCGGCACAGCAGTTGTATACATTAATATACAAGAATTATATTTAAGAAACTCTATCTTAAAACTTGCTTAAAATCAAATTATGTCTTTTCAAATATTATTCAAACAATTATAATATAAAAATAATACTTTTAGAGACAGTCTTGGTTATATTCGAATAATAAATATTTAAATTTTTTTTGACTTATTGCGAAGATTCATGAACCTTTTTGTTTGTATATAGTTAAGGGAAAAAGTTTAAAATCTGTACCCAAGATTGCCCTTACAGGTCAAAGATTGTAAAGTTATAAAAGGTTAACATAAATAGATGTAAGTGAAATTTAAGCAATTCCGAAGGCAAATACTTAAAGTGTTAAAAAAAAATATATAAAATGTAACAGAATGTTAAATTGTATAAATTAAGGGTTAAAGTAATGCTGACGGCAAGTACTTAACCGGTTAAATGTAAAATGTTAAGAATAGTTAATTTCTTAACACACTAATGATTATTTAAAATCAAATTACAAAAAAAAAATTAGTTTACTATAAAAAAATATACTGGCCTTGTATACCAAATTATACTAAAAAAAGGATCTTCTTAATGATAAAAAACATCAAAGCATCAAACTTCTCCTCAGAGGGGTGCAGGGCTGAAATCTAACCGAGCAGTCTGCTACTGATTACTTCGGTGACTGAACACGTATTGAAGAATCAAAGGGAACTTGGAAAAACTGCAAGGAAAACTTGGCGAAAAAACTTCTAGAAACAAGTGTAGAAAAACTTGCAGAAAAACGTCTAGAAAAATGTCTAGAAATACTTGAAGAAAAATCCAAAGAAAAATGCTGAGAAAAACCTAAAAAGAAATGCACGGTATTAGTTAACCTTACATTTAAAAAAAAACTTGAAAAATTTACGAAGGTATTAATTTACCTCATTGTAATTGCTTCAAATAAATTGCTTCAATACCCCTTGCACCCCTATGTATATGTATGTATGTATGTACCTCATTGTAAAGGCACAAATCAATAATTTAACATTTCTTCTCAAATAAGGGCTGGACACTTCTCATCAAAAAACTGGAATCTAAAAGAAAGGCATGTGAAGGTTTTTTCTAACGAATGGAATGTCAAAGAAAATCTTACCAAAACTATAGATCCATTAAAATCTCAACAATCAAAAGCTATATGGGACCTTCAACCATCTATAGGATAACAAAATCACAATATTTTACCCATATTGTGAAAAATACCGGCCAAATAAATTTAATTCTTAAAATGGCACAGTGATCTCGGCAACGGCCAAATCCGAGGTGACGATTTTGACGTTTCCCGTCTTGTCGATACACCAGGGTACGATTCAATATTTTCGATAGAGAGCGTTCCGAAATTTAAGTGTTGTAGAAATGTAAAAAGAATATCGATACAATAATAAAATACCGGCTATAATAAAACAAAGTAGCATTTGGAAAATGAAAATGCTACAACGTAAACTTCCGTTCCATTTCAGTTCCATACTTTTTATTGTACGATTTATATCATTACGAAAGTTTAATTTTAAAATTTGTATTGTTTGAATAAGGTAATAGATTTAATTAAGAGGTGAAAGAATAAATAAATATCAGTAAAATTTTAACAGAGCTAGTACAAATGTAAGAACATGACAACGCTGTTTCCGATACGCTTCAGTCCGTCCGCCAAAAAAATGTATGGAAGAAAAGGATATGGAACGGAACGGATAGTGTGCATTGTCGTTTGATACATGATATATTTTATGTAAACGGAAGTGAAACGGAAGGGAGCTGATATGGGAGGTATAGTGAGAATATCTATCGTGAGAATCAACCTTTGTCAGTACCGTTCTACATTTATTTCAAAATACCAGTGGCTTGCATATAATGTAGGCAAAATACATATCATTATAAAAACCTTTTTATTGTAATATTACTAATCCAGCAAATATTCCCATTAAGCATTTTTTATCTTATTTTTATTCTAGGGATTACCTAAAATATACTACTACATGCGTTATTGCGCAATTCCCATATAAAATTTACCATAATGGTGCGTAATGCTTGATCAACACTACCTTAGAATTGTTTTCACTAATCGTTTGTTTCTCTAAAACCACGAAAAAAAAAATGATATTTTTGAAACCAAAAAAAAATTGTCTATTCAACTTAAGAGTCTATTACGCTGTACTAGAGATGAGCAAAACTGCGATTGTGATTTATAAATCGCTGCGACTGTAGCCTGCGATTGCGATTTTAATATTTTTAAATTGGTAGGCTGTAAACTGGGAAGCTCAATCCCAAAATTTTCAATAAAAAACAAAATAAATAGCGGAATCATTTTTTTTTATAAAAACTTACAAAGAAACTCTTGTGTGTTTTAAAATTTGTAGTGCTCGTTTTTTATGATATTTTTGCTGCACACATATTGCATATTGCACTTAAAATTTTCATCAGTTACCAAAAAAAAATCCACAAATAACTTAGTTTTCTTTTTTAAAACATTTTTGATTTAGAACAGACCGAATAAATTTAAGAGGGAAATTAAAAAGACATAAAATGTTCTAAATATTCGAATGTGCTTTTAGACAGTCTGTAGGTATCAAAGACATTATAAAGATAGACCGAACATCTCATTCATAAATACTCGTTGGTAGTGTATCAAACATTCCAATGTGTCAAACAAGGACAGAAGAGACAGAGAAGTCTAAAATTTCCGACCCCGGCAACTAGGCGGATTTGGATTGTTCTAATGGCCAGTGGCGTATCGTTTTTTGGAACGAATTTAATTAGTAAAGTAAAAGTAAAGAAATTAGTAAAATTTTTACTCCATATTAATATACTATATTAACACTTTTTCGTCAGATGACTTTTGTTATAAGGTCTAATATAATAATATAATTAATATCCTACATATATACTTATGTTGAAACGTTAGTAGTTTTCGAAAATCGCTCCAACGTCGATTTTCAATTTAAACTTTCAGCACAGTTTGAAGAATATAAATATTTTCAGATACTTCTATATAAACTTTCAGTTACTTGAATATTTACAGGGTGACTCAAGATGCCGAAACAGTTCTATATTAGGTTTCAATGGTTGGTGACTCTTCTTTCATTTTTTTTAGAATATGGAGGCAATGGTAAAGCACATTTCAGATATTTTTGTAAACATAGGTGGCCGGAACATATTTTCAAAATAAAGTTATAGATTTGCCATTAAATTTCCATTCCAGAAATACCTAGGGTTGCCACCTGTCCTTTTTTGAAAAGGACAGTCCTTGTTTGGAATAACTTGTCCTTTTGACTTTTTTTGACTTAAAAAGTCATTTTTGTTTACGTATTTTCCCTGAGAAAATTACCTACAGCAAAGAGAAATATTCTTTTCGTGCAAATTTAATTAGAGATGTTATAAAACTTATAAATACATTTTTCTTGTTTAGAATAGGCAACATTATTTAGAACTTCCCGTTTAATCTCAAATGATAGTTTAGGTTTTAGTTTTACCTTTTTTGATCTTAAAAAGAACTTTTCAAAATTAGTAAATAGTAACTATTTAGTTAGTTCGCAATCGATACTGAAAAACACTGAAGTTCACTTATCGGACTTGATTCCGACTTCAAACACATCGTAAGCTAAACGTAGTACGCTATAACGGACCAAGGGCCGTCGCGAGGGGTGGTGGGACGGACGGCTCATTTCATTCTGGAAGACTAGCAGCGACGTTGCCAATAGTTCTAGACATTTCAGCACATTAATAAACTGTCCTTTAATAGTAACGCATATAATATATCCTCTGGTTAATAACATATTATTACGCATGCTTCTTTAAAAATAAACTATTAATTTAATTAAGAAATTGAGATTTATTGATATCCGGTGAAGGTTTTAAAGTCACCTTTTCTGCAAATCAAACTAAGTAGATAGGCGCAAATTTGATATGTGGCAATGTCGCCTTCTCCATCTCAGTTGGTTTTTACAGTACGTCGTCAACCTCCGATTGTTTGATCGGGTTAAAATGCAAAATGTTATATATGTTCTTACTAAATCTATGGTAGGTATACTAACGAAAAATTTATTATAAAAAAGGTTGCCGCCAACCTTACAGAAAAAAAACTGTTTATTTTATCTTTTTTTCTTTTAAAAACATTTTCTTTATATTTATGTAACTCAAAAGAAGCTGACGCCGACGGCTTTGATACGGCCAGTCCAGTGCAAGTGCAAACTTTCGAACTTTTCGATAAATAAAAGGACAATATCACATTTTATTATATTTGAAATTTCTCTAAAATTAAAAAACTGATTGTAAAGGATGTATCTAAATTAACATAGCAGCCGATCCACAACTGTTAGTTAATATTCAGAAAATTATATTATATTACGGATTATTATAAAAATGTTTATAATAATATAATATACAGGGTGTTTCAAAACAAATGCGAAAAACTTTAGGGGGTGATTCCTTGTTCAAAATAAAGGGTAGTTTGCTTTATAAACGTTGGGTCAAAAGTCAACCATTAGGGAGATATCGCGGTACCAAGATGGCGGAAAAATAATGTTTTTATTTTTTATCTTGAAAACGAAAAACGATAGATTGATGAAATTTTATGGAAGCATTACTGTTATGAAAACATACTTTCTGGTAATTTTCTCACTTTTTTAAAATGAGTGGAAGGGGTTGAAATAAACTACCCCTATCATTCTTGTTAACGAAATTTAAAAAAAATCTTATCAAACACATGCAAAAAAATTAATTTGGATAGCTTGGTTTGTTTAGAAACTTTTTTATCTCTTGTGTTTCTTTGATAAAACTCGCCGATTTGAAACTGAAAAATAAAATGTAAAGCATTACATGTCAAAACACAAGAGATAAAAAAGTTTCTGAACAAACCAAGCTATCCAAATTTATTTTTTTGCATGTGTTTGATAAGATTTTTCTTTAAATTTCGATAACAAGAATGATAGGGGTAGTTTATTTCAACCCCTTCCACTCATTTTAAAAAAGTGAAAAAATTACCAGAAAGTGTGTATTCATAACAGCAATACTTCCATAAAATTTCATTAGTCTATCTCTTTTCGTTTTCAAAATAAAAAATAAAAACCTTATTTTTCCGCCATCTTTGTACCGCGATATCTCCCTAATGGTTGACTTTTGACCCAACGTTTATGAAGCAAACTACTCTTTATTTTGAACAAGGAATCGCCCCCTGAAGTTTTTCGCATTTGTTTTGAAACACCCTGTATAATAAAATATAATAAATGAAAAGGGCTGAAAAAAGTATCCATATTAATAGAGTTTCTTTTCCGTACTCTATGTCTTCTAGTAAATAAAGGATAAAAATAGACAATTTTTTATAATTTGAATCCAAAACTGTCCTTGTGAATCATTTGTAAACAATCTGAATTATACCTGGGAGCAACTGTAACTATAATTAGAATTAGTCATAACCGAAAACAAGAATTTTTTAACCTTTTCAATCCATAATTATATTATAAATCTAAAGTTATTCAAAATTTAAATCTAATAAATTATATACATATATTATGCTGTATATAAACCCTTGTTTATAAACATAAGCCTATTTTCCAACGCTTCATAAACAGTACGGGGCCCTGATTGCGAATGTGATTTTGCGATCTAGTCTAGGCCGATGTGTTGGGAGCTGCGAACGAAAATCGCAATATTGTGATTTTCGTTCGCCGCTCTTCGTTGGCGTGCCCACTCCTCACTCCCGATGCCGCGCTGGTGCCATCGAAAATCGCAATCGCAATGATGCGATGAGCTGCGATTTTCGTTCAGCTACTCGTTCGCCTGGCCACTGCCGTGCTGATGAGGCGCCGCCGCGCGCCGGCCGAATCGCAATGACGTGATTTTTGTTCCCAGCTCTTCGTTCACCGGCTCAGTGCAGTGCCGATGCACCGCCGCGCCGGTGCGAACGAAAATCGCAATGCTGTGATTTTCGTTCCCCACCATTTGCGTGCCCACTGCGATTGCAAATCGTAACTGGTGTAATATTGGTTGCCTAAAACTCCAAAATCGGCAGATAGATGTTTTAATCGCAAGTCGCAGTTTGTTATGGAAAGGAATCGCAGGTTGCGATTGCGAATTTACAATCGCTGTTTTCGATTTTCTGCTCATCTCTACGCTGTACTGTTCGGGTCGTTGTCAGGGGTCAGATAGAGCGGGTGCGTCGCTGAAGGAAATATATATTATATTTCAGAAAACTGCCTAAGGAGTAGCCTGATCCTGTCGTGTTAAGCCACACCCAAAATTTCAAACACACGTGCTTTGATTAAGGCTTGATAAAAGTTTGCAAAGCTTCAGCATTTGCCATAAAATAGCAAGTAATTTGTTACAAAACCATATAAATTATATATCACTGTAATCACAAGACTTCAATCTATTTCCGTATTGTAACGGAATTTTAAATTATGTCTTTATTTTCGAGAAAATTTAGTCCAAACATAGTATTTTGTTGATGTTTGACCATTAAAATCTTAAAAATAAAGAAGTTGAAAATGTGCTATAATAGGGATATAGTATAATCCTTTATCTTTAATTTCCTTCTTCATTTGTGTAAAAATACCTAGTCAGTTTTACATAAAACGTTAAATGCCGAACGCTTATTTTACTACTTTTTCGGACTAGTAAAATGGACTCTTAAGAATCAGATATACGAGAGAGTGAGTCTTAAATAAATGCAAATATTTTCAGGACTGGTATATCTCGATAAAAGAAACATATTTTCTCTTTACCATTTTTCAAATAAGTCCAAAATAACCGAGTTATTTAAGTTTGAAAATTAAAAAAAAATGATTTTTTTTGGAAAAATTTTGAGAGCCACCAGCTTTTTTCTGTATTTGCATCCCTTTTAGTGTCGTAACCATAGAGTAAAGCTGTAACTATGGTAATATCAGAGATTAAGAAATTATACGTTGGGAAAATTTGCGGTGAACAGGCAGTTCTAAAAAGTTTTCGAAAAATATACAGGGAAATTTAAAAGAAAATGCACGATTTTCAACATCTTTTTTTGCGAAAAAAACCTCATAGACGGGTTCCTGGGGTCAAAATATACTACCTCTGAAAATATTTGCACTTATTTAGGACTCACCCTGTATAGGTTTTTGTTATTTCGAAAATACGAATGTGGTGATTTAGGCAAAATTCTTAAACTTTCATAATTTAATTTTTTTTCTAAAACCAATATTGAATTTTTGGAGGTGGCTAAAATTTACGTGAACACTCTGTACTAAATTTCTGGTATGAACTTTTTAGGTTGCCCCATGGTCGACGCCATTTTGAAACGTGCATCGTGGGGGATTCTCTTTATATTGTTGGCGGAACTGGAAGATTTCGGGTACTGCAGAATAACCTATTGCACTGCGATCTTAAAACAGGTAACTACCATAGATAAAGGAAACACGTTTAGATTGGAAAGTTCCCATAAGGGCAATGTACATACCTAATTCCGGAAAAAGTCGAACCACTCCGAAATTATGAAAAGCTTTGGAGAGCGACCGTTGTAAGAATGGCGCCAAATACCGTATGATCGAATAAAAACGGCGTCAACGATCGCTATGAAATGAAGATCGCTGTCATTTTATATATATAAAATTATATGGGAAATGTCACCAATTGTCATTTCATAGCCATCGTTGACAACGTTTTTATTCGATCATACGGTATTTGGCGCCATTCTTACTTAAAATCGTCAGAAATAGTTATTTGTGTACCATGCAAATTTCAGGTGAGGACAAAAAAGATCATACGGCCGAGGTGCACACAAAATTTTTTAAGCGAGTGTATTTTGAAGTAGGTAACAATTTTTTTTCTAAATAAAGACGAAACTGGAAGATTAGATTCAAATTTTTATTAACCAAATGAAAAGTGTATTATTAAGTAACAAAGATGTGTACAGAATTACTTACAGTATTATAAACAGAAGATGGGTTATAAAGAAGTTAATAAATTAGGGCATTATTTGCTATTAATTGTTATGTTAAATGTACATTTATTACATTTAGACATGACATTGTTAACAAACATTTCATTTTCTTGATTTTCAGTAACAATGGTTCTTGTTGGAAAGCAATATATCCCGTATAATGTGGTTTTTATTATTTGTTAGTTATTTACAGGTTATTTATTTTAAATTTCATTTCACTGATAGAAACGGAAAGCTTGTATATGTTACGCACAATACTCTAATTCGGGTAATGCCCGAAAAAAAATGCACAGAACTAGGTTTGAGCAAAAAATATTTCCCAAACCCGAAATTGTACATTTAAACGGGTATTGCGCATTACAAAATAGCCAAAATTAGTATTGTGCATTTTAAATTGTGCAAAACTAGTTTGGTGCATTTCAAAATGACCAATACTAGTTTTGCTCGTTTTATTTAAATAAGACGGCAAAAAGTAGGGTTAGCAATTTGTTTAGGTTTTAAAGGATTCTTATTTTGATTTTGTTGTGGGTGGAAATACGCAATACTTGGTAAAATAAAATATAAAAATGCAAGAAAAAATGGAAGCCGAGTTCGAAATTCAAGTCGATTGATGATGGCTAAAACACAGAAACATAACTATGTCGAAAAACTAATACCTAACGATATTGACTGAAGTTAAGGAGACAAATTTTCTTAAAACTGATTTAAAACCTTTGTGTGCGAATCAATATAGAAGGATAAATAAAGCGTTTTGATATAATAACTGTGGGTGGTGTGGAAAAATTGATCAATAAGCGCCAAGGAGATTCCGATGTCATACTGTATTTTGTGGGGATTGAGGAAATGTTTTCTATAATTTACCAGGTACATATAACTACAGGCCATAAACGACATAAAGGTTTGTTTTTTTGATTTTTATTTTATCTATTAGGTATCTAACCATTCTTAGGGTTCCGTTATTTTAATTTTTATATAATTTTATAAGTTGAATGATAAGTACTAAGTACATTATATTAATAAATTTACAGGAGCGTATATGGTCCTGTGGATAGAGTATTTACCTCTCAACCAGGAAATTCGATCGTTTATCTATTTATAAAATATTTATGAATAAAGTTTTGTTTTTTTAAGTATTTTATTGTCAGTTTAATCATATTTGAATCAGACACATTCATAAAAAATCCATCTTTTGTGTTAGGGCGTTATTGATCAAATAGGACAAGCAAAACTAGTATTGGACATTTTGAAATGCACCAAACTAGTTTTGCACAATTCAAAATGCACAATACTAGTGTGTCAACGTATCGTCGGACAACGGATGCATGAAAATCAAGCTCAATTCGGCCGGCTAGATTGGGCCGTCCAAAATACGAGAGTTTTGGTCAAGAGCCAAGTCCGCCGATTAAATCCGCATACTAAGTCCGCAGACCAAATCCGTATACCAAGCTCGCTGGTGTATGGGGGCTATAAAAATCATTTCACAACCAAGCTATCTAGTTTAATTCAACCAGTAACTAATACTTTTTACAAATTTTTATTATTACAGGTTCTCAGCTTTTGTGTTAATTTTAGGTAAATGGTCTTCTGAAATTATTAATCTACCAAAAGACAGTAGAGAGTACCAATGTTGTTCGTTTTTGGGACAATTATGTATTCTTTATGTCAACCATGGGACAGTTTATACTTTCAACATTGCCGACAGTTCATGGCAATCCTTTAAAATAGCTGTTGAAGAAGAGGTAGTTAACAGTTTGGGAAAATATACAGTTTTTGCTGATTCTACGTACATATACATTAAAGGTAAATATGACTAAGATGGACGATCGCCTTGAGAACTGCTGTCAGTTTTCTAGACGATATTCCATTTTATCTGACACCCTAGACTGACAGGTAAAATGTTACATGTAGACAGGGCTTTATGTAGGGTAGTAGTAACTATTTAAAACATTATATCTAAATGTAATAAATAAATAAGTTAATATAATTATTTAACAACAAAAATTCAGACGTGCTACTGAAAGAACTAAGCAAAGTAAAAAAGTAAGATTCGTAATATTGATGTATCCTAATTATTTTTGAGAAGTATTTAGTAACTAAAATCAAAAATGTAAGAGTAAAAACATTAATTAGTTCAAATTTTAAATAACCGATTTTTTGGGAGTGGGCAGTTTGCCATGCTATTATTTATTATTATTCGGTATACAAGGAAGGTAATGTGGCTAGCAGTACGCTTTAACCGCCTATTATTACCTCAGGTTGATTCTAGCGTGTAGAGGTTCGATAAGAAGGGATTTTTCGAAATTCCAGTTCCAAGGGGGTGAAACCACCCCTCGAATATTACTATATTTTTTATTTAAAAAACGGTCAAGTTTCCGAAAAAACGCTTAAACACGTATATTTTATTTTGTTTTTTACATATTTTAAGATTTTTTAAAAATTTATACAGGGTGTTTCATAAAATATGACCATTGAGTAATCACCATTTTTTGCTTGATTAAACTGCTTTACGTTTAAAGCTGATTTTTGGCAAACGGATTGACTGTGGGGTGTAGAGGTTCGATAAGGAGGGGTTTTTCGAATCTCAAATTCCAAGAGGGTGAAAACTAGGTGAGATGAAACTACTCCTCAAATATTACCAAGTTATATTGACTGTGTGTTATATCGCCATATTGTTTTTTCTCATGCTGACATAAATGTGAGAAAATTTTATCCAGTTTGTATGTTAATGGCAATTCTTGCTTTGCTTTATCATCACTATTACAAATGATTAATTCGACGCGAACGAAGTCGCGGGTACACGCTAGTTATGTAATAAAAAAGTTTACTAGTTTGAAAGATTTATTATATTTTATTTTTTGATATTTATTGTTTATTGGCGATACATTAAAAAAGGTTCTAAATTGGTGATAATTTACCTTTGTACCAAAATATTTACGAATCAGGATATTATATCCCAAAATTTCAATAAGATAATAAGACAGATTATACAGATTATAAACTTTGTTTTTTCTTTATTGTTTTTCGTGGTTCCAATTTTCGGAATCGGGCACCAGTTAGGTTACTAGTTTGCGCACATAGCACGCCCACTTATGGCCTCTAAAATTGTGCACAGCGCCTGACCGGCACAGTTATTAAGGTGTACGCGCATTGAATCGGTACCAGTCCGGCGAAGGCGGTGACTCGACTATCGTAGATAGGTAGAGGTAGGAATCTGGCCTCTACAGGCCGAAATGTTTTAGTGGACACCGGCGCCGTCTGTATGTACGATGGTCGCAGTCGCCTTTGCTGGTCGGTCCGATCCGATGCAGTGCGCGCGGAGCTTTAGAGAGATATCGGAAAACCGAATAGCGTCATGCAGTATTTATGCGTACCTTATCATGGTTACGATATGCGCGAGTCAATTTTTAATGCAACGCCCGCTAATAACGTTACCGCCTGACGTAATTTGCGGATCAATTACACCAAGCGCTATTTCTAAATAACGTTTAAAAATTGCTTAAATGGGCAAGTGCGGGTATTTGACAATCGGGGCCGGCCGGCGAAATCCTTTATTTTAGGTTATGTTTGAATTATTTTGAATTATTACTTTAGTTTTATTAGGTAATTTGATATTTAAGCAGCTGGAAATAGTTTTGATTAAATAAATATGGCTCAAAATATGGATTCCACCTCTTCCAATTTTCTTGGTTTTTTATTAAAGAACCTATAAAGAGGCTTAGGTTTACAGCAGATGACGACTTTGCCCTTCTAAGAGAATTTTTTGCTTGTGCCCTAAACCCACTGGCAGACGTTGAACAATAAAGCACTGGCAATAAGCACTTTAGCCCTTTAGTTTTAAAATACCTAGTAAACAAAACAATTTCAAAGTTTTAAATTCAAAGTTAGGTTAAGTTTAAATAGCGGACGCGCAGCGAACGGAATTCTTTCCGATCCGATAACTATAAATGAAGAGAGTTAATACCACCTCACGTAAAGGAAATAACACTTGGCCTTATTAACGTCCATGCACGCTATTCGGTTTAGCGATATCTCTATTACGCTGTTTACTGTTATTTTACGCGAGCTTATTTTTGCGCACAGGAAATTTTACTCGTTTGCACATCGTCATAAAAAACAATTTTCGTACTACGAATTAGGGATAAGATTTTTATCTGTATACATATAGTATACCTAATCTGTGATAATAATTAGAGTATTTTTCTAAATAGTTATGGCAGTTAAATTATAAAAAAAATAAAAATAATTTTATTGTCAATGTCTCTCACTTTGTGCTAACGCGTTCCACTGTGTGGCGCCCCCCGAGGCCGAAGGCCCGGGTGCTGCGTACCCCTTGCACCCCCGGTAGCACCGCCCCTGACTACTTGTGTCGTGTGCAATCGTTTCCAAATTAATAACACAAAAAATATTAGAACAGATGATGATGAGTGCTGTTATGAAACATTCTATTATATTATTTATTTTTCAGGTAGGAAATTATTAAGGCTGAAATTCGAGAACAACAGCTTTGTGTTGGACAAACAAAAAGACGTTAGACTATCGGAATGGATAGAGATTCAGTGCGTGCAATGTAATAATTTGGTCTACACCATCTACAAATGCTTCGACGAGAAATACGAGTTTTGCTATACGCTGGAAGAGATGAATTTGGATACTGACGAAATTAGGAATATTTTCGAGAATAAAATTGCAGAAACTGATCCAGTAGTTGTGGATAAGAAAACATTCTACATCAGAGCAAACACTACTCAATTGTTCTCAACTGCGTCTTACCAATATGTTAAAGAAAATATTTTTGTAAACGATTTTTTGTAACATTCCTTGTCAGATATAAGCATGGTCGATTTTATTCAAAACATCTTGAAAAAAATCATAACAATTTGTATACGATCGAAAATTAAACGGCGTCCCAGTGACTTTTGAAATGATGCTCAACGATAATACCATACGATCAAAAAAAAACGGCGTCACAGGCACTATCAATAATAATATTGGCCTATAGACGATATTTACTGAGCCCGTACACTTCTTTATTTTTCAAACGTCGCAAAAGTATTACTTTTAGCGACATGATTGACAATATAAAAAAGTCATTTTAACGCCTAGTCATAAAAGTAAAGCCCTTTTACGCCTAAGCATAAAATTACGAAATTCTGCGCTGTGCTCGACATATTGTGGAAATACCCAAGCTCACGATGATGGGGTAGGGCCCCGAAACAGGTAGTGAGAGCAGGTTGATCCGCATTATGTCGAACACAGCGTGGAATTAATTTCTATATTAGCAGTTCAAGGCAAGAAACTCTTAAATAATTTTATTATATACCTAAAAACTGCAAGAAATTTATTTTCCATTATATAATTTGGGCTAGCCGAAAAAAGCCTTTATTTATTATCGATCGTTGTGCCTCGGTGGTACGAAAGTACTACCATTGCACGCCGGCCGCTATCTCGCGATGCGGGACTTAATATCTTACCGCTACTTTACGACAAGTCGTGTTTTTATACTCTGCGCTGTGCTCGACATATTGTGAAAATACCCAAGCTCACCTGATGATGGGGTAGGGCCCCGAAACCGGTAGTGAGAGCAGGTTGATCCACATTATGTCGAACACAGCGTGAAATTAATTTCTATATTAGCAGTTCAAGGCAAGAAACTCATATAATTTTATTATATATTATTAAACTGACATAAAATGTCAAATTCAACAAGTGTAACCATGTTTTAACCATGTTTATCGATATATGTGTAATTACTTTTATTCTACTTATAGGACATGGAAAAAAATTCCATGTCCTATTCGGAGTAAAAATGACTTTTTGTGTCTCACCTGTAATGCCAAACGTACAGCCTCGTCACAAAAAGTATCGTTTTTACTCCTAATAAAACAATATACTATTTATTTCAGTAAAAATGATATTTAAATGGTGTAGTCTAAAATTCGAGAAAAATATTTTTTTTGGAAATAAATTTGTATGTCTGGAAACGTTCTAATGACATTTAGAGATTGACCTCGCCAAAATTATCATCGATTGTCATTTCCCAACCGTCTTTGACGTCGTTTTTTTCGATTGTACGGTATCTTTGGGGTCGACTACAATACAGCATGTGTCAAAAAGTCTTCAGCAGATTCTAATAGAATATATTTTCTATTAGAAATTCTTTCTGTAAATAATTGTAGAAAATCAAAAATGAAAAAGTTTTTAATAAATATCATATAGAGGCCATATAGAAATTATCAACTGTCGTTTCAAAGGCCAGTGTGACACGTTTTTTTTCAATCGCCCGGTTGAACCTTTAATATGGTGATCAAATTTTTGGACTTGCAGAACATTGAATAAAAAGAGCCAGGAAGGAGCCATCAACAGATATAATATACCCTATATTTATATGTCACGTTTACCAAAAATACGTTTTAGGTTATAAGATGTTGTATGAAAAAACGTTTTTGTTTGAAAAGAACATTTTTACCCTACATTTTATAAGATTTGCACCAAACTGTAAAATTTACAGTTTGGTTAGCCAACTTTATTAGCTATAAAAAAAATTTTGTTTTTCTATTTTCTCTTATATCATTATTAATTTTTCATACAAAAAATAAGAATATGAAAATTATAATTACAAATTAAGTATAATTCCATATAATCCTCCATGTAAGTAAACTATGTGTATTAGAAATAAATTATATTTATTGTGCATTTGTTTTAATTAATTCTGAAACCATTCCATTAATTTTACCGGGAGACTATATACGTTCAATTAATTATAGGTAATACCCTAATACGGATATTTTCCATCACAGTTAAATATCACTTTTTTGAAAACAGGAAAAAATGACACCCTGTATTATTCTTTCATATAATATAATACATACATCTGAAATTTCTATTTTCAGCTATGCATATGTATCAAAACTTATTATTTTATTTCAAAATGGCGGTGTAGAGCGGTTTTATCATAACATACTTATAAACAGTGGTAGATGAACACCCTGTATATTGAAATTTGGGTAAGTACCCAAGGTCTTGCACCCGGTAGATACCCAATGGGTAAATACAGGGGGTATTGAATTTGGGTAAATACATTATACCCGGTTTATACTCAAGTATACTTTGTTAATTTTGGCTACTATTAACAAATTTTAACAATTTGTTGATAAATTTGACATTAAAGAAATATCTGGTAACACAAGGTCAGAAAACCACCATTAGTCAAAGAATACACAGAAGAGTGCATACTAGCCAATAAATTATATCAAAAACACGACAGCACAATATGCTGACGCTGACAGTGCAACGTATAGGTGGATACATAGATAAATGAAACAAGTTTAGATTGGAAAGTGCCCATATGGACAATGTAAACACTATTCGGCGCTATTCTTGCAACGGTCGCGACCCAAAACTTTTGAAAATTTCGGAGCGGTTCGGCTTTTTCCGGAATTATATCGCCAAATATTGTTTATTCAAATTTATTATTTTCGTTTAATTTTATAAATAAAATACAGTGTGTTGCATACAAGAAACTTTATTTTTATATAGGACGCATGTATGAAATACCTATGAAACATTGGAAACCGACGTTATGCCACGATCCACGATGGTTTTTGCAGTTCACAGTTCACAGCACAGTTTTTTAAGTTTTTAATGCCACTTTTTCACAATTATCACCGGTTGGAGTAAATAAAACTTGAATTAAACTCACAAGATAGCAATAATTACTTTGAAAATGAACGTTATAAACATTTTTCGGAATTTCTTTAATGAGAGCGGTTTAGATTTTGAGAGATTATTATGATTTTTGAAGATTCTGACTTTGACAAGAGAAAATTATTTCTGTTTTTGTTTGCCGTTGTTCTTAGCGACCGCTATAGCAGCGCCAGATCGCGTATAACGGTCGCGACCCAAAATAATTTCGCGACCCAACATTTTTACGGGCTTTCCAATCTAAACTTGTTGCATTTATCTATCGGTGGATACACTAATTTTATAAGGGGATTCTCCTCGACGACAGCTTAGTAAATACCCGGTATGATGCCAAGAATATACCAGTATATACCAAGTATATATCTACAATATTCCTCAGTGGGTACCTTACACCTTCTGGGTATATGCCAGGTATATACCCAAATTTTATTTACCTACTCGTTAGGTATTTACTATTTATCCACCGTCCATATCACTGCTTATAAAACAGGTTTTATACTAAATTCAGTATGGAGGAAATTTGAAATATTTAATAAAAATCACGTTAAACAGTCCACTGAAATGTGTCAAAAGGTGATGATTTTGTTTGTTTTTAATTCTGATGAGTTGTCGAAATAAAGAATTTCATAGGATTGAATTTAAAATAATGATTTGAGCAATTTTATAACAAACAGAAATAAATATTTTTTGATCTCCCTGTTTAATATTCAATCGGTTGATTTAGACAGATCGAATATGTCGACTTTACTTAACCACATTTCAGCTTTCATGCCGAATTTATGATTTAATCAATGGGCGCGTTCAGGGACGGTCAGCGGCTGAGTGGCTGAGTAAGCGGTTTCCCTAAACGGTCTCTTTTACACGCAAAAACAGTCAGCCGCTGAGTAAAATACTCAGCGGTCGGTCAGCCGCTGTGTTCCCTGAACGCGCACAATGCTTATTCAAGATCATGTTTTTGTCAATTTTACACATGTTTTATTTGTTATCTCGAAAACTATTAGAGATTGGTATAGGGTATTATAACAGAAAAAATTGATATGAAAGTAGTTTCGAAAAATGTAATAATATACCAGGTGTTCCATTTAAAATAACAAAGATGCGAGATGCGATGATATAGTATGAAGCGGCAACACTGTAATGCGAAAAATCATTTAGACAGATGGAACAAGCGCCTTTATACAAAAATCCAAATTTTGAAAGAAATTCCATCGCCGGTTCTCCATGCGTCTAACACGGTCTATAACGTACCATGGCTGTAAATCACCTTTTATAACCATCAGAGCTGCAAGCTCACAGAAAACTTAAGTATTTTTAATGATTTAAATCATTTTAATGACTTCAGTCATTTGATTTTAAGTCATTTTTCGAAAGCTAACTTAAACTTAAAATTTAAGTCTTTTTCAAAATGACTTGTGATTTAAATATTTATTCCGAAATAGAAAAAGATTTAAGTCTTTTTAGAAAAGACTTAAGTCATTAAAAAGATTTAAGTCTTTTATAAAACACTTAAAGTCATTAAAAAGATTTCAGTCTTTTTATAAAAGGCTTAAATCAGATTTTTATATATTTTTATGATACATTTTTAACAACAGCATTCCTTTTTAACTGCTAGGCAGAAGATATTACAGAACGAGACTTACGGAACACAAGAGAAACTGCAGATTAGGGCAAACAGAGAAGTCAGCCGTAGCAGAACATGCTCTAAGAGATGGTGACCACAAAATCCAATTCGAAGACACCCAAGTCATTGCCACAACATCTGGATATCATCCTCGTCTGGTCAGGGAAGCTGTTGAAATTCACAAACATCCAAATAATTTCAACAGGAAGGAAGAAACTTTCTACCTTAACAGAATTTGGCATCCAGCTATATCTAGGACCAAAGTAGCAGCACAGAGAAGTAGACCAGTTCCGGAAGAACTACCACCCGAACAAGCCACGCCCCCCTCCGCCGACGCATAAATACGCGCTACGCCGACGCGGAGGCATCAGTCTAGTGTGAGCAATCGGAGCAAACACACCTCTGAAGATGCTAGCCACTCGTGCTAGCGAAACGTTAGGAAGCAATTCTAACCGACGACGGCCTAATAACCCGAAAAACCAAAATTCTTCAAACGATGGCCGCGAAAGCCTAAACTACTACAGAATAAAAAACGTTATGCCGGATCCAGACCAAGGTTACAAAAAATAAACACGATTTTGAGACAAAAACAAGACAAACTTGTCACAAAAAATAGAGACTTCTGACAAGACAAATTTGAGACAAATTGTCCACAACGCAATGACAAAATTACAAAAAAGTCAAAAGTTTCGTTATTGCGAATGAGTTTTATTAACCATGTGTGATTTCACTGGTCTCCTACTGTTGGCAGCACACGCCATCCACACTGCGTCGACAACTTGTCGCCAAATATACGAACAAAACATAGACACTTTGATCTTTACCGACTCGAGACGGGACATTGAAAAGTCTCCGAATTTTGAAATAAAACAAAAATGAGACAAAAATGCCTCAGAAATGTATTGGATTTGTCACAACTTTGTCGTAAAATATGAATGTTTCTGTCTTGTGACTGTTTTGTCTGCTTGGTCTGGACCTGGCATTACTTTTTTGGATCCTGTTTTGATTATTTGTCGTGTTACGCGTGCGTAGTGAGTCTGTTAGGTTAGGTTGTAGCTTGAAAGACGAACGAAAGGAATTTATCTGGAATATATTGAAGAGTTGTAGTGCTGGCTGAATTCTGTAAGGGCAAGTGACCATATATGGATTGGATTGGGAATTGGATGGTTCCAGAGTCACTGATCCTTTCCACAGAAGAAGAAGAATATTGAAGAATACCTTAACTAACAGCGCTTTCAGATGGAGGGGACCGTCCGTCGCGGACCGTCTGTCCGTCGTTTTTTTTTCAAGATAGCCGTCGGACGAAATCATCCGGACGGAGCATACGCGACCCATGTGAAATTGATATAAACTCGTGGTACTTGCTGGAAGTCGCGGACGGTCCGCTCCATCCGAAAGCGCTGTAATATCTTCCAGCCCTTAGTTTATGCCATCAATATATTATATAGTGATCAAAACACCTCTTTCACCCCTTTTTAATAGATATGTATTCGATGAAATCTGTAATGGTAATAAGTACTACAAAATAGGTTACATTTTATAAAAAAAACATATTTTTGCCTTTGTAGTTGTACTGAAAATTTACCGTTTTAGGCAGGGCGCCCACCAAAGTGTCGTGATGCGTAGCATAGGATATGGCGCGTGCAGCATGACCGCGATGTAAGTAGCGTGGCTCAGTAGACGCCCACTTAAATGGCAAAAGTTAGCAGAAGCAAAGTCAAAGACCAGCAGTTGGCATTTGATACATTTGTATAGTTTCTCGCCATTATGAGTAAATAATGTCGTCCTCAGATGAAAATGCCGTAGCCGTAGTAAATTTAATTAATATTAATAAAAAATGGACTAAACAACGTAGGCATTGGATACATCCGTATTGGAAATACAGGCAGTCATATAGCGGATTTAATGTATTTAAAGAATTGCATCAATATCCAGACAAATTTCAGTCTTTCTATAGGATGAAACCAACTTTGCAGCCTTCTGACGTGACAAGAATTAGAACATGTTCTATTTTTAGGTAGGGCGCCCACCAAAGTGTCGTGATGCGTAGCATATGATATATGGCGCGCGCAGCATGACAACGATATAAGTAGCGTGGCAGCGTGGCTCAGTATATAGACGCCCACTTAAATGGCAAAAGTTAGCAGAAGCAAAGTCAAAAACCAGCAGTTGGCATTTGATACATTTGTATAGTTTCACGCCATTATGAGTAAATAATGTCGTCCTCAGATGAAAATGCCTTAGCCATAGTAAATTTAATTAATATTAATAAAAAACGGACTAAACGTAGGCATTGGATACATCCGTATTGGAAATACAGGCAGTCATATAGCGGATTTAATGTATTTAAAGAATTGCATCAATATCCAGACAAATTTCAGTCTTTCTATAGGATGAAACCAACTTTGCAGCCTTCTGACGTGACAAGAATTAGAACATGTTCTATTTTTAATGCAGTCGCATGGCATGCCACGTGTCACGACATGCGCGTTGCCCGCTTTGTCACTTTGGTGGGTTCCTGTTTATTTGTTTACGTTGGTTCAGTTTGATGTAGCATGTCAGATGCATGCCACTTGCTAGATCATACGCCATGTTATAAACCACGTTACCTCGATGGGCGCCCTGCCTTATTTTATGTGGTTTTAGTCTCATCTGTACCACAATCTGTACCAACAATAAATTAATAGTATGAAAATCGCTAATTGGTGATATAAGAAAATTAATATTAACATTTAAAAAAAGGTACTTAAATTGATTTCTGGTTGTGTTGACTTGAGGGTAATTATATTGATTTAAGTCATTTTACTGACTTAACTTGCAGATCATTATGACTTAAGTCAAAAATATAGGACACAAAATCATAAATTAAAAATTGGTCAAGTGCGAGTCGGACTCGCGCACGAAGGGTTCCGTACCATTCATTATCTATACAACATTAGAAAATATATTATTATAAACTTTTTTTTTCCGATTTAGCTGAAATTTTGAATGCGCGATCGAAACACATTACTAAAAATTGTATTAATCAATAATAAATATGTAAAAAGTAAAAATAAATATGTAAAAATTAAAAAAAAAACGATTAAAAAAAGTGGCCTTGACTAGGATTCGAACCTGCCTTAGTACGGCTACAACGTCATAGCAGCGTAAAGTCCTAACGCTTTAACCACGCGACCACCGAGGACTTGAAAGATTCTATGTAAAATTCTTACTTAAAAGATAATGTTTAGTGAGGACTTTTTTATTTATAAACATTTATTTAATTCTGTTTTTAGTATTTGTTCTTATAGCGGCAATATAGATACATTATCTGTAAAAATATCTGTAAAAACTGTCTAGCTGTAACCTATAACCGTTGATTGAAAGAACTGTTATTTCTTTCAATCAACGCTATAACGGTTCATAAGATAGACCTTTGTGACAGACGGGCGGACGGACAGCGAAGTGTTAGTAATAGCCTTGTAATAGGGTTCCCGTTTTTACCCTTTGGGTACGGAACCCTAAAAAAATAATACAAAAATGACTTGACTTGAAATAAAATGATTTAAGTCAAAGACTTAAGACTTAAATCATTTTGATTTTAGAAATGACTTAAGAATTAAGTCTTTTTAAAACTGACTTGTTGCAGCCCTGATAACCATACAGGTAAAACAAAACAGTAGGTGCTTACTGCCTATGCATATGGCTGGCAGCTTCAGATCAACAAGGAAGTGTGTGTTGCATCTTCTACCGTCGGAGATTCGGATTTTTTCAGCATTAGAAAGTAAAGTGAACGGGTCGAATTATTTGAGACGGTAATAACGATGCCGGCGAAAACGAAAATGTCAAAAGTCAAATGAAATACGTGAATCCCGTAATTCGGCATAAAGAATTAACACCACAGCGACCCCGCCGCGCCGTGCCGGACAATTTCTCGAAAAAAATCTAACCGACGCGCGACGCCAACTTGGACATGCACCTTTCTTCAATTTACCGAAATTAATATAACCTAAATTTAATTCTTTTCGTTTTATTAAACTGACCAATCAACCTGTATACAGGGTCCGGCAATAGTGCGTCGGGCATCTGTAGCTTTTAGAATAAAAAACTTAAGAATTTTGTTTAAGTGCAAATCTAAAGTATGTTCGAGGATGTATTCCAGGAAAATATTTTAACTTCTATAAGGTGGCTCAAAAAAGTGTGAGTGGATCGGGATGATTTTTTTTTAAATGGAACACCATGTATATTGCATTTTTGACTTCTTTTTAAATCACTTCGTATAATTCTAAGATATGAGTAAATATATTTCTATAGTTTCAGAGATAGATATTAAATAAATAAATAAAAAAAATATATTTTTCAGCCTTTCTTAAAGTAATTATTATTAAAAATACAAGAACAAGGATATTCAAAACTCTACGCCAAACGTCTTTCTAAAATATAAAATAACTTTTCTTCGTTTTTTTAAATGGAACATCTGTATATTATTTTTTCAGTAGATTGTGAATTAAAAAATGAACATTTTATGTATTTCAAAATTTTTAACGGTTTTGCAGAGATATTTGCGGTTTTATATTTCATATCGCATTTTCCATAGCAAATTTTTATCAAAGCCACCCAATATCTCTCTTATTTTACCGTTGAGAGAGCCATATGAAATAATACTGCGCGTATCTGCGAAACCATTAAAAATTTTGAAATACTTTAAATACAAAAAATGTTCATTTTTTAATTCTCCATCTAATAAAAAAATAATATACAGGGTGTTCCATTAAAAAAAACAAAGAATAATTAGTTTATATTTTAGAAAGTTTGGCGTAGAATTTTGAACATCCCCTAGGATTTAAGATTACGATATTTATAGCAAAGTTAAGTATAGACCATGTAAAGTAAATACCTAATATAGTTTTGATTTCAGGACAGTTCTTGTATTTGTAATTGTATTTTTTTTAATAAAGGTTCAAAAATATAAATATTTTATTTATTTATTATATCTCTAAAACTATTGAAATATATTTATTTATATCTTAGAATTGTGTAAAGTGATCTGAAAAGAAGGGAAAAATACAATAATATACAGGGTGTTCCATTTAAAAAAAATCATCCCTATCCGCACTTTTTTACGCCACCCTATACAAGTTAAAATATTTTCCTGAAATACATCCTTGTACCGGGTGTCCCACTAAGAATAGTTCCCGGCTGTATCTCGGAAAGTATTAGCAGTAGGTCTTACGGAAAAAAATATTTATAACTAAAGGGGCTATGAGAAATTGCTGGAAATTATTTTCAAGCTTGTAAAACGGCCGCTAGGTGGCGCAACTGCTATGGAAAATAAGAAAATAGATTTCTTACAGAATGTTACCTAGATAATGGGTACTGTAAGTAATAGCTTCATAATCTTCAGTAAATTTTGGATTTTTTTTGTTGGAACCATTTTCCCCTCTATGCTAAAATAAAGTGGTGGGGGAAGGTTAGATCTATCTTTATTTAAATGTTAATAACTCCGGACTGGATGATCGTTTAAAAGAGCGTTTCTTACTCTATATTATACTATAAAAATAATAATAAGGTTTTGAACGTAGACGCTAGGGGGCGCTTTCTTACAATTTAACAAACATAGCGCGTTTTTTCAAAAAAATTAAATACGATAATATGTGTTATTTTAGCTGATAGTAAAGAGTAGTAAAAGCTTAAAAAGTCAGCGAAAAGCGCATCTTGATATCTTCTTTCAAACCGAAGATATTAGCAAAATTATAATAAATACAAAAAAATAAGCCCTTAATTACCTTATTTTTACAATACAGTATCAGTAGCCCTCTTGATTAGGCCCATTCTAACAAAAAATAAGATAGAAACAGTTAGTTTATTTTAAAATCGACGAAATACCAAAATACCATAATACCAGATGAGTAGGAGATATTAGCCGATTGGGCTCCTCCACATGCGCAGTTCGCTTGACCTTGACATATGTGGCTTTCAAACCTCCTTGAGTGATTCCAGAAAGAACCTTGTTGTGAGACCTTAAACGACCTTTAAGGTTGACTTTCAGATGTATTTGAAATGCGTTTGTGTACCCTTCACAATATACTATTACGTCAAAAGCAACTTTTTTCCAAAGCCTACCATGACTTCACTGAATCATCGTTTCTTGTTCACTATTATTAATATCTTAATTATTAAATATTAATAAATCTGATATTATGATATTCTGGTATATCGTCGATTTTAAAATAAACTAACTGTTTTTATATTATTTTTAGGTTAGAATGGGCATAATCAAGAGGGATACTGATACCGTGTTGTAAAAATAAGGTAATTAAGGGCTTATTTTTTGGTATTTATTATAATTTTGCTAATATCTTCGGTTTGAAAGAAGATATGAAGTATATAATATTACCATAGAAACGCTTTTTGATTTTTAGGACATTCAAAAATTCAACTATTAGTACGAGAGCTAGCAACGTCGGAAAAACAAGTATTTTAAGACGTCGGGCTCTTTGATATATCTTTTACTATGCTCTCTAGAACAGCATGCGGCCCGTCTGGCTGCCGGTAAACGTTGCGTTCCTTACTGCGCATTGAAAGAAGATTCTATATTTTTATTAGTCCTTTAAATTCTAGTATTGACTAGTATGACTTTTTTTATTTATATATATATATATATATTTATGTATTTATTTATGTTTTATTTTTTTTTTATTTTTTTTATATATATTTATGTATTCTCTATATATTTTCATGTTTTTTTAATTTCCTCTAAAACGGTATGGAGATTTGGAAAAGTATAAACGGGATTAAATCATTTTAGAACAAGCAAATTTATTTATGAAGAATGTATTTTCCTCTAAATGTCAATAATAAAAAAGTTTTTCCTCTTCAAAATTCAATGCGGGGATATACTCTAGATACAGGCTTCCGAAAAAGCTCTATATTAGATTTTTCGTTTGTGATTTTCATTTCAATATGGGGACAATGGTAACGCACATTTTTAAATATTTTTATCAACATACAGGGTGATTTAAACATATTTTCAAACTAAAGTTGTATATTTTGAAATGGAAAACTATATAACAAGCTCAATGACTTTCATGCACAATCTTCGACGCTAAGAACCATATTCAATTCAATCGTACACAACAATACAAAGCTACTTCGTATTATGAAGAATAACATCAAAAAATAACGATAATTGAAAACATTGCAAAATGTTTATGGCAAGTTCATTTCGCTCTTAAAAATTAACCAAGGCATGTGTTGACATGAGTCAAAAAACAAAATATTCAGACATGGTTCTGACCGAAAAATAATGTTTTAAAAAATTTGCTCACGAATTATTGCACAGGGCGCACAGTGGGCAAAAATCCAGAAGTATGTTGCAAAAATTCTTTTTTTGTACGATTTTATTCAAATTTGGTAAAAACATTCTATGCCTGTAGGCCGTGAACCCTGTTAGTTTTGGCTGACTTGAGAGTGGTTGGGGGTGGTGGAGGGGATTCATAAAATGGAAAAATCATCTTTTGACTAATATAGCTACCAAAATGCGGTAAGAATATTTTACATTTCACTAAATTTTACGATTTTTGCAAGAACCAAGATGAAACAGACAAATATTGAGCAATTATTACTCCTCCGCCATGTACAGGGTTTGTTTAATATATTGACATCCTCTGTATCTTTTTTATTCGACGTTTTCGAAAAAAAGTGTCTTGAATAAAAGTTTAATGGTCTCGAATACATTTTTCAAAACAGTCTTCTTTGCATATACAGGGTGCCTTAGAAATCCTGTGTGTGGCCCAACTTTCTTATTTCAAATTAGTACCCAATTTTTTATTTTATTTTTATTTTCTCCTAAAAATCCTAACTACTTTGTAGCATAGCCTATACCTAATTTGAAGTAAGATAGTTGAACCACGCCCCGACTTTTTGAAGCACTTTTTATATGCGAAATATACTTTTTTGGCAAAATTATTCAAAACCACTTTCATTTGAGACAGTTTTCGGAAACGTCAAATAAAAAAGATAAAGGGGGTGTCAATGTATAAAAGAAAACCCTAGTATACTAATCCAATCGAACTTTTATTCAAGATTGTTTGTCATTTGAATAAGTTCGGTCTCTAATAATACCAGACAATATGTGAATATGTGTGTTTTATTATTATATTTTAAATAAGTAACAATATTGTGAGAATTAAACAATGACGATTTAGAAAATAACAGAACTTATACCTATTAAAAATATCTAAATTTTATTTTACCACCTACTATTTACTGATATTTTGTTTTATAACAGCTGGAAGCAATGGTCACGAAGTACACATTTTTAAATCTGAAAGAAAAATCCATTTTATTTAATTTAAAAAATTAGGTACTGTCAAAATTTGTCAATTTGTCAAAAAATGTCATTTGACATTTATGACATACTTCTACGGAAATCTTGAGAAAAGTTACGTAACGTTATATTTCAAGTTCTTCTCTAGCTCTAGCCACTATAACAATTAATTTATGAGAATTATCCACATAAAGGATGTTACTATACACTTACGCGTGGAGACTTACGCTTCCAATAATTTAATGTTGCGATTTTTTGCGATTTTTTTGACTTAACTTTTCTAAGATAGAATATATGTCACTATCAAAAAAACCTTAAATGATTATGTTCTACTTTGACCTTTACCTAGTTTTTATCCAAAAAATCAAAATAAAAGATACTTTTTTACTTACCTTCACATTAAATTTATCGCAACCGGGAATCTACGTAAAACACGTTATGACAATTTTACAATAATTATTGACAGTAAGCTAAGGTCGTCCGATTCAATTGTTATAATACTGTGTCACTTGAATGCAACGCCTACTATTTAAAAAATTGTAGAAAAAAGGCATTTATTGGACACAAATTAACTAAAAATGTAGGTTTTGCGCAAAGTTCGTTTTACAGCCCGTCGAAAGAGACTCCGAATATGTTTTTTTGTTAGTTTTATGTGGTTTCCTCTTAACTAATATGTTTCCAATCTAATGTTATTGCCATAAATGCTAACTGTGGATGTTATTTTTTGCAACTTGGTTTGGACATATTGCCTACTGTGGGGCGTTTTAAAGATAGAGTAAAAAAACAACTCTTCGATTAACCCTGTATAATAAGTTAAATACTAAAGTTTATAATAAACTGAGTTTACAAATTAAAGTTGATATATTAAATTAATATATGGTTTGCTTAAAAAATCAAAGAAATACAAAAAAAATATAAAATTTAAATTATTTTTTTCGAAAAAAGAGGCATAGTTCACGTGCACATGTGCAGTTATTGAGGAACTGCCACTAGAATCACCTCATATTGAATATAGTTTTTTACTTGATATTTAAAAATTCTTACTCAACCATATCCCAACTTACCTACTACTCTACGTTCTCCAATATTTATTTATTTAATTTGCCTATTATCTCTGATTGCTTAAAATATAAGTACTCGCTAACTACTAAATAAAAAGCTTTAAAAATTTCGTAAACTAAGCAAAGCAATCAAAGAATACTTAAATGTCGCAACTGTGTTTTTTTTCGTATTCTCACACATACGCATCTTGTTTCCGAATCATCGAGCCATTAGCTGTTTATAATGAACAGTTGCGAATGTTCTCAATCGCAGAGGACTGCTTTTATTAAAACACATTTAACCTAGTCAAATTGTATTTTTGGTGGGAAGGTTTTGGTGTAGTTCTGATTTATTTTTTTGTTATGTTTTTTGGTATCCTGAATCCTGACCAACATGGAGAAAAATGCAAAAAATTGAATTATTGCGGTTTTTTGTTTATAACTTTAAAAATATCAACTTTTTGGATATGATATAAACATAATATCTTGATAATATGGCAACATAGGTAAGAAAAAACTAGAAAACATCCAGTGGTTCTCAAAATTTTAGCAAAAAATCATTTTTTTTTAATTTTCAAACTAAAATATCGAGATTATTTTAAAAAGCGTCAAAGAGAAAATGCTTCTTTTATCGAGATCTTCCAGCCCTGAAAATATTTGCACTTATATGATTCACCCTGTAATAATTATTATAATATTCCATTAAAATCCACACTTTATATTTCTAGTTAATGTCTAATAGATCAATGTTTCTTTTGTATTCAAAATTCATAACAATTCAGAATTAGCGTTAAAAGTTAAAAATTCAATATTATGATGTCACATATCTACTATACAGAGAAATATTTGAAAGTACCTATCTCTATCTGGTCAATTTTTTCGTTTTCGGTGCACGTGAATTCTTTTGTCTTTATTTTGATATGATTACATGCGCCTTTGAATACAGGATGTTTAAAAAAACATGTGCCAACTCTCGAGGGGATTGATTCATCAAGTAAAAATAAGATTTATTTTTTATATCAACATAGGTCCGATTCTGCTTTATTTCTTAGCTACAAGGGGTCGAAGTCTTCATTTTTTTCGATATATTATAATTTTCTTCCAAGTGCTTTTCGTGATTCGAATGCCATTTTGAGAGTAAAAATTGCTATAAGTGCTACATTTTTTAATTCTAAAAAGGTGTCGATAGATTCATCAGTGACGTGCATATGGGTTATCACTGGAATATTTTTCGAAAAAAAAATTTACGCCACTGATTTTTTTCCTTTTGATAGCAAAATTCTATGGCAATTAAAAGTTGTATCTTGATATTTTGTCGATTTCGATCTGCTTGATGAGATAAACGCAATTTTATTAATCACAATTAATAAAATAAAATTGATAAATTATTTATTAAAGTTGTTATTAGACTTGGATCAAAGCAAATTAATAAAATTGCGTTTATCTCATTAAGGAGGTCGAAATCGACGGAATATCAAGAGACAACTTTTAATCGGCATAAAACGGTCTACATAATTTTTTCCACATTTTGCTAACAAGAAAAAAGCCAGTGGCGTACTTGGAAGAAAATTGACTTGTAGCCACAAAACAAAGCAGAATCGGACCTATGTTGATATGAAAAATTAATCTTATTTTTATGTGAGGAATCTCCCCACGAGAGATGGCACATGTTTTTTGAAACACCCTCTATAATAATCTAAGCTCTCTGTAGTAGTCTATACTCTAATCCGGCTACAGGATTATTACGTTCATCATATATTTTTAATAAAAACCTAATTTTTACGTATATTTATGAATATGAGAATACACTTTTAACAGGGCGCCAATCAAAATAGTTGCCGCAAATAGGGTAGGTTAGGTTTGGTTTGGTTTCGCACAATTGGTTTGTCACAATTTTTTGACAAAATTGGTTTACCACAATTCAAAGTTTTTCTTACTATTTTATACGGGTCCGGCAACAATGCGTCGGGCATCTCTAGTTCCTATAATAAAAAAACAAAAAACTTAGGAATTTTGGAAAAGTACAAACCTAAAGTATGTATTAGGAAAATTAATATTAAGTATGTATTTCAGGAAAATATTATCTTCTACAAGGTGGCTTAAAAAAGTGCGAGTGGATAGGGATGATTTTTTTAAATGGAACACCATATATATTATTGCATGTTTGGCTTCCTTTCTGATCACTTTACATAATCCTGAGATTAAGAAAGATTTTTGAGATTTGTTAAGATTGTTCTGATTTATAAATATATAAAAAAATATCTTTTCGGTCTTTTTTAAAAAAATTAAAAATAAAAGAAATGCCCTGAAATCAAAACTATACTAGGTATTTACTATAGTTGGTACTATATACTGTACTTACTTTGCCATAAATATCGTAATCCTAAATCATAGTTTTTCTTCGTTTTTTTTTAAATCTGTTATAATTCTGTTATAATTTCTTTATTACGTGAGAATTCAAAAATGAAAATTTTTTGTATATAAAGCATTTTAGAATTTTTAGTAGTTCCTTAAAAATTCGACAAATTTGCAAGTAGCCAATGTAATGAGAGGGCGGAGTGTGTTTTGCCGTGCCGTTAAGTCTACGTGGATTTTCTACCCCGTCATGGGCGCCGGAAGAATGAAATTTAGGGGGGGGCAAGGTAAAAATGAATAAAAAATTGAAACACATTTTTGGTAATTATTGGGAAAACTGGAAATCGTCCGATTTTCACCAAAATTGGTATACACCCTATTTTGAAGTCTTAGATTACGAATCTTTTTTCTTGGCGGTCTCTTACCGTTTTTCAGAAAAACGGAAAATAATTTCAATATCGATATTTTTCTTAATTTTTCACATTTTTAAGGTTTTCTGGCACATATTTTGTTAGGTATTCAATAATCAATGATGTTTTTGCCATTTTCTGTTACTTTTTTAACCAATTCTATGCATAATAGAGGAACATTTGCTAAAATAAATTTGTAAACAATCTGAAAATGTTAGGTTATAGCTTTGTTCGGGTTCTTGTTATTACCGATCCTAAACCGTCCTAGAACTCTGCAGCGCAAATGAAATAATGCCTTCATATTTCCTACTGCGCATACGCATCACAGTTCTAGGACGGTTCAGAATCGGTAATAAGAGAAACCCGAAGTAAGCTTATGTGTTTCTGGGATTTAAAGCAACGTTGCCTATGCTAAATCTAAATTTAGCGTGTTTTGTTCGCTCATTCTGGGATTACGAAAGGCGGTCGCCAGAAGAACGGCTTCTTACCATAACGGTTATTTTACCAACGAGATCTGACTATTTATAACCACGAAGTTGCACGAAAGAGTTTTGATTGCATTGGTTACAACTTCCATGCGGAGGGTGTTAATCTTTTGTTGTTATATTATATCAAAAAAAGATTAACCTCCTCCGCAAAGAAGTTAAAACCAATTCAATCAAAACTCTTTCGCGTAACTTTGTGGATATAGGTGTATATTTAATTATTGTCGATCTCATAATAGGTAATTTATTTAAAATCCCTAATCACCCGAAAAATAGAAGATATGGCAACGTTGCAAAATTTTCAAATTTCTAGGTTAGGTCTAGAATATATTTGTCTCTCTCAATGCATAGGAGAGAGAAAGAAGGATATCTCAATTTTCTTTGTTATTTTGTTAAGAAAATTGTTTTTCAGTAAAATGTTGGACATTTTTGTATCCCCAATCAAGTGTGTCTTTTAGTTAAACTATAATATAATAAAAATATAGTGAAATTATTACTTTATAGGGCCGAAATAAAGGAAAATTCAATGTTGAAATAATTTTCCGTTTTTCGGTAAAAAAAAACGGTAAGAGACCGCCAAGAAAAAAGTAGATTCGTAATTTACGACCTCAAAATAGTGTGTATACCAATTTTGGTGAAAATCGGACGATTTCCAGTTTTCCCAATAATTACCACATTTTTTAATATTTTACAGGTAACACCTAAAAATTTCATAATAATGATTGTTTTTTTACAGATAGATGTAAGAAGATTACTTTTATTTTTATTATTTTAGTGACCAAGGGGGGGGGCAAAAGCCCCCTCTTGCCCCCCGTGTCCGGCGCCCATGTGCCCCGTATATACAGGGCGTCCCAGAAATAAGTGCAAGTATTTTAACTGGTAGTATATTTCGGCCAAAGAAACACGCCTATGAGGTTTTTTTTGCAAAAAAATTTCTTTGAAAATACGGCGTTTTTAAAAAAAAATCGAAGTTTTTTTTAGTTTTAAGTTAAAAAAATATTTTCTTGATAATATGGCAACATAGGTAGTAGATTAAATTTACATTAAAGAAAATCCAGAAAAGATCCAGTAGTTCTCAAAATTTAAGCAAAAAAAAATATTTCTGGGACACCCTGTATAGGTAGCGACGTAGATTAAAGAAATAAGAAGATGCGCAACCTTATGGGTAATTTCGTAGCACAAAACCTGTCCGAGATGTAGCTGGCGTTACAATCAGCCTGTACGAGATTTTGTTTAGCTCTGCGTCGCCGTCGCTGCGCGCTGATAGTCGTTACAGCGCAGCGGGTAAAGAATACTATACCGTAGTTCTGCTTTCAGTCGACAGAGTGAATGGTTGTGAGAGACAGTGTTGCCAGAGCCATTGATTAATCCGTAGATTTACCGATTTTGGGTACAGTACGTTAATAATACGGATTTTTTATCATTAAACAATTTAATATAATATTATATGGTTAAACAAAGAACGACGTCAGAGTTGGCTTGGAAATGAAGATCGTTGTTATTTCAAATGTAAAATATTATGGTAAATGCCTATAATCGTCATTTCCAAGCCACCTGAACGACTTTTTTCGATCATACGACATTTTCAGTACCTATAAAAGAATTTTTCTTTTTGTTGTTTATTCTATGTTTGACACGAATAAATTGTCAATATATAAACGCGGATTTTTCATCCAAAAATATTTTCGTCAATCGTATAACAGACATTTTAATATGGCAACACTGTTACAGATATTTTGATATGGTACACATTTTAATATGGCAACACTGTCGCTTTTAGTTCCACACCGTGTTCGATATGCCTTCGCTGGCCGAATTAGAGAAAATGAGTGTTTTATGCGTTGGCCGCAGAACGATTGGCTTCTCCACCGTACAGCACTTGAGACGTAAGGAGAAATCAAATCAGCATTGTCACGAATTCGCCCATTAGGTTGCGTATCTTTCCAGTTCTTTCAATCAACGGTAGCGATCTATAAAATATATCGGCTGTTTATTTAAATGTGTTTTGTAGTAAATTGATCACACTCCAATATTGTGTCTGCATTCTGGAAATTCCTTTCATAGACAGAGGTTCAGTAGACGTACTTTAATTGCTGTTGCAACACCGTAGAAGGGTTCAGACAGGACCTTTGAATGATCTTGAGAAATCTCTCGGTTGCTACTTTTCAAATTGTCACCTTGTATATTCGATGCAGCATCTCCATAATTGATAAACTGGACCAGAAATCGGTCAGCGTATTCTTCTACTCTCGTTACAAAATCGAGACCGCGTTACGACATCATTTTAATGTGTTTTTGCTTCTGCTGGGTCGGTTTACGCTATGGGTGTGGAATTTTTACGTAATATACAAGCCGAAAAGGAAAAATTATCGTGCGGATCTGTAATTTGGGCTTTAAAAAAGACCACCATGACGCCCATCCAAATTATTTGAGGTGTACCCAACAATTTTGGTTGTAGCAAAAAATGCAAAAAACGCCACGGTAAAATTCTTCGTTAATTTTAAAGTGTTATATTGTTTACAAACATATCAATTTTAATTTGTAAACTCAATTTTTTATCAACTTTAGTATTTGGCTTACTTTTATAGGGTTAATCGAAGGGTTGCTTTTTTACTCTAAGTTTGAAATACACTGTGCAATGATTTGGTGGGGAAGTTTTCCTAAAACATTATTTTTCTATTTTTCACCTCAACCATGTCTTCCGAGCATTTTTTTTGGCGCAGTATTATTTCATATGGCCCTTTCAAAAATAAAATACGAGAGAAAAATCATTGGGTGGCTTTGATAAAAATTTACTGTGAAAAATGCCATATGAAATGTAAAACCGCAAATATCTACGAAACTGTTAAAAATTTTGAAATACTCTGAATATAAAAATAATTCATTTTTTAACTCTCCATTTATTGAAAAAATCATGGTCTTTCTGTCGAGGAGCAAGGGAAAAGACACCACCTACCTGCTGAGCATCCAGGGTCAGCACCTTCAATGTAAGGACATCGAGTTGGCGAGTCATCAACTCGAGGGCGGAGGGTCATGTCAGGTCCTCACAATATGAATTGACCTCAAATCCAAGGAGGTAATATAGAAAGTGGGACATATCCTCTATTATTGATACTGGACAACACCGGTATCAGGTTTAAGGAGAGACCAAGTTAAAGAGGTGGAGAAAATGGAGACAGATCCTCCAGCCTCCACCTCACGGGTTCCTCAGCCGGAGGCAAGGTCCTCGACTGTGAAGGGCGGTACGGAGGGCCAAACTCCAACCGTGGAAGGGTGTGTACCCACGGAGGAAGAACTGTTGTCAGAGGAGGATGGGAAATACCGGAAATACCCTGTCCCCTCTACAACAGGGGTATGATGGCTTATAGACTGTGTGATGACTCAAGGAATGGGGGCACAATAGATCTTTAAGGTCGCAGTGATTAACCCCCCCCCCCTCTTACTCATTCTACATTCTATTGAAAAAATAATATACAGGGAAATAAAAACAAAGAAAAATTATTTTGTATTTTAGAAAGTTTGGAGTAGAATTTTGAAGATCCTGTATGATGTAACCATGCTTGTAGCAAAATAAGTACAGACTATCTAATATAAATACCTAATATATTTTTGATATCAGGACAGTTCTTGTATTTTTAATAATTTTTTTAAGAAAGGCTGAGAAATATATATTTTTTATTTATTTAATAATATATGTGAAACTATCAAAATATACTTACTCATAACTTAGGAGTAGGTATGTAAAGTGATCTGAAAGGAAGCCAAAACCTTCTAAAATTTGAAATAATTTTTCTCCATTTTCTTAACGGAACAGCCTGTATACTATTTTTTTAATAGATGAAGGATTTAATGAACATTTTTTTATATTTAGAGTATTCTTCAATCAAATACATCCTTTAGGTTTTACTTAAATAAAATTCCCAAGTTTTTTATTCCAGGAGCTATATAGAGATGCCCGACGCACTATTGCCGGACCCTGCATAGAGTTTGCGAAAAAAATCAGGAAAATAGGACTAAAAATAACAAAAATTTTAAATATGAAAAATATACAGGGTGGTCCGAACTGTATTCCGGAAACTGCGGCAGCATATTCTGCAGATAAAAAAAAGTAAAAAAGTTCGTATAAAAGTATGTCCTAAAAAGCTTAGTTTCGGAGATACAGAGTGTAAAAGTTTCATTTTTATTTTGATTGTTTCCAAATAATTTCTGAAGTAACGTCAATATTTGGATGAAAATTGGTGTCTGAGAGTTTTTTGACATGGGAAATTTGATATTGATATCAATATGACTCCTACTTGTAGGGGGCGCCACCTACATGTGTTTTTTGTTACTATTTTGAAGAGTAATAACTTTTCGTCCGTACCTGTATAAAACAACTGAGTGAAAAAATATACATTTTCGTGATATTTTTACGTAAAAAATGTCTCTTGGAAAAAATCTCTATAAGAATCTGTTCCCAAGATATGTACATGTCATTATTGACAAAAAATAAACATGTTGAGTAGATAGTTATTTGACTAAAATGATAAATTTTGGAACTCTTTATTTTTTTTAATTATTATAAATTTTTGTTCGAAAAAATGATGTGTTTTATCAACTTTTGGTTTGGTTTTGTTTCTGTTTAACTTTTGGCAGAAAAACATTTCAAATTTATTATTTCAGTTTAATAACTGTTTATTCAACATGTTTAATTTATGTCAATGATGACAGGTATTGATAATTTCGATTCCAAATATCTTGAGAACCATTACTCGTAGCGATTTTTAACAAAATACTTTTTTTAATAAAAAAACGTCGTAAATGTATATTTTGTTACTCAGTTGTTTTATACAGGTACGAACAAAAAGTTATTAATTTTCAAACCAGTTAAAAACATGTAGGTGGCATCCTCTGCAAGTAGGAGTCATATTGACATTTAAATCCAAATTTCTCATATCAAAAAACTCCCAGACACTAATTTTTATCCAAATAGGTATTGACATTACTTCAGAAATTATGTGGAAAAAATCGAAATAAAAATGAAACTTCAACACCCTGTATCTCCGAAACTAAGCATTTTATGACATTTTTTTTTCCACAATAAGGGGCCGTCCTCTGCCGGAAACACTGCGACCTGTGACGCCTATTTTATGACATACATTTATACGAACTTTTTTACTGAGTATCTGCAGAATATGATGCCGAAGTTTCCGGAATTCAGTTCGGACTACCCTGTATAAAAACTTTATATATTATATTTTAGGTAAATTTTGGTAAACCTGTTCTTTTTATTAGTTCAACTTATACAATGAGTGATAAATATTTATTATAATGTTAATGTCGAGAAAAGTATGATGTATACAGTTCACACGCCTTGATTCAGTTTCACTTGTCGAAATTTAGACTACGAAATACGAAATCACAAGATGGGTGTATTGCCCAACATGATCTTTGTTTTGTATAATGCGAAACAAAATAAAAGAATCTTTAGTGAGCCAGCAACAATAAAAGAAAACGTTTAAGAATTTCCAAACCATTTTTTAATAACCTACTGCTGCATACTCTTTGAATAAAAAGATATGGAAGGAGCATATACGAGTAAAAAATTCCTGTTTATCAATATCGTTATAGTTTTATTTTAAAATGCTTAAAATTATAATGTAGGGTAGACTCAATAATTTCTTGTGTTAAATGATGTACATTTTGTCTGTTTTTATTGGATCATTTTTAAGGTGGACTTTAAAAAACACTTTTCAGAACGGTTACTGGACCAGAACCGTTTTGTTTTCCAAACGGGAACCAACTGAAAGCGGAACTGAAGAATCTGGAAGACTCCATCGGTAACTTGGAATGGGTGTCCTACAACAGTCTAAGACACTCGAAAAAGTTCCTCAGAACTAACGACGGAGAAAAATTAATCGTTTTACTTGATTTAAGTAAAAACAATCTTCAGATTGCCACGGGGTTTCTAACAGGACCCTGTCTCCTCAACGAACACCTCAGTAGGCTGAAGCTGAGAAACAACGGCGAATGCAGATTCTGTGGGGGAACACGGGGGAACACCAGACACAGGGGGAACACCAGAACACCTTATCACCAGATCACTGAGTGCGCCGAGACGACGCGACGACCATTCGTGCCATGGACTTTGTTTGGTAAAGCTGATTTCCAGGATGGAGAGCTGGCCTCTGTGGAGACGTCTCAGATACTGGCTTTTGTTTGGTTTGGTTTGAAGAAAGGGAAACACACAATAGATCTGGTCGCGGTGATTAACTCCTCTCCTAAACATTCTACATTCTATAGGGAAATTAAAATAACTTTGGTTCCACATCATAATACGACCACCAGCAAAACCCCTTAAGACGACGTATGGTGTCATTGATGACGTGCAACGAAAGTTGTTTTAATTTCCCTTTACAAGGTGAACTAGATACATTAAATTTTAAGTGGATTTATTTTTTTCCATATTCATATAGGGAAGAAGATAATAATTAAACTAAGTAATTAGACATATCAGGTAATATTTAATACGTACAGTTTTTGATAATTTATGTATGTAGGCATACTAGTGTTTAAAAAAATATTTTATGAATATCTAAAAAATGGTTTATTTTTTCCTAAATAAACGATTAGTATAAGTAATTTTATAGTAGCTTTGTCGTATAGTGTTTTTTTTTCGTTCAGTGGCAATGTGCTCGGACTGGGTTAAATTATTTTCTTAATACAAAATCCTTCTCTTGATAATAATTATCGATATACCGGGTGCGTCTCAAATGTGGCTTACCCCCTATAACTTTTTTATTTTTTCAGATAAAAATACGAGATTTGGTATGTTAGTATATGACATAAATTGGGATTGATTGATGTATTCAATTGTTTTTGGTCACTTCCTGTTTCACCGGAAATGACTACAACCTTTGATTTTTAAATGACACATTTGGTATATTTTTACTTTATTCGATAGAATAGAATGACTTATCTCAACATATGTCATTCTATTTTCTCTCTCTCATATATGGTCTCAGATTTGACATTTTAAATTTCAATCTAGAGTGCTATGGTTGTGTTAAAAACACTAATTTTTAATCATGGAGCCTTGGAAAAATAGATTTGATCCTCTAATGTTGTTCGTGTCTTGTTCTGGCCAGTTAAAAGATAGATGGCCCCAATCGCGTATTTTTAATGAATCTCTTTTTTTTTTGGGGCAATGGGGCTCATTAGGATATTTGATTTGATACCACACACTTGGTATTTCGAGTCAAATTGTCGTTGTGAACCACACATTACAATTTCACATAAACCATATGCGGAAATGTCAAAAGTTGACATATGATATGTCATTCTATTCAAAGTGTCATTTTCTATCGAATAAAGTAAAAAAATACCGAGGGTATCATTTAAAAATCAAAAGTTGTAGTCATTTCCGGTGAAACAGGAAATGACCAAAAACAATTGAATACGTCAATCAATCCGAATTTATGTCATATACTAACATACCAAGTCTCGTTTTTTAATCTGAAAAAATAAAAAAGTTATAAGGGTGAGCCGCTTTTGAGACGCACCCGGTATAGTCACTTTTAATTAAAATTTTATTATTAATACACACGTTAATAAAGAAAAAGGTAATACAGATTAATACAATTATGTTTTTCTCTTGATTAATTTTACTTTAATACTAGTCAATTGGTCGTTGTATATAGAAGAAAATAATAAAATTCTCATATTTTTTAGCTTTTCTGATTAAAATTCAAGCGGTGATGTAAAGGCTGTATTTTTATTAGCGGCACTTTCGTCAAAAAAGCGGAAAAGAATTATGACGTCTGCGTGCTTTGCATTTATTTAAATCAGAAACAGTATTAAACGGTTTATCTAATAGTTCTTTTAAATGCAATGTTACATTTTGCAATACACCTGTTACTACAATATATCCAGTAGCGTCTTTAACATTTACCATACACTAAACATAATTATTATTAGATATGTAGTTTTATACAGGGTGAGTCTTAAATAAGGTGCAAATATTTTCAGGGGTGGTATATTTCGACCCCAGGAACACGTCTATGATGTTTTTTTTCGTAAAAAAAGATGTTGAAAATCGTGCATTTTCTTTTAAATTACTCATATACTTGAATAACTCAGTTATTTGTTTTGCACTTCTTTAAGACGCACCTTGTACGAGGCATGTTTTTTAAGTAAGTACCGTTTTGGAATTAAAAAAAAAGTGCAAAGATATCGCAATAATTTTATTTTTACATGAAAGCCTGTACCTTAATCTACTTTTCTACATAATTTCCGTGAATATTGAGGCACTTGTCATAACGTGGCACCAGTTTTCAATACCCTCCTCATAAAATTCTGCCGCCTGACTGGTTAACCACTGTATCACAACTGTTTTGACTTCGTTATCGTCTTGAAGACGCTGACCGCCCAGGTGTTTCGTCAAGTGCAGGAATAAATGGTCACTGGGTGCCAGATCAGGGCTGTATGGAGGATGATCTAGAGTTTCCCATTTAAAAGATTTGATGAGATCTTTGGTCCGATTAGCCACATGTGGACGGGCATTGTCATGCAGCAAAACAATACCCTTACTCAACTTGCCACGTCTTTTGTTTTGGATTGCACGGCGCAGATTGTTCAATGTCTCACAATAAGATGCTGCATTGATTGTCTCATTACGAGGCAGAAACTCCACTAGCAATACTCCTTTTCTGTCCCAAAAACTGTGCACATGATTTTCCGGGCAGAAATTGTTTGCTTAAACTTCACTTTTTGGGTGATGATGAATGTCGCCATTCCATGGACTGTTGTTTCGATTCTGGTGTGACGTAGGCCACCCATGTTTCGTTACCAGTAACAATTTTGTCTAAAAAATCTTCACCTTCATTGTGGTACTGTTCAAGGAAAGTCAATGCACTGCCTAAACGTTGGGTTTTGTGCAAATCCGTCAACATTTTCGGAACCCAACGTGAACACAATTTCCGGTAATTCAAGTTCTCGGTCACAATGCGATACAAAACACTACGAGAACATTGAGGAAAGTAGTCGCACAATGATGAAATTGTAAAGTGTCTGTTTTCTTTCACCTTTTCGTCCACTTTCTGCACCAAATCTTCATTAACGACCGAAGGACGCCCACTCCGTTCTTCATCATGCACATTTGTGCGGCCATCTTTAAATGCTCTCACCCATTTCCTTACCATTCCATCACTCATAATGTTTTGTCCGTAAACTTCACAGATCTCACGATGAATATCGATCGGTTTTACGCCTTTAGCACTAAGAAATCGTATGACAGCCCGTACTTCACAATCGGCGGGGCTCACGATTGTCGGAGGCATCTTAAACACTCAATAAACAACGTATACAATGAAGAATCAGACTGTACTGGCGTCTGTGCATAGACAAGAGATGTAGGTAACCAGCGCGCATGCGCGGAACGCCGACTGTAGCGCTGCGGCGGCGGAATCGCAAAACGGTACTTACTTAAAAAACATGCCTCGTATAATAACATCTTCTTACAGTGCCATACTCTATACAGAGTGTCGGCTACCTCTCGCATGTACTTGTGATGAGTGTCATCAGTGTTTCACAAGTACACGGGTTTATCGCCGAATCCGAACGGCACTATTTGAGAAGCCGTACTAGGCAAATTCAAGGTGGTTTGCCCTTGCCTTCCTTGAGGTGGCGGCTCAAGGAAGGTAGCTCTATTATTGGTGGCGGCGCTGGTAGCTCTATTATTTTTTTTAAATAAATAAAGCGACCGTACTGGCTGGGGATCGAACCCAGTACCTCTCGCACCACAGATTGACACTACTGCTTGCGCTACTGCCGGCCACTATAATAACACTATATATACAGGGTGCTACAAATTCGAGGTACGAGCATTGGTATCTCAGAAACCGTAATAGATACGAAGATGGTTAAATTGAGGCAAAGTTACTACTTGGGATGTTCACCAAGATTCCATCAAAAAACTTTTAAAAATTTCAAGGATTGTTAAGTTTTTTGGAAAAAACGGATTTTTTTGAAAATCATTTTTTTTTCATGTCGTTAATTTTTAGAAAATCAAAGAACTAATTGCACATTCTCATAGCCACTTTATTAGCCTATCTGGTGGTATTTTTATATTTCCAAATTAGCTGATAGTTTGTGAGATACAGAAGCCGACTTAACTTTTTTAAATACGGACCTGCATTTTTTATTTCAGTTTTTGAAAGAACTCGGTTTCCTGAGTACAGTGATATGCCACACTTTATACTTTTTTTGTTTCGGACATTTGAACACAATTTATTTAAACTAATTTCAAGTCCGGCTCTGTTTTTTTTAAATATTTATTCTATTGATCGTTACAATATTGATAAGCCTTCAAACTTAACAATGACGTGGGGTAAAATATTGAATACGGAAAATAAAATGCAATAAAAATTAAGGAAATCCAAACCAAACTAAATTAATATTTTTCAACATTTACAAAAGTATAAAGTACAAAATGCATTCGGAAGTATATCAAGAAGATATGTTAAGCTATAAATAAAACTGAACGAATAATAAATTTGTGCAATAGGAGGGGTGGTAACCCTTTTAAACATGTAGAGCATTAGAAAGTAGTTTGTTAGAAGTTGATTTATTTATAATAATCACGATTAATATTATGCATATTATTAGGTCGTGCACTAAGATTTCAAATTCACAATAAAAAAAAAGTTAATACTAATTAGTAATAATCAATGTTAATTAGCGCTGATCAATATTGTTGCGATGAACATAATCAGATTCAATAATTTAAAAAACCAGAGTCGGACTTGAAATTATTTTAAATAACAATTAAATAGTTTTGTTGTTGTTAAGGTACCCAAAACAAACAAAAAAGTATAAAGTGTGACATATCATTGTACTCAGGAGACCGAGTTCTTTCAAAATCTGAAATAAAAAATGCAGGTCCGTATTCAAAAAAAATTTAGTTGGCCTATGTATCTCACAAATTATCAGCTAATTTGGAAATCTAAAAATACTATCAGATAGCCCTAATAAAATGGATATGTTTCTGTCACAAAATTACTGAGTTATAGCCAATTCTTATCTTTCTTGACTAATTTCACTTAGTTAGCCATGGAAACAAGTTCAATCGTAGTTGATCTCAGAAATGTGAAATTGTCACATCCAATCTTTGTAAATCATAAAAAGCTTAAAAAATGGCGCTTTTTATGAAGTCATGGCCAACTATGGTTTCCATTTAAAAAAACATATGTTTGTGTCATATGTCAAAAATGACAGGCTTTAGAAGAAATCGGAGAACACAAACTCATTAGGAATGTGATTATCTACAACTTTTATCTGAACACTTTTTGTCTAAAATAGATTATAATGGAATTAGGGACAATTTTTAAAATAGCCAAAATTTGTTTTTTTCGAAATATCTAGTAAGCCATGAACTTTATCAAAAATCTGAAAGGCGCATATTTATGACCCCACAAAACTGCAATTCTTTCCCCATTTAACCGACTCTCTATATCCAGTAGTTTCCGAGATGCCCATAGATCGTAGGAAACTCACCCTGTATATTCGATACCAATTAGACTTTTAGTTACGTAATCGAGGGCACGAAATTTAAATTCGTTGTTGCCAACCATTCGGCGCCCGGCTGACTAACTGGAATTTAAATTGCCCCCTGTGGATTCAGGTGGTAGCTCTGCTGTAAAAAATGTCAAGTTGTCGCCTTTATTTATTTATTTTCTGACATTGTGATTCGTTTTGAAGCTTTAGTTTTGTTTTGCCCGGGCCCCATGCCCACCCCCTTTGTATCCGCCACTGTCCAGGCTAGTCTGTCTTCAGCTCGATGGATAGCTGAGTGTAGGGGTAGACCCGTTGTTTGTCTTACTTGATCGATCCATCTTGTTGGGGAACGACCTCTACATCTTTTTTCTTGGACATCACCAGTTATAGGTAATAATTTTTTGCATGTTGTTGGCCGGTTTTCGAGCAATGTCTCCAAAGTACTCGAGGATGCGTTTCAGACAGATAGACGTCAATAATTTAAATAGTTTGTATTTTTGTTTGATAGAAAATACATTGAATTTTAAAACTAAACTCTTATTAATTTTCTAGACATTATTTTGGCAGTCAGGGTGGCTTGCGGTGAATATTAAAAATGTTTTTTTTGCATGTACTACATAATACTTTTGTTTTTCTTTAACGTGATCTGGCGCAAAAACCGCATCTTCAGTTTGAATTGGTCTCTTTAGCAAGATTTATGGGAACTGTGCTTTCGACAAGAAATAAATCTATTGCTGTTTTTACAGTTTTGTGAAAATTGTTGTTATTTTATTTCCTTCTTAGAACGTTTAGAAATGCAAGTTGCGTGCAGAATTCGAAGCGAATTCGGCAGGAATCTCTTTTTTGTTAGTCCATCATCAGTATATTTCTTTTGCGCCATTTTCCAATAAATACACATATACCAACAGCACAGTAAATGCCAACACTAAACTAAATCTAGAACTTGTTTACGTCTTCATACAATGTCACCAACACGAAAAAACATGAATAGTGCGTGTAGGATTTCGAATCACTGCAGGCCGTGCAGGGTAACGGAGGTACCCCAGGCAGTAAATTTCAGTTTTACGCGAAAAATAAACAAAATATTTGGATATTTTTGTTACAAAAAGGTTTTGTAATATATTTTCTAGGATCACCTGAAAGGAAAAAAAGTGAGAAATAAAAATTGTAAAAGTTATTATCCCGGAAAGGTTAAATTTAAATTTATAAGTAAAGGTGTGAATAGGTCGGATGCTAAATTGATTTACGTGATCGACAGAAACATAAAAAATACTTCTATTGGTTAGTATGAAATAAATCAACTAATCGCGAAGCACTTCTCACGCTTGCGTAGTTCAAAGCTGTTGAACGAAAAGAGTTACAGACCGACTTATGTGGATTTTTTATAGCTCCATCTCAAAAATTTGGCTTCAATTTCTGCTTCTTACTAGCAATATAGTCTTATAATATATTTGGTTTGGTTATATTAATTATTTTAAATAAGGATGTTTTAGGTGCGCCACTGATTTTCACTATAAATTGTTAGGTCTCGTCTAATTGCTATGTTTTAACATTCTTTCTCATTGCTTCTGTGTAACCTGTGTGAGGTAATACTCGCACTGATTCGGAATGTTTACGATGTCAATAGCGAATACTTAAGCACTCATAAAATATCACCATTTGAATAAATTATAAATGAAATGAATTAAATTAAATATCTTTATTAAGTAATTTCTGCACCTCTTTGTTGATGGTTGGATTATTTTGTTGAAGGCTTCTGAAGAATTAGCCCGTGCGCTAAGAATTGCACAGAGAATTTTTAGTCGGCCGACTGTTTAGTTGCAGGTTCTTAACCAATGTATTCTTATGGAGCCGCGCTCAATTGCAATCAAGTAGTCAACTAGCGCGGCTCCATAACTCCAAAACAATACATTGGTTACAAATTCGCCTTGCTTAAGTCGGCTATAGTCGGCCGATTAAAAATTTTCTGTCAGCGCACGGCATAACTCTTGAAAACCTTTGAACAAAATAAATGCCTTTATTGTCAAAAAATTTTACAATTTGTAGACAAAGGTAAAGTAAACAAACAAAAGAGAATACAAAACAAGTATACAAATTACATACAGACCATTATTAACATTACAGACCAGTGTTTACAAGATCAAATTCGATTATCAAAATAAAAGTCATTTACGGCGTAGAAAGCCTTGTCTAGTAAATAAGATTTCAATGCTTTGCGAAATGAAGAAAATGATGTTATGGATTTGATTTCAAATGGCAGGTGGATTGTGCATTTTTTTCGAGTTGTATAAAATTGAACTTTTAACTAACTCTGAGCGTGGGGTAGGTAGATAAAGATTTTGCTCCGCATTCCTGAGTGGATAAGTGTGAGCTGACCTTTCTTGAGAAGCTGATACATGCTTACGTATTAGGAAAACGGATTCAAATTAAGGAAGAAAGAGTTAATATTTTTAGTTTTTTAAAAATGTTATGGCAATGACTTCTGCTGTTTAGTCCCAGTGAATATCGAACAGCTCTCTTTTGGAGCTTGAAAATGCGGCCAAATTGAGTCGCACAACACGTACCCCAGAATGGAAGGGCATATCTGAGGTACGACTCAAAAAGTGCATAATAAACAGTTCTAGCCACTGACATGTTAAGCTCCTTAGAAACAGAGCTTCATTTTTTCGACAAAGCGTCGATATGCATGTCCCATTTCAGAGAATTGTCTACAACAAGCCCTAAGAATTTTACAGATTTTAGGACGTCAATGGTGGTGTTGTTAAGTACAAAAGGCTGCAGCGAGTTTTTATACGACAGAGCTTTAGTTTTAGAAATGTTGAGACTCAGGAGGTTAGGAACGCACCATGATTTAATGGTGATTAAGTCATTTGATATAATCCTATGAAGTGCCGTGACGTCCTTGTTGCTCCAAGTGAAGCTAGTGTCGTCCGCAAAAAGACATATTTTATCACTGATGTTTATGTTAGCAACGTCGTTAATAAAAAGAAGAAACAAAATAGGGCCAAGTACTGAGCCTTGAGGTACTCCACATTCTATTGGCTTGCTAGAAGACAACGTGGTATCTTCCCTCACAAGTTGACTTCTGTTGCTCAGATAGGACTTAAACCATTCGAGAGATGTTCCCCTGAACCCATAGTGCTGCAGTTTATTAATTAGGATCTTATGATTTACACAGTCGAACGCCTTAGAAAAATCACTCAATAATGCAATCAACAACGAAGAGATTATAGGTTCGTTTCCACAGCTTCAGAAAAACGTCCAAAATAGTTAATCGAATTAGTAATCTGTTTTTCGTTCACGACATATCTATGACTTGGTGCATGTGATCAACTACATTTGACAAGTTTCTGAGACCGGTTTGGATGCTTGTGTCAACCAAACCTTATTTATTATTGATATATCGAAAATGTTCCTCCGATTCCTTATTGGTTGAAAAATTGTGGCGTGCAGTTTAGATTTCACAAGACGAGCTACTGAACTGTGCGCAAGTAACAACAGTTTAGAGATACTGAATCAGAGCGAAGGTGAAGGAGCAGATGATTTTACTGAAAATCACGTGTTGGTATCAACAGTCACTCTTGTGTACTAGTCTTTTGGACTGAATTAGAATGAATGTACCCTATTAATTTTAGTAGTCCCCATTTAAGTATCGGCTCAAGTTTCGTTTAGCCAAAATCAGTTACATAGAATATCGGTTTATAGGATGATTCTATACAAGAAAATTAGCACTGCATAATTTGATTTTTGCTGTGGAAATTCTTTGTTTTTGAGAAAACTCGACTTTTTAATTTTTCTATTATTAACTAAAATTTAAAACTTTACTGTGTTTTTAATATTTATTAAGTTAAAGTTTTTTCATTATAGAATGAAAAAAACATTTAATATAACGATGTGAACTAATTTCTATTCGAAAATATATTTTTATCACAATAATTTTTATTGATTTTTCCGGGTTTAGAAGTGCCGAAATGTGATAGGAAGATAAAAAACTACATATTTTTGTTTGATTAATAATTTGGTATAACTATATAACTTTTTCCGCGGAAATTTATCATAAGGGCGGTGTAATGGAAAATCTTCAATATAATACCACAGTTATGGTAGGCTATTAAGATCGGCAAAAAAAGTTTTTTTAATTTCACTCAAAATGAGTTATTTGGGTCATAAACTCCAAAATTCGTAACTCCAAAATTACAGTAGTTAGCGAAACGCAGTTTTCAATTTAAGATTAGGAATAATAATATTTGCAACAAAATTTTTAATAACATAAAAATCAGTCAAAGTCGCAGTTTTTGAGATATTCCGTGTTTTCTTAGTCCGTTTTTGAGAAAATCCGTGTGGAGAACTCCAAACTCCATCGGACGCGACCCCAGGTGGCGGATAGGGGAAATAACCGCGGACCAAAATTGGAAAAAATCCTTTAGTTTGAAACTAAAAGAACTGCCTACCAACTTTTGATTAACATATTTTAGTATGGACGGCTATACGTGACTCCCGGCGCCATTTTTTTTTTATTTTAAAAGTTGGCAACTCTAAAGTAGTATAGCCTGTCAAATAGGGCCGGAAAATTTCGAATTTTCATATGTAAAGCTGAAAAAAAATATATTTCTTCCAATATTTATAAAGCACGCTATCAAGCGGGCTATTAATTAGTTGAAAAAATATTTTTCTGACTTTATTGATGCTAATACACCTATTAACATAGACATAAAACCAAAGCTATTGCCTCAACAAAGTAACATCCGAGATAAATTATTTGTTTATGTTAATTATGTACTACCAACCGAATGTTGGGCTTTTAAAAACCTTGACATTGATTAAATGACATTTTAGGCATTTACGCAAATGAATCAGTAGCGATTGTTGGTAAATATTATGCTCCTTAAATGATCAATTATAAACGCATATTGATCTTGGCGGAATTTTTGAAAGGATTTGTCAATATTTGGTATTACCTCTTTAGTATGCACTTAAAAATATCAATTTTTTTGAATAAATGCAAACAAAAGGGCATAAGATTGCAAACACTATTTAAATTTTCGAATATTTTACTTTAGTTTTATACATATAAAACTACCTACATAGGTAGGCAACCTACCTACATAGGTAGGTCCAATTTTTACTTTTACTTTTTTTTTAAACAAAAACGAATATTCAAAATAAGTCAATTCAAATTCTAATTGCTATTTTTTTGTTCTGCAATATGGTTCTACAGATTCTCAATCAACGTTTTTTCTTTGAGCTCCCATCATCAAGTTCCTTTTTTTTAAATACGACCATGTAGGTACTCTTTTATTCAGAATTTATAGAGCTTTTAAGGTCTCGAAACCAATGATGTTTGCCGCTTTTTGGAAAGGTTATGTTGTCGAGCATTTTTTCAACAAGAACTTTTTATACAGGATGTGTCATGTAAAATTGGTTAAAACCAAGTACGTCCTTCTTATAATTAGTTTTCCATGAGTTTCTTAGTAGGTATCATTTTATATAGAGACACAGGTAACATATTCTATATTATCTCTGATAGGGATAGATTTTATTTTCATTTAATGATCGAGTATGTTCTAGCATTTTTGCGGAAATCCCGGACATCTGGAAAACCTAGATATAGAACACTGTACAGGGGTCCCATTTTAGTTGAAATCATACGGTATCTCCGTTATTAGGGAAGATAGAAGGGTCCAGTTTGCACAAACCTATCCCACTTTTTTGTCAAATGGAAGAGGTCGCAAATAAAATTTTCATAGCTCTCTTCTTTTCTGAGCTACAGGGGCTTTTTGAAAATTTTGCAATTTGGGACACCCCCTGTATCTTTGTTATGGTGATATCGAGAAGGCAAAAACTGTCTATTGTAGGACTTTTTACGTAGAATACAGTGCGTTGTATTTTATTCCACGAAAAGAATATGTTAAAAGATAAGAACTATAGTTATGTTTTCTTAAAAGGAACACCCTGTATATTTATAAATTTTATGATCTGGCTTGCCATAAGCTTCTCAGAAATATATCACTCTAATATTCACGTCAGATTTTGGTTATTGGCTATTCCACGCTAACTTCTGTGTGTAGAATTATTGCATAAGTGCATCAAAAATAGCAATAACTCTGATTAACAGCGTGTTATCCAAAAGCTTATTTTTAGTGCAGTTTATTAACTAATAGTACAATTATTATTATTACTTTAATATGTGTATTACTATTTTACTCGTAGTAAATACCATTTTGATTTTTTTGTTATTAATCACAGCCTACTAATAAAAAAATGATATATTTTAAATATTGCAGTAAATAGTGAAAATAAATATTGAGTGATATATATTGACGGATCATATGATTTATAAATATACAGGGTGTACCATTTGAAAAAAACATAACTTTGGTTCATATTTTCAAAAATATTTTTTTCGTAGAAAAACAGACTACGCCACTGTATTCTACGTAAAGAGTTCTACAAGAATCAGTGTTCACCTTCTCGATATCATCCACAATAGGAGAGATACGGGGGCTGAGACAAATAGCAAAATTTTTCTCTCAAAAACGATTTGGGACAACCCCCGTATATCCGGTATTGTGGATGATATTGAGAAGGTGAAAACGGATCCTTGTAGAACTTTTTTCCGTAGAATAGGGTGGCGTAGTCTGTTTTTCTACGAGAAGAATATGTTAAAAGATATGAAGTAAAGTTATGCAGACACAGATTTGTCTTAACCCTTTCAGTTCCTGAAATACAGGGTGAATTTGAAAATATTGCATTTTTCGATTCCCTTCGTATCTTGGTTATCTTATAACTTATCGAAAAGGTGAAAACTGAGTCTCAAAGAAATTTTTTCAGTAGCGTAATAAGTAGTGTTTTTATTTTGCAGCGTAATAAGATTTTTGCTGGTACCTGTCTTTCTTGAAATATGATCCAAACTTATATTTCTAGCCGACCATACCAACAGGTATGGTAGGCTATTAAGATCGACAAAAAAAAAGTTTTTTTAATTTCACTCAAAATGAGTTGAGAGACAAAATATTTTCATGGCGTCTGTCTGTCCGTCTGTCCGTCTGCCTAACAACACGATAACTCAAAAACCGCTAAACCGATTTTAACCAAATTTGACACAAAAATACTCTGGCACCCGAAAAACTGGCCATTAGTTTTTGGTGGGGGTGGGGGTTTTTTGAGGGGGTATGGGAGGGAGTTAAACATTTAAAAAAATCGTAACTCCAAAATTACAGTAGCTAGCGAAACGCGGTTTTCAATTTAATATTAGGAATAATATTTGCAATAAAATTTGTAATAACATCAAAATCAGTCAAAGTCGCAGTTTTTGAGATAAAAAAAAGAAAAATTCCTTTACTTTGAAACTAAAAGAACCGCCTACCAACTTTTCAACTTCAACTCTTCAACTTCCGGCGCCAATTTAGATGGGATACTCTGTATATATATTTATTAATTTTATTTGTCTTGCGTGGGCTTTCTAAAAATATAATATAATCTATACTTATTTTCACAAATAAGGTAAATGTATTATTTAACTTTAACACAGGCGGCTAGTTTAAACCAGATAATTGAAACAATCAAATAATTTACTCGACGTCAGATTTTGGTTATTGGCTATTCCACGCTAGTTTCTATGTGTAGAATTATTGTATGAGTGCTAAAAGTTATATAATGCATTTTTTAACTGATCAATAAAAATAGTATAGAGTATATTATAATTTTAGACAGCTCATTAGGGCAAATAAAAAATATATATATACAGGGTGTACAATTTAAAAAAATATAAGTTTGACTCATATTTTGAAAATGACAGCTCCCAACACAAAAACTAGTTACGCCACTGAATTTTACGTTAAAAACTTTACGGAACGATAAGTTATAAGATAACCGGGATACGAAGAGGATTGAAAAATACAACCTTTTCAAAAATTCGCCCAGTATTTGAAAAAACAAGAGGACTAGTATAAATATGTTTGTAGGATCTTTAGTTTCATAAAAAAGTAGCACAGTGATGTGAAAACCGCATCTTTGTATCTCCACTCATAAACGAAACCTCACAAAACACACGAAAATGGGACACACTGTACATGAAATATGTCTAAGATTCCGAAGAATTCAAAAATTGAATAATATACAGGGTGTTGTATTTAAAATAAGAAAGTTGGTTTTGGCCATGTTTAGTTGTGTTACATGACACACCTTGTATAAAAAGTTTTTATTAGAAATGATAGATGCCTCACTAAAAATTTCAATCGATTCAACATTTTGAAAAATTGAGTTGTGAAACTTTTTGACTGTTTTATTTGAAATAAAAAAATGTTTCTTATATGCGTTAAAAATTTCTGGGGCACACTTGTCCGACTTATTTCAGATTCTTTTATTATCTGACCTCACCGAACTTTATATAGCCATTCTTTACAACTTGAAAGGAAGACTAATGTTACTAATAAATTTAATGTCGCGAATATTAAAAAAAAACGTTTTTTGTGTTGCAACTGGGTTAGGCTTTTCCCAATATGCTAATAATTGTTTTTATTTATGCTCTTTCACGTTAAATGTTTAAGCAAATATTCGTTATTGTGCTCCCGTTAGAATATTTCACAATAAAACAGTAATGTTAAATATATTTAATACTGACCTACTTTCTTAGGCTTTCGAAAGGTCTTTGAAATTTTGTTGACAAAAACCGTAAACCTCGAAATTCAAATTAGCAATGATTTCAGTATCATCCCGTAACATGAAAAACAAGGCCCTTTTTGCCAAAGAAGAAGCAAGAGAAGAAAAAGGAGCAACTGAGGTTAGTGAAAATCTCTATTAACAAGAGAAAAAAAGTTGCAACTAAATTGGATACTTTGTGCTGCGTACCTACTACAAAATTTAGGCTAATAACTAACAAGTAACTGAATGGTCAACAAGAAACGATAAAAAATGCATTCATTGTCTTTTATTCCACTAAGCGAAGCGACCACTAACCTGGCTGCTGACCTCACGTACTCAATTTTCGGCAGTAAAGCGAACCTTCGACCTCACGGTACTACCTATCTCTTTGCTCGTCGTCTTTTGTGTGTATACACACAAAAAAATAATACATATTAAAATAGTATACAGTGTGTCAATTTTAAAACTTCCCACCCTTAATATCTTTCTTGCAGTTAAAAATATGAAAAATCGGAAAGTCACGTCAAATTTATTTGTAAGGGGACACTTTAAATTAATATTTTTAGCCTTTTTCTTTTAAATCCCTAGGAGGGGTAGACGTCACCCTTGTTTTAACGCACTTGTTTTAACGCACTGTTTCTGCAACTTTGAAACGTGATTATTCAGAAACCACTCGACAAAAAGCAACAAGGTAAGATACCACTGAAAAGATAATTAAACGCCCCTTAAAACGATGTGCCACTTGACCCCCATTCCCATTTAAGATTGTAAGGGTGACATCTCCCCTTCCTAGGGGGTTAAAAAAAAAGCCTAACAATATTAATTTAAAGTGTCCCCCTTACAAATAAAATTGACGTGTCTTTTCGATTTTTCATATTTTTAACTGCAAGAAAGATATTAAGGGTGGGAAGTTTTAAAATTGACACACTGTATATACCGTGTGCCTAGTTGGAAAAGTAATTTTTTTTTCGGACAATGGTGCCATTGCATATGGTAACTGATAACCACTGGTTTTTATTTTTATTTATTTATTTATTAGAGAAAATCTTACAAACCCACAGTATATGGTAATTACATGTAAGAGAGGGTAAACAAACAAAAATCAACAACAATCATATAAACTTAACTATATCATATATATGTTAGACTATGACATTAAATGCTGCAACAATATTCCTAGCACTAGTATTAAATATATCAATATCAGTCTTAAGGGTCAATTCATTGCACTGGAAGGGCATAAAATTAAGGGGTGAACAACCATTTATTTCACATTGAAATAGTTTTTCCTTTCTCATTCTTAATCCTACTTTTGGTACATAAAATGGTCTAAAATTGATCAACGAACAATCGCCATATCTTAGGTTATTAACTATATTAAATACAAATATCACAGCTTGGATTTGCCTTCGTTCTTCCAGCTTCTGGAAATGAAAATCTCTAAGCATAGACGCATATGAGATCATATAAGAATAATCATTATTTCGTCGCACATACAAATATCTTAAAAACCTTTTTTGTACACGCTCGATGAGGCCACCACTGGACAGCGTCCGGGGCGACCAAATGGTGGAGGCATACTCCAAGTGGGACCTCACCAGGGCATTGTACAGTAGAATCAAAGTATTACAGTTTACAAAGTTCCTTAAGTGCTTTATTCACAATTTGTCGGTAGTGGCCATTAAATTTTAAATTAGGTTGGTAATTAGGTAGGTAATTCTCTATTAAATATCCATATTCAAGAAATTTGTTCATCCGCGAGGCGAATCTGGGTGGAAGGGCATGCGAATGTGATGTCATTCGCATGCCCGAGTATTTAACGCCCATGTATTTAATTTGTACGTCACAGAAATCAGGGATAAAACCACTGGCATCATCCAGCATCTGACCAGAATAACTCCCAATATCGGAAGACCTCGCGCGGAAAAAAAGAGACTTCTCGCTTCGGTAGTTTATTCGACTATACTCTACGCATCGCCGATCCGGGACAGATCCATGCGCTTCAAGCATTACGAAAACATGTGAGAAAGGATAAATAGGAAGTTAGCATTCAGGGTTGCATCGGCTTACTGCACATGTCCAACAGTAGCGGCACTGTGTCTTGCTAAGATACCTCCGATCAGTCTACTGATCCAGGAACGAAACTAAATATATAAAAATGGAACTTCCTTCCGGAAGGAGGCCAGAAACATGGTACTAGAGCAATGGCAGACACGATGGGAAGCATATAGCGGATGGACAAAGATTTTCAGACCCAATATTAAAGATTGGATAAAATGTCACCAAGCAAACACGGACTACTACATCACGACTGACCATGGAGTATTTGGCGAGTATCTGTACAGGATCCGCAAGGCTGACTCTCCTACATACTGGTATTGCGAGGCATCAGACTCGGCTAACCATACACTATTTGAGTGTCACGCGCACGAAGATATACGGGAAAACGCAGAAACAGTATGTGGTACGAAGATTACTAGAGTAAACGTCGGAAACCTTCTAACATCATCGAACAAAAATATCGAAGCGATTTGCGGCATGTTAAGGAACGTTATGAAGAAAAAGGCGAAGGACGGAAAAGACAAGATCTGGGTACACACAAGACCAACATAGAAGAATGATAAGTCTCTAATCTTGATGAAATGCCTTCGGCGGATGAAATGCCGAGATTAGCGAGCTTAGAGCACAGATGGGTTCTTTTAATTGGAAATGGTTGAATAAGCTGAAAATGATGATGATGATGATAATGATCTATCGAATTTAAAGGTAATAGAAGTTTTTGAAACTGTAACAATTTCTATAGATTGAAACACTGCTACAAATAGATATCTATGTATGAAATATTGAATGATATTTTTAAAGGTGTATATTATTTTTTTGGGTGTATCGGTGTGCGTACCCGTGAAAGTGGTTTGCATCTTCCGAAGAAGACGAACCAAAGATTACCAGCGGCAGTGCCAACTTCCCACCCTCTTCGGGTACCGCTTTGGAGTATATAACATGGCGGGTGCCCGTGTTTCGGTACAGTCACCACTAGACCCGACATCACTCAAGCATCATGAACTCACTTGGCGTGGTAAGTGGTCTTGTATACTTCACATTCACACATCGTTTTATTGCGACCGATTTTTTTTGGTATCATCGACTTATACAAACATGAGAAGTGATTTAAAAAAGTGCGCTTAAAAAAAGTTTATATTCTCTTAATGTAGTGATTCGTTCTTGTAGTGTTTTTTTTGGCTGTGTTAAATAAGTGATTTTTTTAAGTTGTTTTATTCAAATTTTATTTTTTTTTATTTTAAATTAAAGTCTTTTGCACTAAAAAAAATATAAGATGAAAGATAAATTTGGGAACTTTAGGTTATTTAAATAAAGTGTTTTTATTTAAATGTGGTGGATTAATAAGCCTGTTTTATCTTAAATGTTTCTTTTTATAAATTAATCTGAATAATTATTAAAAAAAAAACTAAACATTGGCTTGAAATTTTTCTATAGGGGTTTTTGGTAATTATAATCAAATATACGGGTGAGTCTTATATAAGTAGGTACAAATATTTTTGGGGTAGTATATTTTGACCCCGAGAACACGACTATGAGGACTTTCCGCGAAATTTTTTTTTCAAAATTTAAATTTTTTTGAAAAAAATTTTGATTTTTTTTTATTTTTTAATTAAAAAACATAATATCTTCATAATATGTTAATATGTATAGCAACATAGATAGTAGATTAAATTTACAAGAAAGATATTTAACTTTGAAATTTAGAAAAAAAAATTCTTAAATTTTCAGAACCACCAGGTTTTTTCTGGGTTTTCGATCTTTTAAATCTAATTTACTATCTATATTGCCATATTATCAATATATTATGTTTTTTAACTGAAAATTAAAAAATCCACATTTTTCTAAATTACAAAATTTTCAACATTATTTTAGACTTGATCCTGGGATCCACCCCTAGAAATATGTGCACTCATTCAAGACTCACCCTGTATGTTAATATATTGTTTAACGTTTCAAGAGGCGTATCCTCTTCAGTTATAAGAAATATACAGAATGAAAGAAAAAAAACAAGTCAAAATACAAAAATCAAATTTTTGGAAAACATTTTAAATAATTTGAAGGACCCATTTTATGTACCTATATCGTAAAAGATACCAATAAACATTTCTTATTAATATTTCTTTTATATATGGCTTATTTAAAAAAATGAATTAATAATGATACCAATATACACATTTAATAGGGCGTAAATGAATAAGCGCTTGTTAAAAAAAATTAGAGGTTTTTTGTAAAATAAATTTTGATATGACGTTTCCCTGCATAATTTTTTGGTTATACAAGGTGGACCATAATCACAATATTATAGATCTATTTCAGAAACAATTCGTACTCAAAGTTTGAAATTTAGTATGTGAATTGTACTTCTCAAATCGAGTTTTTTAGTAGAATTTTTATTTAGGTGTCATATACAGGGTATTCAAACAGCTACTTTACTTGCAATATTGTACTCTATTTGTTTATCTTACCACTAATTTTAAATTATTTTTTTTTGTCTCAACGCTTTTTTTTTCTCCGTAGAGCAGTTAACAAATAGAAAAATAAAATTTAATTTTAATAATTGCATTAGAATTGAAGATTCATTCGAAATATAAACGATTTTATTTTCAAAATCTGTTTACTCTGAAAATTGAAATTTGGCACTAATCGACTCAAAGTTAATAATCAATCAAATGTTGACAGTGACCCACTTAGGAATTTATTATCCTATTCTAATGGGATTATTACTATTGAGTTTTATTTTTAGTAGTTAGTAGGTAAAAAGTTTCTAAATTGACAATTGTCATACACTAAAAACAAAAAGTTTTTAAGTTCAAAATTTGTTGAAGGGTGAAAGTATACCTATAGATCATACCAAATAAACTATTAGTCACGTGATTAAGCTTGAGCGGCACAGCGTTGCCGAATTTACATATTTCCTCCTATCAAAATATTTTAGGAAACAAAAATGAATTAATTATAAATATATAAACAGTTATTACTTATACAGGAAAACTCATCTCCTTAACATAGCACTTAAGGGACATAGAGGGCCATTATTACCGCTTTCCCCTTCAAAATATTCTAATAAGGTTGCGATGAGTTTTTGCATTGGCTATTAAGCTATCTATATACACTTCGCACAAAAAAAAAAATTCTAAAAAGAACAATGTTCGACTGCAAAATCTGCTAGTAAAAATTTTTAAGCTTAAGTATGACAACATAATTCATTTAAACCAAAAACACGTAATACAAAACTAAAGTGCCAAAACGAAGGACAATGTCGGGAAATAAATAAATAAATGTGGCATGTGGCTTGATATTTTTTACAGCAGAGCTACCAGCTGAATTCTCAGCGGGAAATTTAAATTCCAGTTAGTCAGGCCGGCGCTGAATATGTCCATGGTTGGCAACAATGAATTTAAAAATCGCGTCCTCGATTACGTAACTAAAAGTTTAATTGGTATCGATTATATAGCAACATATAGTGGAGTAGTTAATAACATCCCAATAAAGCAGCAGGGTAAACACTTCATATGACTCTAGTACCATGATCATATCAAATTCTCAATTTCCCATTGCAAATCGTTTTGAAAATAAAAATAAATGTGTAAGGACGTAAGCAATATGTACATAATAAATATTGTAAATTTCGGTATAAGACTATTTACTTTCTTAAACATATGCACACTCAATTCTTTTGAACATCTCCGGTTTATAGAAAGTTAACACTTAACAGAAAACTATCTAAATAGCTATTTACACAACGGAAATAGAAGCTTATACAAACAAGCAAAATTCTAAAAGCTAAATATGGTAGCTTCAAACTCATTTCCTTAAAATTTATGTAGGTACTTCACCTCTTATTTACATTGTGTTTTCTGCTTAATGTTGTTTTTTCTTTCTGCTAAGTAGAATGGGTAATGTACCGAACGAATGTAGTACCATGGAGAAACTACAATAATAATACTTAGATATCTTTAGAGATAGATGAAAGTGAAAAAATACTCAAATTAATGTTTTTAAATATGTAGCTAAACGATTTATTCAGATTTTACTAGTACTACCTTAAAAGATTTCGAACTTATAGAGGTTTTATCTTTAATAATATAACCCCTACTGGGTTATATGTCAGACGGTTTTACAGTAGATAATAGCACACTATCGAAAAAAAACGGTGTCAAAGACGGTTGGCTCAAGTTCTAGACTTCATTTACTGGGCCTGTACTCTTTTTTATTTTTTAATGGCGCTTATTATTTATTTTTATATTGAGTAAAAATGATTTTTAAATGATGTAGTTTAAATTTCAAGAAAAAAGAGTTTTTTGGAAATAGACTTGTATGTCTGGAAACGTTCTATCCTTTTTTAATGTTTCTATAACTAGTGTTAAATTTTGAAAAAGTTTTATGTTAATTTTTAGTAAATGACGTCTAGAGATTGACCTCGCCAAAATTATTATCGACTGTCATTCCTAAGCCGTCATTGACGCCTTTTTTTTATCGTACGGTGTATTTGGCAAATTAAGTAGTTTTTATCCAACTTATCAAATATTTCAATTTATTTAACACAGCATAAAGAAGGATAACAGGAATATACAGAAGATAAACAGGAATAAACATAAATGTTGAAAATTCGATTCGAGTTATTCACGGGAAAATAGTTCTAATTTTTAAAATAAATTTGATAAGATGGTTTTAAACTTATTAGAAGTTAAATAATAATTTTACATTGCCTTGGTATTTTATCCCAGTTTGATATCTTTATGTTGGTGTATCTCTGGTGTTTACTTATTACCACAGCTTATTTACTACCAGCTGACCATCTTCGCTTATTTTTGACTATTCGCTTTTTACCTGCAGCCCCTATTCTAGTTCATATGTCAGCAGTCAGAGCGCTAGTAAGTGTCGATCGTATTTTTAGACGAAGTTTTAATGGAGCTCTGAATTTGACATGTGACATAAGATGAGCGAATATCTATGACGTACACAGATTTATATGCAAATGATCTAAGCTGGCAGACTGGGTATCAGTTGGTTGTGCTTATTATCAGATATTTTTTATTCACTTGGTTTATCGTTTTTTAATGGTTTCTATGTTAATATAAAATATGTCATAATAATATGTTCTAAATAATCAAGGTTAATGTAATATAAATATTAATAATGAAATTGTTTCAAAATAACTAGTTTTTATTTATTTGTTTTTGAATATTGACCTAATTTTTTGTAGTTTTATTTTTATTTTATGTGTTTCTTAACATTTGGAATCTTTTTTCACTTATAGTTCATTTGGTGTGTGATTCATCCATCTCTTACAGGACTATATCAAAATTCTCATCGATTTTTTTTATAATCTATACGCAAGATTCATTATCATTTTACTTTTTTGAATTCGGTTATATTTATCTTAATTTTTATTACATATTATACCGGGTATATCAATAACCCTATTACAATAAGATATCTCAGTAACTTACAAAACAGGAAATACTTATAAAAGTTCTTTATTTAAGTCATCCTATTAGCCTGGTAGACTTTCAGTCTAACCGTTAGTGACTTCGGATTTTTATTTGATTTTTTTTTATTATTTTCATGATAATATTACCCTCTAAAGTACCTACTTTAAATCACTCTGTACATAGAGAGAGTCAACATTTTATTTTCTCATACTTTTAATAGGCTTTAACTTTTTTATTTTTGGAGATAGAACGTCGAGTAAAAAAATGAATTTTAGGATTTTTGTCAAGTCTTACTACGTATTACCAAAAATATAATTCGCTAGTTCGTGTAAGACACATTTATTGGTATAAACTGTATTTTTTAAATGGGACATCTTATATATTAGAAATTTATTAGCTTTAACTGGACATATAACTTATAGCATATAGTAAGTGTGATATAATTTTGAAATCAGAAATATATGGGCTATATAGGGTGTTCCATTAAAAAGAAATATAGTTTATACCAATAACTGTGACATTTGATAACCTATAGTATTTTTAGTAAAACTATAGTCTTTCTTGAGTTATAACTCATCATGTAGTTCCAGGGCTTTGGCAAACTATATACTATATTTATAGTTAAAAAAACTGCTCGAAATTAATGTTATAATGACTGTCAAATTGTTTTTTCCTGTTTTTTTAACGTGTAAAGTACGATAGTAATACTGCTTCCTAGTTGATGTCATAGCGGGCTGTGAGAAAGTCTCCTCTAGCGCGTTATGTCTTTGTTGTGAAAGTGCTTCTTGATGAACCAACCACGTTCTTCCCATAATTACTCCATTATCTGTTTATTGCTGAAATCGATTCATCGTTTGACCCGGATTTTAGAATGCTTTATCTCCTTTTCTCTCTCTACATTTGCATTCGAAATTACCACGTTGTAGGGATGTGTAAAATATCGATATGTAGAAATATCGATATCGTTTCTTTATATATTAAAATATCGATATCGATAACAAATAGTGTGGAGTTCTGGAAGTTTTTTTCTGTTTTACTATATAATTAGTAGTGTCTAGTAATATACGTTCTATTGTTTTTTCATCTTACTTACATATATGTTAAGAATCATCTATGTTTATGGTTTAGGTTTGGTATTTCTCGGAAACTGTAATCATATATCATTATTACTGTGATTTTTATAGTATATTGTTTGAAGTTTTCTATAATATAGAAATTGTCAGCTTAGATTCAGTGTCCAGTTAGTCGAAAAAATATTTTGTTCAATCAATTATGCTTGGACTCAAGGGTATTTAGAATTTCTTCCATGTGTTTAGTTGATTCACAAAAAAAAATCTATTGTAAATGATATATTTTAAATATTGGATAATATATGAAACTATCGATACTTTTTAAATTGAGACAACCTTATTACAGTACCAGCACTATAAAAATCAAGGCAGAAGTGAAACTTGCCCATTATCTTTGTTCTTCCTGGTCTGCAATTAATTGTTTAACAACATAGTTTAGTGATATTTTAAGTAAATAATGTGCTCGTGTCATGGTACCTGGTTGCATTTTCAAAAAAAATATCTCTGAATTACATTTTGGATTAAATTATTTTTATTAATATGCTTTATATACAACCACAAATTTTATTCAATATAAATTTCCTTGGCTGGTTGGAATCAGAGCACTACTTTACTTTACTTTTTAGTTTATTCTTAATTTATTATTCTGCTACAGTCTCATTCTATTTTAACTTAATTGAAAACAAAAAAAAACAATGGTAAATCTCCTTTATTTGTATTTTTCTGTATTGTACTTCTTCATTCTTAAATGATGCTATCTCTCGGATTTCATGTAATAATAACAATATAATTACCCATTACGTAACTATAATTACAGTTTTAAGAGCATGATGTGGTTAGTAGGACAGAAACGCCGACAGTAATACTGGTTTTAATGATCTTTCCCATCTGTTGTTCATACTCTTCGTTCAATTTTTAGTTCGAGTTTTCGCAATCAAGTTCTAGATCTCCTTCAGTAATTATTCTTGATAATAGTAATACATCTTTTCATCAAAATTAACTTGACATTATTTTGTCCACCTACTCTTTCTAATAATGTGTTATCAATACAGGATGATTCAAAATGCGCCGTCCAACTTAATACAGACAATATAAGATATAGGGAAATTAAAATAACTTTCCTTGCACTTCATAATTCGACCACCAGCAAACTTCATAAGACGACGCATGGTGTCATTGATGACGTGCAACGAAAGTTGTTCGAATTTTCCAAGTTGGAATGATCTATATCTACCAAGGGACTGTGGTGAACACTAAGAGTACAGTGACTATATACAAGATATCTCGTGATAGACAAGATATCTCAGTTACTATATACATATATCTTGTATATAGTCACTGTAAATAAGAGTTACACGGGCAAACCATTTTTTTTTCAAACTTACAGAAACGTTGGAGATTATCTTCAACATTGATTGGAATAGCAATGGTCTTAAAGATTAGATGACGAATACTAAGATTTGCTGATGACGTTTTTCTAATAACCAAAATTGATTTTATGCGGGGTCGATTGGCATATTCCTCCACCCCTTTACAGATTGTGGTCCTCTTATTAAGTCTAGATTCTCTAGTTGTACAGAATTTGCACGTGACTTCGTCTATCAATTTCATCAGCATGAAATGTCTATTAAGCTTGCAAGGTTGTGTTAGTACACCCATTACAGTTTTGAACTACTTCCAGCATCTTTGTCCTATACCGGGTGCGTCTCAAAAGTGGCTCATCCCTATAACTTTTTTATTTATTCAGATAAAAAACGAGATTTGCTATGTTATTATTTGACATAAATTAGGATTGATTGACGTATTCAATTATTTTTGGTCACTTCCTGTTTCACCGGAGATGACTACAACTTTTGATTTTTAAAAGGCACCCTCGGTTTTTTTTACTTTATTCGATAGAAAATGACACTCTGAATAGAATGAGATATTATATGTTAACTTTTGGTAGTTTCGCATATGGTTTATTTGAAATTGTAACATGCTGTTCACAACGAAAATTTGACTCGAAATACCAAGTGTGGTGCCAAATTATTTGTAAAAAATGCTTTTTTCAAATATGTTAATGAGCCACCCTTGTTCCAATTGATAAACATGAGATATAATTGAAAATACGATTTGGGCATCTTTTAACCGGCCAGGACAAGACACGATAAACATTAGACGATAACATTTGTTTTTCCAAGGCACCTTGATTAAAAATTATTGTTTTTAACACAGCCATTGCACTCTAGATTGAAATTTAAAATACAATATTTTTTAAACCAAAATGTCAAAAGTTGACATATGATATGTCATTCTATTCAGAGTGCCATCATTTTCTATCGAATAAAGTAAAAATATACCCGGGGTACCATTTAAAAATCAAAAGTTGTAGTCATTTCCGGTGAAACAGGAAGAGACCAGAAACAATTGAACACGGCAGTCAATTCTAATTTATGTCATATACATACCAAATCTCGTTTTTTTATTTAAAAAAAAATAAAAAGGTTATAGGGGTGAGCCACTTTTGAGATGCACCCGGCATACTATTTCAACTATTCTAAAGATTTGTTGGTCATCTGCTATTGTGTGAAAATTTTTGTAATTCTTGTGCTACGCAAAAGGGTCCTGGACTTCTACATGTAACTGATGAATCTTATTAGATCATTAAATCTGCTTTTTCGTTAAACACGACATTCTTTCTTGACAATTAAGAATAAATAGAATTATGCTATTATTATAACTGGATTTATGTTAACGTTTGTTTCTTCTTCTTTTGCAGATACTCGCCTTTGCCCTCGCGGCAGTGGCCGTAGCCGAACCTCCTTCAGGCTACAGCTACAGCAGACCTAGCGGAGGCGGCGGAAGCAGCTACAGCCTCGGCGGAGGTGGCGGTTTTGGAGGCGGTGGCGGTGGTGGAGGCGGTGGCTACACAGCAGTCTCCTCCGGCTACCAGACCTCCGAAGGAGCTTCCGTGGACCCCGCTCTGTTGGAACAAGTCCGCCAGATCCTCCTGAAAGAAGAACAGAGCTCTGCTTCTTCATCTGCCAGCTCTTTCGGATCTGGCGGACTCAGCTCCTCCTACGGAGCTCCCTCATCCCAATACGGAGCCCCCTCCCCACAATACGGAGCTCCCAGCCTGCAATACAGAGTTGTGGGTATCGATTTGGAAGGAATCAAACAAGCCATCCAGGTCGCTCAGTACAACCAGGTGTCCTACGCTCCTGGATTCACTGGGTACCCCAGGGGACCTAGCTCCTCCTACAGCGCTCCTTCTGATAGCTACGGGGCTCCTCACTAAAGTTAACAACGGGCGAAGAAGAACTGAATAAGTGTAACTAATGTCACATTCCATCTCAAACAACAACACGAACAAGAACAACACCACGGGTCATGATGCATCTCAACGACTGTCAACAACAACATCGAGTGATCGTAACAACATCAAACACATTGTTTTTTTGTATAAAGTTTTTTTTATAGTTTATGTTTTTTAAAAAAATACATTTGTCACCGTAACATAGTCTTTTAATTGCCTTATACTATCTTTGATCAATTCAACAAGTTCAGTCAGTATCATCATTCTTTCTTTAATCTAAAACTTATTAACATGATAAACAGATGAACAATAAAATAGATACTGTTGGAACTGTTACTACGGGAGCTTCCATTAATCAACTCAACAAACAAATCTTCAGTATCATATTTTTTAAGTAAAGTAAAAAGAGACTGATATTTTTTTCTTAAATACATACAAACTTACTAAAATTATAAAAGGAAGCAAAATTATTAAAATATTTTTTATGCGAGAAAAAAAAATATACAGGGTGTCCCAATATTCCCTGGACATAGAACTACTACGTAATTTTGAACTCAAAATAAGTTCATTGGACAAAATTTACCTCTATACAAAAGTGATTCGTTTGTCCGTTAGAGGGCATCAAACTTTGAAAAAATAAACACATTTTTTCAGATATTTTAAGAACCGTTTTTCCGATTTGAATGAAATTTTGGGTGTCTATGTTTTGCTAAGTGCTCTAAAATTTTACTTTTACAAAATTCAAGAAAAAGTACGGGAAGGGTAAAAACTACCCCTACCCCAACATAAATTTTAGAATAAACATTTTCCAACTGCATCGACCGATTTTCTTTTCATAAAATGGTCCCTCTAGTATTTACTACATTTTTGTCTCTTGTAAAAAATCGCCACCGTGATTACTCTTTGAGGAAAAAGATATTTTTTCAAAGCTGAAAAATGTTTTTTGTAACATTAAGTTATGCAGGCGCATAAAATCTATCATGCTTTAACAATCTAGTTGGCGAAAATAAGGAATTTTATGTTAGTATCAAAAATTATATTTGAGGGTAAGCTTCATAAAAAGCTTAAAAAAATTAATCATTTTTAAATTAATTAACGTTCCTGTTTATTTTTGATTGATGCCCTCTACATACTTATACATACTGCCATTCCTCGCTGACGAGTATTCGACACGCAACAGAAGATGGTCACGGAAGGCGTATTCTTTCATAAGCGTTTCTGTGACTGAAAAGCCCGATACGTGATGTTATTTGCCTACCGCACTCGGACATTCAAAAATCTCATTGCTTTGTTGCCTCTTTACTTTCTGATTGTCGCTGTTAACTGAGTTTACAGTTCTTCTCCATTGAGTTTTATTGCGAACTGCTTCTTTCCACTCATTCTGCATGTTAATTCCCTTTAAGTTTTCGTGGAAAATGTCCTTGTACCTTTTGAGTTGTCCACCCGGCCTCCTCTTACCGTCTACAAGCTCACCGTAAAGCAGAGATTTTGATATGCGGTTTTCTTGCATTCTGCATACGTGACCAGCCCATCTTAAGCGGGATTTTGTAACAATGACTCCAATACTCTCGCAGTTAGTTTTTTTTAAGGACCGATACGTTTGAGACAGATGGAACCACCGGATTCTTAAGAGTTGTCTAAGGTGTCTCTGTTGCAACTTGTTTAATGCGTTCATGTGTCGGCAGTACAGCACCCAGGTTTCGCTCCCATATAACATGGTGGGGATTATAATTGCTCGGTACACTGCAAGTTTCGTTTTGTACTCAAGTCATGATTGTAGAAAACCTTGTTTTTTAATTTCCAAAATGCTCTTGAGGCGCTGCTAATCCTGTGCTGATTTCAGAGTCGATATTGGCCTTTTCCGAAATAAAACTGCATGCTGAGGTAATTGAGTTCCGCTACATATTCCAATAGTTCCTCTCCGATTTTTATAGCATTGTTATAATCTTCTGGGGGAGTGCACATGATTTTGGTTTTGTCGTTGTTTAGCTTAAGGCCCAAAGCCTCGTATGCCCAGGTACACATATCTATTCAACATTTCTTGTAATTGTTGTAACGTGTTTGCAACTAGAGTGCAGTCATAAGCGTATTGAAGTTCTGTGATTAATTTTGTACGTGTTTTTGCCCTGAGTCTTTTTATGTTGAACAGACCGCTGTCGTATCTGTATCTAATGCCTAATCCTCTCTCCTGCAGTTTGCTGTCCACTATAATGGAGAGCGTGCCAAATATCACCTCTAACGGACAAACGAAGCACTTTTGTATAAGTGCTGTAAAGCCAGTATCTGAGACGGTTTTACAGAGGTTCTGAGAGGTTAGTTCTCTGTAAATGGTCTCCGATATGAGTCGTACCCAAAGTTTATGGCATGAATGGTTGTCGTCTCAACACACTCAGTGATGAGGTGTTCTAAAGTTCTCCATTTTCGCCACAGAATCTGCATTCGCTGTTGTTTCTTATTAGTTTTAATCTAGCGAGGTGTTCATTGCGGAGATAGTGCCTTATTAAAAAAACCCGTGACAACCCGAAGATTGTACTTACTTAAATCAAGAAAAATATTTGATTTTTCTCGATCGTATTTCTTGAGGAATTTCTTCGAGTGTCTTAAATCGTTGGAGTTCTGTTGTAAGTTGGTTTAAACTACTACTACTTTTTAAAGCAGAAAGGCTCTGGTCCAGTTAGTGGAGTGTTCGCTCCTTTCCTAGATAGATCGCTTGCTTTCTCATTACCTTCTTATGGGCTGGCACCCGAGAATAGGAGAACTTTATTTTCTTTGTTTAATTTGTTCAGCTTCTCTAAACATTCTTAGACCAACTCCGCATTGATTGTTGGAACTGAGTTGATCGCTCTTAAGGCTGCTTGACTATTGAATAAGAGGCTATCTCTTGTTTCCGATAGTTCCTATCTAAGATAAGTTATACGCATCTTTTGATAGCCGTAGATTTCTGTCTGAATTATGCTGTGGTACGTGCCCATTGGTTCGGAGTATTTACTTTTCGGCCCAAATACCTGTCCTGTTCCTGTTCCTGCTTTGGTTTTGGAATATACCACGTTATGATATGGTTTTCCGGTATGGTATGGTCCTACTCAACAGGAATTCAATACAGGAATTATTATTATTTGCAAATTTCTGTTCTTACTTGTGTACTTTTGATCTATTTTAATTTCACTGAATAAAAAATATATAAATTAAACATGACAGTGCGCATTTATATACTAATTTGATAGATCAAATATCAGTCTCGTGATGTTTTGAATTAAATCATTTCTAAAAGATTTCTAGGCCAAGTCGTGTCGTCTAGTGAAAGTATTTATTTGGGCAGTGGTATTATTATTGTATTTAATTCATACAAAGTATGTATGTGCGTATATAGAAGCTGCAGGGCTATAATATATAAGTTTTATTCGATCATAATTTAATATTTTCGACAGAACTGGGATTAAGAAAGTATTATGGAAACTTTTAAATTTTATTGAGGATGCAATATTTTCAAGTTATTTTTTTATGGTCTTTATGATCTGAGTTTTTTTAGAAGCCACTTTAGTTTATGTTATTTGTATTTGTAGCCAGTTCAAAATAAAGTTAGTATCATATATTTTGATTCCTTGTACGTTATGAATAGTTTTATATTTTACCTTACTTAAGCGGCCCATACATTATCAAACAAATTGCGCAACGAAGCGATGCGCAACGTTGCGTTGCACAACTGATAAGCGGTCCATACACTATCAAACAAGTTGCGCAACAAAGCGATGCACAACTGCCTCACCCATGCACTTAGTAAAATTTTGATCAAACTTTTTATTAAAAGTTGTGCATTGTTTGAGAAACAATCATGTCCTCAATTGCCATTGCGTCAATTATTATCGTATATACCCTAGATGATGTTGATGATACCAAAAAACGAAAAAGAAAACAAAGAATTTGGATGAAAGAACTAAAATATTGCACAACGAAACGCAACACACACATACACTACACAACGCGTTGCGCAAACAGTCCTGTTGCACAAAAGAATTCAAATATTCTTGAAACTCATCAAACAATTGCGCAACGCATCAAACACTATCATACATTGGCAACTCGTTGCACAACAGCCTGCGTTGCGCAATTTGTTTGATAATGTATGGGCCGCTTTAGAGAATGCCTTGTCCATCTTATATTTGCCAAAAGGTGTAATGTACCTGTATTTCTTGTAGCTGCAAATATACATTTAAATTAGACAGTATTTTATATTTAGTAGTTATTTTATTAGACAACATCAGTATTTCCGGAAATGTCGCCATGTTGAAAATTTTTTTTGCAAGATTTGTATGCAATAAATATTTTTTTAGTCACTCTAGTTTTATAGAAAATTTTAACATGTTGCATAGTTTTATGTATAACGTACATAGATTTATTAAAAATATTTAATAGGATTGATTTACTAAAACTATTGATTGACAAAATGATGTCATTGCCATGATGGTTTCATATATCTAATTTTTATTAAACAGATGTTAAGATAGGTACATTATGAAAGTATCCTTGGATGGATCATATTAGCTAAGAGTACTCTTATACAATAATTATAAAAGTTTTCTGTAGTACTATTGACCCAATACTCAAGATCAATCAAACTTTTTTCAGTTCCTTTTATACGAGTATAAACAATTCTGTATAGAGAGGTATTGATTTATAGAGCGCGTCAACAGCGGTGTTTTTTTAGCGCTCAAAAACAAGCTTCACTCAATATGAGGTTATTTTAAATTATTTTAAGTTAGAAATTAAAGTTCCTTCGCCATGTTGATGCTGTCTAAGAATTCCATAACTTTACCAATCTTCGAAATGTTAAAAGGCGCAAAAATATTCTCATAGGTAACAGCATTAAAGAATCTAGACCTATGGGAGGCACCAACAGGTAAGCATTCAAAAAGAATGTGGCTCATTGTCATTAAGTTATTGCATAAGGTGCATTTTAAAGGGGGTTCATTTCTGATAATATATGATTTGGTTAGATATGAGTGTCCTGTGAGATCTGCAGATGATTATAAACTCAGTTTATAATCATCTGCTGATGATGCTAACATGGTTAGCGAAACGCGCGTCCAGTGTAAAAGTAAAAGTGTTTTGGTGTATTGTGGTGATTTAGTGTTTTTATTTTGCTGTGTAACACCAAAGGTTCCAACCCTCAACTGTAAGGAAAAGTAGTTTTTCAAAGGAACGCTTCTCAAGAAAATTCCTATTTGGATTTCTTTGAGCATGAACCCTTCAGGCTAACAAGCAATTGTCCTCACAAAATCACTAGTAACATATCCATTCCTTCTACCAACAAATACTCCTTCATTTTTCTTGATAAAATAATAAATAATTACTTATTAACCTTATTATAGGTAAATTAAATAAAAATAACCTGTTGTAAATAAGTGTTACTAGAAAACTGCCATGGCGACAATAGCCATCTTGATTACAATTTTATTGAAAAATTGCTTTTTATTCAAAATCTGTGACAAATAGGTATAGGAAACCCTAATATAGTTTGAAAGAGCATTTAAATCTGCTTCGATTTATTTTAAAAAATAGAGGGTGTTGCATTTGAAATAACGAAGTTTTTATGTAAAATAAATACTAAAAATAAATCAGCAATTTTTGGTACCCCTGTATACATTTAAGGCAGCAATCATTTTTTTTGTAAAGTTTATTTCTCTGGCTTGAAAGGCAGCACAAGAATTAATTCTGAAAAGTAATGTACAAGGTGTTGACAATTTTTTTTATTATACATAGCATGCATATTTAAATATCTTTAATTTCTCAGAAACCAAAGTTTTTAGACATATTAAACCCTTATAATAAATGCCTTATTTTATGCCCAAGAATCCAAAAATGAAATAAAATACCGGGTGTTCCAAGACAAAATAAAACTTTGGTATGGATCTTAGCACCTGTACAGAGTGGGTCAAATTCGACGCTTTTAAATGGCAACACCCTTTTCTATAGGAGATAGACGAAAACTAATATCGGTGTCTGGAGGTCAATTTTCATCAAAAACATGATGGTGAAAACCGCACATCAATATCTGTTACCGTTTCGGAGTTACGGGGTGTTTTTCAAAAATGTGCATTTTTAACAAATCGCTGTAACTTTTTTGCTATGGAAAATTTTGTATTTCTATGAAAACATTTCCAAAGCACCTTTTTACGTAGAATTTAATGGTTTAAGTATAATTTTTTTAAAATTCATAATTTAAGAGTTATCAACAGATAAATTGATTTTTTATTTGGGACACCCTCTATATTTTTATTAACTGAAAAGAATTTAAAATTACCTTTCCAAAAATATAGCACACTTGATATTTTGTTATAATCCCCTTCGAAATACAGAATTTTTAAAGTTCGCCACTTTTAACTAGTAGGCTTTGGACCCCTTATTGATGATATACCCTTAATGGAACTCGAAAACATATTTTTCCAGCAAGACGACGCACCGCCTCTGAACGCTGAAGTTATCAGCAAATTTTGCAGCCAATCTCAAATATAATTGAATAGCTAACTAAGAATCCAGCCATTGGCCGTCGAGGCTGCCTGACTTAGTGCCCATGGATCTAATCCTATGGATATATTTGCGGAAGAATAAAGGTTCCTTATTCTTCCGTATAATCTAGACAAGAATTAGAAATAATTAGCAGTTATGAGAGGGTATCTTTCACTCCTACTGAGTTAATAAATTCCGCGAGAAATGTTCAAAAACTACCCCGTCTGTCCATAACAGAAGACGGTTCGATATGTTGAACACCTGTAGCAAAATCTCATGTCTTGGATTGCTATTTTTTTTTGTTATTAGATATAGTTTAAATGTGTTGATGTAGGTTAAATATATTTTAAATTGTTATAAAATTCTGCATCTCTCATAGCAAATATTATTTTCGTTTTAATTGATGCTCACAGCTAGATTTTTTTTGCATTACAGCCGGTGCTGTTCAAAGCCTACTTGTTTAAAGCGGGCGAATTTTTATATAGTATATCTCGAAGAGGAATCGAGCAAAATATCAACTGTGTCATATTTTTGGAAAGGTAATTTTAAATTCTTTTCAATAAATTAAAAATATACAGGGTGTCCCATATAAAAAATCAAATTTTCTGTTGATAATTCTTAAATTATTCCAAACCAAACCAAACCAAACCATTAAATTCTACGTAAAAAGGTGCTTTGGAAATGTTTTCATAAAAATATAAAATTTTCCATAGCAAAAATGTTACAGCGATTTGTTAAAAATGCATATTTTTGAAAAACACCCCGTAACTCCGAAACGGTAACAGATATCGATATGCGGTTTTCACCATCATGTTTTTGACAAAAATTGAGCTCCAGACATCCATATTAGTTTTTGTCTATCTCCTAGAAAAGGGTGTTTCCATATAAAAGCGTCGAATTTGACCCACCCTGTACATTTAAAAAAAAAATTAAATTATGCACATTGCCCTCCCATATACGGGGTGTCTCAGAAATAAGTGCAAATATTTTAACTGGTAATATAGTTCCCAGAAACACGCCTATGAGGTTTTTTTCGCGAAAAAAAATTTTTGAAAATTCGAAATTTTTTTAAGAGTTTTTTGGAATTTTTTTAGTTTTTAGTTAAAAAACATAATTTCTTGATAATATGGCAACATAAGTATTAGATTAAATTTACAAGCAAGAAAATCCAGAAAAGATCCAGTGGTTCTCAAAATTTTAGCAAAAAATCTTTTTTTTGGAAATTTTCAAAGTAAAATAACTCAGTTATTTTGGACTTATTTGAAAAACGATAAAGAGAAAATATGTTTCTTTTCTAGAGATCTACCACCCCTTAAAATATTTGCACTTATTTCTGGGACACCCTGTATACTCATAAAATATTTTGTTTCTACATCTTTCCGTTTTCGTATAATTAACCGAGGCGAATGAGGTGCGCCACCCGGTATAATTACAATATTTTTATGATTTAATTTTGATGTCTTAATTGATTCCTATAAGAGTAGTATTGCTTGATGAGCAATACTGATAACATTATCAATATATCGGCTGATTGGGAAAATTATTGATTGACCTAATGTCAACAAAAGTAATGTTATATTATAGGTATACATAAGCAATGTTCTCCTTATTGCTGTAAGAAAAAAACTCTAAAAGATACTTTTATATATAATAATAACATGGTTTGATACAAATCTATTCAAAAATAAGAAATAATTAGACCATTTTTTAAGTAGTTTAACACCGTGGATCGTGGACCGGACCGATTAGTCACTGCGTATTGCCCTGCAGTTTTATGATTGTAACTTTTGGAAATATATTTTTTTACTATATTGTAATTAATAATGTTAGACAATGGTTAAAACTAAATATTCTTGTGTAACCTTAGAGGAATAGCCAATTTAATCCCGGTAAATGTTTTCTAAATGCTGTATTCTGTCTATCTGTATTCTTCAGGATAATATGTTCCTCTTAATATCTCGTAATTGTTTTTTACATATTTTCCCCACATTTAACCATTCCGAATAAGGTATATTTTAATATTAATTATTTCAGCATTCTTAGATACCTGGTAATTATAATTTTAATTACCGAAACATATAAAATCTGTTTTTCGCAGTATAATGGATTTAAAAACAAACATCGATAGAAAATAGGAAGACTGATTGGATTATATATGGATAATGAGGAAAATGATGAAGTAAGATTAAATAACAGTAGAAAGTAAGCTGAAAAACGTAGATAAATTCTTCACGATTTAGAACGTCTTCAAATCCATGTTCGTATATTAATGAGCTTGTAAACTGCATCATGAGTAATGTATTATTAATCAATTTTATAGATTTATATTTTTAGTTTGTTATATCGTGGGATCCAATGGAAACAATATAAAACTAGGTGTAGTACCATTTCAATTTAAGCTTCATTCCTGTTTTATTTATTTTATTACTAATCATTGTTTATTACTAACATATTCGTATTAGTACATCATTTTTATTACTAACTATCTTCACGGCTAACTTCGTACCGCCTGACTGTGAAGCGAAGTAAAGTGTTTTTTATCTTTTGGTATGTGACTGATACATGATATGATATGATATGATATGACCGAATAATACTATTTGTAATCAAATAAAAATAGTTTGGGTACCCAAATCCAAGACGACTCAGCCTTAAATGAGTACTTGGGATTCATAATCCTGTCATCATAGGCAGTCGTGCATTTCAGTTGATTTCAACAAATTCTGACCCCAGCGCTTCAACGGCAGAAGTTAGAAATTATCAGTATGTAAACGCCGCGCCGACGTTTGTGTAACGTAACGCTGTTTCGGGTAGTAAAAAAAGTGAAAAAGAATTCGAACTAGGCGTCGCGCGACGGGTTGTGTTGTGACAATTTCAGATGTTAATAAAATTGCAAAAATTTTCGTATACTCGGTATTTAAACCCGTGTATTTGTATATACTAGTTGTTTACGATATTCTCCGATGGTGGCAGCACCGGCGGAGAATGCACTAAGCCTATACAGAACAGCTCTAGCATGACAAGCTGTACCTTGCTACTCCCAAGGCGTTAAATGCTATATACGGGAACTATTATAATTTATCAATTATTACAAATAAGCTATAAGGATATGTGACGTGACCTGTCAATTGCTGAATTTGGCGGATTTCCAAACCTAATTTATTTAAAAATTAATTTTCTATAAAATTTTATTCTGTGAATTTTTACGATATTCGAACCAATCCAACAAAGTGAAGATCATAAAAATCGGCTCAGTCGTTCTTGAGTTATAAATGGTGTATAATTAACACGACTTAATTACTTCATAAAATCAATCTTTATTTCTTAATTAGTTGTCCCATTAGTTATCCCATAATTCGTTAACAGTAACTAATATTAACCTTTATTCAGTAGTAAATCATTGTCAATCATTAACAATAAATAATAAATAATGTTCATATTCATTTTTAACCGTACAATTATTAACATTAAATAATATTTTCACGGGTAATATTTAAAGAAAAAAATTAAATAGCCCTTCTCAAACAATAAAACAGAAGTAATCTTAAAGAAATGTTATATTTGATTAGAAAAAATATAAATATAAAGTTATACAGGGTGGTCCGAATTGTATTTACATATGGGTCCGAATTGTATTTACATTAATACGGGAAAGCATATTCTGCAGATAAAAATAAGTAAAAAAGTTTTATGTCCTAAAATGTTTCGTGTCGTTTTTATTTCGGTTTTTTCCGAATAATATCTGAACCAAGGTCGATGTTTGGAAGAAAATTGGCGTGTGGTAATTTTTTGACATTGGAAATTAGATTTCAATGTCACATATTGACTCCTACTTGCATTGACCCCTACTAGGGGCGCCACCTACATTTTTGGCTTACCACAATTGGTTTGAAGAGTAATAATTTTCGTCCGTACCTTTATTAAACCCTTGTTTATATTACAAGGATAAAACCAATGAGTGGAAAAATGGTTTGTTAAAAATCGCTATGAGTGATGGTTCTCGACACAATTGGAATCGAAATAATCAATACATCATTATTGACAAAAATTGAACATCTTGACAAGTTATTAGACTGAAATCATAAATTTGAAATGTTTTCTGTTCAATAGAAACTGTATCATCATAATTTCTTCTAGAAAAAATTAGCATTCCTTTAAAGAAAATAAAAAGCTTCCAATTTTATAATTTCAGTCAAATAACTATCTACTCAACATGTTTATTTTCTACCAACGACGCCATGTATTGATAATTTACATTCCAAAATATCTTGAGAACGACTACTTGTAGCGATTTTTATCAAGAGGTAGTATTTTTACGTAAAAAATGACGGACATGCATAGTTTTTCACTCAGTAGTTTTATACAGGTACGGATGAAAAGTTGTTTCTTTTCAAAACAGCTAAAAATATGTAGGTGGTGCTTCTTGCCAGTAGGATTCATACTGGTAGCAATCCTACCAGGTATAGTAGGTATATCGAAATCGAATTTCTCATGTCAAAAAACACTCAGACACCAATTTTTATACAAATATCGGCGTTAGTTCAGAAATTATTTAAAAATGATTGAAAAAATAACTTCTGCACCTTAGGACATGAATTTTTAGAACTTTTTTACTTATTTTTATCTGCAGTATATATGCTGCCGAATTTTCCCTAATACAGTTTGGACTATCCTGTATATTTTGCAAGATTCGAACCCATCCCAGATTCCATTCTATCGTTTTAGTAGCAGCCTTGTAGCAGGCAAATTTCAGACGAAATGTATAGACCTTACTACTAGGGTTACCGGAACCGGAGCTGATGTTTTTCGGAACCGGGAATTTCGGTACCGCGCAGCTTAGGAACCGGGATGTTCCGTTTTTTTCGGTACTTTCGGTACTGACTAATTTTTGTTCAATGGTGGTGCAGTTCATCAATCAGAAAGCAAGGGATGGTTTTTCAAACTAAAATGGATAAAAATTGAGATTTTTAATGGGAATAATATCAAATTATTAAGTAATCAGTCATGAAAAATTAACATGAACACAAGTCAAGAAAAAAGTATAGGTAACTTAAATTTCACATCAAACAACATAAACCAACTTAACTGAATTTGAGACAAAAGCCCTAAAATACTGAATTAAAAATGCAAATATCTGTTAAAACATAATACAGGGTGGCCCATCGAAAACGTTCCGCAAGGCATAACGGCCAGGGTATTCTTTTTTCAAAAAATCCAAAAACACGTCAATTTTGTTTGTGAGGGGGACAACTTTTGCCCCAAAAATAAATGCAAAATCATCAACCCTCTAAGCGGGGGTGTCATCCCCTAACTTTTTTCAAATGGGAAGGGGGGTCAAGTGACACTGCAATGAAAAGAGCTTTCTATTCTCTATATTTCCCCGCTTCGTTTTTGAAAATCGGTCGAGTCATTGAGAAAACATGAACGATTGAAATTTGAAAAGTTTATTTAAACATTTATCAGAGTAAACGATAAGGATAAATTCCTTCGACCAATTTGCTATTTTTTCTTATTATTTCTAGATGTTTACGCATTTTTTCACTTGCTACAAGGTTGAACGATCAGGTGCGGTAGTTGCTAGATAGCTGTTCTGTGACTTGTGCGTTGAAGTTCTTCTCAATATCGTTAAACTGACCTACAATAGAATTTCCAAAAATACCAGCCCACCCGTTCAATTTCTGAGGGTTTTGTGTGTGTACCTCGTGAAAAACCCTGGGGTTGTCCTCAGTCCAGTACCGACAGTTGTGCCGATTAACTATACCGTTCAAAAAGAAAGTACACTCATCCGAAAAACACACATTAAATAGGAAATTATTATCATTCGCCACTTGTTCACTCATAGTTTTACAAAATTGCAAGCGACGATCAAAATCGTCTTCGTTGAGTTCTTGTACCAACTGAATTTTGTACGGGTGGAACTTCTGTTTTTTTTTAATATTCTTTGGACACTTGTACGATTCACGCCGGTCTCATTGTTTCGCGAAATTGTCTCGCCAGTTTCGCGAAATTTTTCTACTAATTCGCGAACAATTTTGCCATAAAGGTGTTTGTCATTTGAAAAAAGTTGGGGGATGACACCCCCGCTTAGAGGGTTGAATATTTTGCAATCATTTTTGGGGCAAAAGTTGTCCCTCTCACAAACAAAATTGACGTGTTTTTGAATTTTCTGAAAAAAGAATTACTCTGGCCGTTATGCCTTGCGGAACGTTTTCGATGGGCCACCCTGTATAATTAATATTATAGGGACTTCAAAAGAGAAAAGAAGCAAGAACACTAAGAAATAGCATCATTACTTATTTAGAAGAGGGATTTCGACCGCTAGAAAGTATCAAAGAACTTTCTCACGTAACAAAAAAATAATTTTTTAATTATTGTTACCGAGGCCCGTTTCTGTGATGACCAAAAAGATCTGAACCTTAATTGATAGTATAGAGTTTCCGGAACCGTACTAAAATATTCTCGTTCAGTGATTGTAGTCTATAGTTCTCAAAAGAAAAACCGAAAAAAATTAATTTCAAATGAAAATAATATCAAATTATTAAGTCGCCAGAAAGTAAACATGAACACAAATAATGAACACAAGCAAAAAAAAAAAACAAATAAGTAGCTTAAAAATTACATCAAACAACATCAATCAACCTCTAAACTAACTTAACTAAATTTGAAAAAAAATTAACATTTTCAATTAAAGATGTAAATGCCTATAAACACATAACACAAAAACTATAAGTAACGAGAAGCAATAAACTGAATAATAAAATAACATATTATTTTAATAATTTGTTAATAAACGTTACAGAAACTTTAAACAAGAACAATAAGAAATAACATCACTACAGTGTCCCGAAAGTACCGAAAGAACCGGGAATTAATAATTTTGAGTCCCGGTTTTTTCGGTACCGGGATTTACTACCGGGGTACCCTAGTTACTACTTATAAACATTTAAAAGAAAATATCAATAGAAACAATGTTATATATTATAGTCTATAGTCTGTCCAACGAGAGGAGGGTACATGCAGTGACAGTTGTGTCTGTCATTTTAATACACACGTAAATTGTATTTTCTGTCATTTTTTTGAAGTCGTCTCGAAATCTTCTCTAACTCGTTGGACAGACTTTAGATATATTATTTGATGTAATAATTGATTTGTATTAGAATGATCTGTGAAACAACTTTGTTAAATGAAATAGATGAAACGCAATTTTAAGCTAAATCGAAACAAGGCTATCAACATTTTCGATGTTATAAATCATAATACGCGAGTTACATCAACGTCTATCATTCTTAATTGGCTTTGGCTTTCTTTCAAAAATGTATAAAAGATAAATTACTTGGTCTTGTTTAGCTCTTCAACAACATCTGTCTATAGCATCTATTTTTATAAAATACAATGATGTACCAATCAATACATTCATTGAGTTTCTTTAAAAATGCTGTAAAGTTGGAGTGGGTACATGAAAGATTAAATAATAAGGTATAATAACGTGGTCAGTGAGCAATAAAGGCGTATAGTTTTAGATGAGATATTCTGGTGTTTCCCCATTTTCCCTATAGAATCTGCATTAGCTGTTGTTTCTCAGCTTCAATCTACTGAGGTGTTTGGTTAGGTTAAAAACCTCGTGACAATCGGAAGATTGTTCTTACTTAAATCAAGGAAAATCTACGATTTTTCTCGGTCGCAAGTTTTCAGAATTATTTTCTACCGATGTCTTCTACCGATGAAGGATTTCCATTCCATGTTACGGATGGAGACTTCCAGGTTCTGCTTTATAATATATAAAGAGTCCCGCTTTATGTTGGTTTCCACTTGGAAAGCAGAACGGTTCTGGTCCAGTTAGCGAAGTGTTTTCTGTGTGTGTGCTCTTTTTCTAGCTAAATCGTTTGCTTTCTCATTACCATCTATCTTTTGGTGTTGAAGGCACTTGAGGCAACGAAAAGCACGTCTATAACGATTCTTCATCGTAAGAAAATACTCAATATACATGGTAGTCCGAACTGTATTCCGGAAACTTCGGCAGCATATTCTGTAGATAAAAATAAGTAAAAAAGTTCGTATAAATGTCTGTTCTAAAATGCTTAGTTTCGGAGATACAGGGTGTGGAAGTTTAATTTTTATTTCGATTTTTTCCAAATAATTTCTGAAGTAACGTCAATATTTGGATCAAAATTGGTATATGGCAGTCTTTTGACATGAGAAATTTGATTTTGATGTCATTATGACTCCTATTTCTAGAGGGCGCCACCTACATGTGTTTTAACTGTTTTGAAGAGTAATAACTTTTTGTCCGTACCTGTATAGAATTACTGAATAAAAAAATATACATTTTCGTAATTTTATACGTAAAAAATGTCTCTTGGTAAAAATCGTTAAGAGCAACCCTTCTCGAGATATTTAGAAGGGAACTAGTCAATACATGTCATTATTGACAAAAAATAAAGAATGTTTAGTAGATAGTTATTTGACTGAAATGATAATTTTGGGAAATTTTTATTTTTTTAAATTAATAATAAAATTTTCTTCGAAAAAAATATGATTGATGATGATTTGGCACAAAAACATTTCAAATTTATGATTTCAGTCTATTAACTATTAGTCAGCATGTTTAATTTATGCCAATGATGACAGGTATTGATAATTTCGATTTCAAATATCTCGAGAAGTATTACTCGTAGCGATTTTTATTAAGAGACCTTTTTTACGTTAAAAACGTCGTAAATGTATATTTTTTTACTTAGTAGTGTTATACAGGTACGGACGGAAAGTTATGATTCTTCAAACCAATTAAATATATGTAGATGGCGCCCTCTATAAGTAGGGGTCATATTGACATCAAAATCAAATTTCTCATATCAAAAAACTCCCAGACACCAAATTTCATCCAAATATTGACGTTACTTCAGAAATTATTTGGAAAAAATCGAAATAAAAATTAAACTTCCACACCCTGTATCTCCGAAACTAAGCATTTTAGGACATACATTTATAAGACCTTTTTTACTTATTTTTATCTGCAGAATATGCTGCCGAAGTTTCCGGAATACAATTCGGACCACCCTGTATAAGGAGGTAAGAACAAAGCGTCGCTAATATGGATAGCGGGACATGTTGGTATAGAGGGAAACGTGCTGATTCCCTCGCCAAAACTGGTGCAGGTTCACCATTCGTGGGCCCAGAACCGACACTCAGCATTCCAAAAAATCTCGCAAGAGACAGGCTGTGTGAATAATAGGCTAGGGGTGCAAAGTTTTAGGACTGGAATGACAGTCCCGGAACGGAACATGCCAAGAAAATCCTAGCAGGGCCATCGAAACGTAGAACAGGAGAACTCTTAGGGCCATTTCGCACAAACACAGTTCAATCCAGTCACGATCAGTCACGTCGGACGTTGCTGAATCCAATCTAGGACAGTCATGAGAAAAACAAATGCGGGAACGAAAGTCGTTTTCAAACAAAACACGTCGTGTACAGTTCAGTCGCGTCCAAACAAGACTGATAGTGATTCGTTCGGTTAAATTTTTATGTCAGTCATTTGCGATATTTGTACACAAATGGATGTGGAAAGTTTAATTGTTTTGGTTAGAAATATGAAGAGGCGATATATAACCCCAAGCATTCAAAACATAGAAACCGAGAATAATAAAAAAAAAATCTCTTTCGCCTTCTTCTTTTTTCTAATCGAGGTAAAATTATTACTTTAAGAATCTCGTCCATTTTCAATGCATTCTGTTGTTAAACTGATAATTTTTGCTGAAAACACGTTAAAAAAATGTCATCAACAAACGACGGACGCGTTTGGTGTGAAAGCAGTGTACTCAGTGGACTGTAGTGATTTAACTGGACTAGACTGAATCTGACGGGACCAGACTGGACTGTGTTGGTGCGAAATGTCCCTTAAAGGCTGGTTGGAATGGAGTGCGTACGCTCACTGCAGTATACACGGGCCACTGTTGGTTGAGATCACACCTGTTCCACGAATCCCTTGGTGGGCTGGCACCCAGAGCAGGAAGACTTGTAATAAATGTTGAGACCGAGACTTAGAGTCTTCTTGCTTTGGCTTTTGTATTTATAAACCAGGTCTCTTTGAAATTAATGAACGCCTTCTTTAAATTTTTTAAATGGACTTTTTTTTGCCTATTTTTTGGATTCAAAATCTTTATTTTTTTTAGAGACTATTGATTCTTGTATTACAACTTTTGAATTATTGAAGTCTATATTGTAACCTGTGCCTCACGATTGTTGAGAATTTTTAGATTTGCGAAAATTCCCTTAAAAAAATCTTTATGTTAACGAAAAGGTATAGACATTATTTAACATCCGTTATGATACACAAAGCAGTGACAACAGATTCCATAAATCTGTCAAAACGGGGTAGAATAAATACGGTGATGTCATGACGGTTTTAAACAGTACCAGCCTCGTATAAACGAAAAAGCATGTAAGCTGCGGTAGAAAGCAGACTAATTTATCGATAATTTCGCGTGTGTATCTACGTACGGCCGCGGAGGCTGCTGACCATCAGAAACATCTTCGAAGGAACGCGCTGACCCACATCCATAGCGGCTTCCTTTCTCTTTTAGTGACCGTTCGGACTGGTTGTTGGTAATTCGCTATTTTTGGGGCCGATTTAACACGAAATCGACGTGGTATACGTGAAATATCCCTCGAGCGATCAGTAAAGAAGTAGGGAGCTTATTACGACTTATTCTGAAAACCAATTTTTGTTCAAAATCTAGAATCCATAGGTAGATGAAACAAGTTTAAATTGGAAAGTGCCCATAAGGACAATGTAAACACTATTAATTCTTTCAACGGTTGCGACCCAAAGCCTTTGATAATTTCGGATCGGTTCGGCTTTTTCCGGAATTACGTCGCCAAATATTATTTATTCAAATTTATTATTATTTTCTTTTAATTTTATAAATGAAATACAGTGTGTTGCATACAAAAAAATTATTTTATATAAGGACATATATGTGGATATCTATGAAACATTGGAAACCGACATTATGCCACGATCCGCAATGGTTTTTGTAGTTTTTAATGTCACTTTTTCACAATTATCACGGGTTTGAGTAAGTAAAATTTAAATTAAACTCACAAGATAGCAATAATTACTTTGAGAATGGACGCTTTAAACACTTTTCGGTATTTTTTCAATGAGGGCGGTTTAAATTTTGAAAGATTTTATAATTCTTAAAGATTCTGACTTTGACAACAGAAAATTCTTTCTGTTATTGTTTGCAGTTGTTTTTATCAACCGCTATAGCAGCTCCAGATATATCTACCTATATCAAATGTAAATATTAACTGTCATTTTTAGTTAATTTAAAGCCAAAGTTTTAGACAGCTTCGTTTAAAGATGTACGCATAAAATAATAAATACAAGAAGAAGTGTCAAGTCAATGTTAAATTATGGAAACAGCGTGGCTGCCTGGGTAACTAATTTTCAGATATGGCGGCTGGGACATTTGACATGACATAGACACGACATAGACATGACAATTTCAATTTTATGAAATTTATTTCCGTTTCCGGTTTTTAATGGCGGGCTCTTCAGGAGGTTTAAATGAGGGTTAATATACTTTTTACTCTTTCTGGGAGTAAATAATACAACAAAATTACTCAAAAATATTTATTTGGAATTTAGAACAATGTAAATATGCAAATCAACACAATTAAAGAGCTATAAACACATAAACTACTGTATCAATATCAAATATTTAAATAACATCAGAGATGCTGTGTTAAAGTGAATTAGTAAAATAACAGTAACAGACTTACAGAAACTTGAAGATAAATAAATGTTTTCACAACTTCTCGGGCGTAAAACTAAATAACTGGAAGCAGGAAAAAGACAACAGGAACCCACGCAAAACCTGGAATCAAAAAAATATATAAAAAAACATAAATATAGGTACATAAGATTTTTATGAATTAAATCAAACAGGACTTGAATAAAAATAAAATGAATAAAAAATATGATACATATACATCTAATACCTAATTTGTATTTTAAAAATAATCTACATACATAGATTTATAGCATTATTGCTATGAAAATACATAATAGATACATATGTGATTAATTAGGCATTTCTGTTCATCTTGTAGATAATTAATGTAGGCTAATAATAGTTCAATAATCATAATTTACCTTGTATAGCTTGCTTTCAATTGCTCAAAATCACCGATCAGTCTTTAAAGTAGAGATACGGAAAAATCCTTGGTAAAGAATATCCCAAGATCCTTGGGTCTAAAGCTAAAAAAATATAAAAACAGTTAGTATATTACCTATTTTTACATATAATATGGCCCATACCTACTACACGCAGAAACGTCGATTTCATCATTTTCTTCATGTAATTAATATCATATATACTTTATTAAAGTGTTAACAAGGAACTTTATAACAAAAAACATCTTTGTACTTATAAATTTCAGCCGAAATATCATAAACAAACTTCCAATCAAATCTAAACGACAAAAAATTAAAATGGCGCCCAACCTTGCCAGAGGCCTCGGAGTTGACACATGGCTAACACACAGACAAAAGAAGAGGACGCCGACGTGCATAAAAATGTTCCGTAACAGAAATTGACAGAAATCATATAGAAATATTCAGATTTTTGTCTAGGACAGTCTAGAAGGCCATGCTTTCTGCCTGGGTAGGACCGCGCCAGAACTGTTTCCAATTTTCCGGTTTACTGTCACCCCCCTGGATGTACGTACCTAAACTGAATTTTTGAAGTTGACGAGAGAAGAAAATTTTCGCGCAATAAATTTTTACAATTTTCGAAGACAGTTGTCTCAATAAGAATGCCTTGCCGAGTTGGTTTTTATTTTTGGCAATCAGGCAACATATTGGTTGACAATTTCTCGTTGGTATGGAGAATTTAAACGTGGACGGATTAGTCTTAGCGACGATCCAAGAACAAGCCCACCAACAATGGCAGTCACTCGGGAAAACGTCTATGCTGTACGTAAGCTGATCCAAGAATACCGACATGTCAATGTGAAATTGAAACATCACTGGACATTTTAAAGACCCTAATTCAAAAAAAATAGAAGAAAAAATGAAGAATTAACTAGGTATAAAAAAGTTAATTTCTCGTTCGATACTGCATCTTTTAACGGAAGAACTGAAAAACAGAAAGTAATTAGAGTCAATTGGCATCAAAAAACTCTACACCAGTGTAACGAAACAAGTAAACAATTATTTACTCGTACACTATTGTCAGTGGTGATGAATTCTGGATTTACTCTTATGAACCTGAAAATAAACGTCAATCGGCTGAGTGGGTATTTCGAGATGAACCAAAACCGACGAAAGTTATCCGTTCTTGAATTGTTTCCAAAAAGATGGTAGCGACATTTGTCTCGAAACGGGTTATGTACAGTTCATACCAAATAAACTTTTAGTCACGTGATTAAGTTTGACCGGCACAGCGATGCCTACTCTTATATATTTTCTTTTAATCAAAATATTTGAGGAAACAAAAATAAATTAATTATAAATATATAAACAGTAATTATTTACATCAACAAAACTCACCTTCTTAACAGCACTTAAGGGACATAAAAGGCCATTACTACAGTTTTCCCGTTCAAAATATTTTAATAAAGTTGCGATGAGTTTTTTACGGGTATTAAGCTATCTTGTACCACTTCGCACTAAAAGAGGTTCTAAAAAGAACAATGTTCGACTGCAAGGTCGCGACACTATTTATTTAAACCAAAGATTTAAAACAAAAACTCGTAATACAAAACTAAAGTGTCAAAATGAATGACAATGTCAGGAAATAAATAAACAAATGTAGCAACTTAATTAATAGCAGAGCTACCACTTGAATTACCAGCGGGAAATTTAAATTCCAGTTAGTCAGCCCGGTGCCGAATAAAGCAATGGTTGACAACAATGAATTTAAAAATTGCGCCCTCGATTACGTAACTAAAAGTTTAATTGATATTAAATATAGCAACTATTCCTCTGCAAGATCAAAGAACAGTTACGGCGGATTGGTACAAATCTATTTGTTTGCCGGAAGTAGTTGATTTTGTTGATTTTGAAAAAAAAACACCCCCACCAACGACGAATGATTTTCCACCAAAACATTGCAAGTTCCCACACAGCTCGAAAAACAATTGAGTCTTTAAAGCAAGAAAACATCGAATTTTTATACCATCTTCCATACAGTTCCGACCTAAGTTCTAACAACTTTTTTATTTTTTTTAGAGAAATTTAAATGAGCTGCGTGGTCAGCGCCTTTAAAAATGCATTTTTGAAGGTACCAAAAAGCGAGTGGAATAACTGCTTTCAGAATTATTGGTTCCACCGGATGAAAAATGTATTTCCCTTCGTGGAAAATACTTCGAAAAACAATAGTGATTAAAAGTTATCAACTGTTTTTTTTCTACCTCTATATATATATATATATATATATATATATATATATATATATATATATATATATATATATATATATATATATATATATATATATATATATATATATATATAGTGTACCACGCGACTTCGTTCGCGTCGGATTAATCATTTGTAATGGTGATGATCAAGCAAAGCAAGAATTTCCATTAACATACAAACTAAGATAAAATTTTCTAACATTTATGTCAGCATGAGAAAAAACAATATGGCGATATTATTATATAACTTGGTATAATATTTGAGGGGTAGTTTCATCTCGTTGGAATTTGACTTTCGAAAAATCCGTTTGCCAAAAATAAGCTTTTACGTCAAGCAGTTTAAGCAGAATCGTGATTAATCAATTACCCAACTTTTTGGAACACCCTGTATGATTTTTAAAAATTTCAAAATATGTAAAAAAACAAAATCAATTATGCGTGTCCAAGTGTTTTCCCGAAAGGCTCGCCGTATTTAAAAACAAATATTGTAATATTTGTGGGTCGTTTTCACCCGCTTGGAATTTGAAATTCGAAAACCCCTTTATCGAACCTCTACACCCCACAGTCAATCCGTTTGCCAAAAATCAGCTTTAAACGTCAAGCAGTTTAAGTAGAATCGTGATTCTCAATGGTTATATTTTATGAAACACCCTGTATAAATTTTTAAAAAATCTTAAAATATGTAAAACAACGAAATAAAATATACATGTTTAAGAATTTTTCCGAAAAACTCACCGGTTTTTAAATAAAAAATATTCTAATATTTGAGGGGTGGTTTCACACCCTCAGAATTCGAGTTTCGAAAAATCCCTTCTTATCGAACCTCTACACCCTAAAGTCAATCCGTTTTCCAAAAATCAGCTTTTTACGTCAAGCGCTTTAAGCAGAATCGTGATTAATCAATGACCAATTAATCAATTTTTCGAAACACCCTGTATACATTTTTAAAAAATCTTAAAATATGCAAAAAAAGAAAATAAATTATACGTGCTTAAGCGTTTTTTCGGAAACTTGACCGTTTTTTAAATAAAAATATTCTAATATTTGTGGGGCGGTTTCACCCCTTAGAATTCGAGTTTCGAAAAATCCCTTCTTATCGAACCTCTACACCCTAAAGTCAATCCGTTTTTCCAAAAATCAGCTTTTACGTCAAGCGCTTTAAAGCATCGTGATTAATCAATGACCAGATTTTTCGAAACACCCTGTATACATTTTAAAAAATCTTAAAATATGTAAAAAAAAAAATAAAATATACGTGTTCAAGCGTTTTTCGGAAACTTGACCGTTTTTTAAATAAAAATATTCTAATATTTGAGGGGCGGTTTCACCTTAGAATTCGAGTTTCGAAAAATCCCTTCTTATCGAACCTCTACACCCTAAAGTCAATCCGTTTTCCAAAATCAGCTTTTACGTCAAGCGCTTTAAGCAGGATCGTGATTAATCAATGACCAGATTTTCGAAACACCCTGTATACATTTTAAAAAATCTTAAAATATGTAAAGAAAATAAAATATACGTGTTTAAGCGTTTTTCGGAAACTTGACCGTTTTTTAAATAAAAAATATTCTAATATTTGAGGGGCGGTTTCACCCCTTAGAATTCGAGTTTCAAAAATCCCTTCTTATCGAACCTCTACACCCTAAAGTCAATCCGTTTTCCAAAAATCAGCTTTTTACGTCAAGCGCTTTAAGCAGGATCGTGATTAATCAATGACCAATTAATCAATTTTTCAGAAACACCCTGTATACATTTTTAAAAATCTTAAAATATGTAAAAAAAGAAAATAAAATATACGTGTTTAAGCGTTTTTTTCGGAAACTTGACCGTTTTTTAAATAAAAATATTCTAATATTTGAGGGGCGGTTTCACCCCTTAGAATTCGAGTTTCAAAAATCCCTTCTTATCGAACCTCTACACCCTAAAGTCAATCCGTTTTCCAAAATCAGCTTTTTACGTCAAGCGCTTTAAGCAGGATCGTGATTAATCAATGACCAGATTTTTCGAAACACCCTGTATACATTTTAAAAAATCTTAAAATATGTAAAAAAGAAAATAAAATATACGTGTTTAAGCGTTTTTTTCTGGAAACTTGACCGTTTTTAAATAAAAAATATTCTAATATTTGAGGGGCGGTTTCACCCCTTTAGAATTCGAGTTTCAAAAATCCCTTCTTATCGAACCTCTACACCCTAAAGTCAATCCGTTTTCCAAAATCAGCTTTTACGTCAAGCGCTTTAAGCAGGATCGTGATTAATCAATGACCAGATTTTTCGAAACACCCTGTATACATTTTTAAAAATCTTAAAATATATGTAAAAAAAGAAAATAAAATATACGTGTTTAAGCGTTTTTTCGGAAACTTGACCGTTTTTTAAATAAAAAATATTCTAATATTTGAGGGGCGGTTTCACCCCCTTAGAATTCGAGTTTCAAAAAATCCCTTCTTATCGAACCTCTACACCCTAAAGTCAATCCGTTTTCCAAAAATCGGCTTTTTACGTCAAGCGCTTTAAGCAGGATCGTGATTAATCAATGACCAGATTTTTCGAAACACCCTGTATACATTTTTAAAAAATCTTAAAATATGTAAAAAAAGAAAATAAAATATACGTGTTTAAGCGTTTTTCGAAACTTGACCGTTTTTTAAATAAAAAATATTCTAATATTTGAGGGGCGGTTTCACCCCCTTAGAATTCGAGTTTCGAAAAATCCCTTCTTATCGAACCTCTACACCCTAAAGTCAATCCGTTTTCCAAAATCAGCTTTTTACGTCAAGCGCTTTAAGCAGGATCGTGATTAATCAATGACCAGATTTTCCGAAACACCCTACATTTTTAAAAAATCTTAAAATATGTAAAAAAGAATATAAAATATATGTGTTCAAGCGTTTTTTCGGAAACTTGACCGTTTTTAAATAAAAATATTCTAATATTTGAGGGGCGGTTTCACCCCTTAGAATTCGAGTTTCGAAAAAATCCCTTCTTATCGAACCTCTACACCCTAAAGTCAATCCGTTTTCCAAAAATCAGCTTTTTACGTCAAGCGCTTTAAGCAGGATCGTGATTAATCAATGACCAGCTTTTTTCGAAACACCCTGTATACATTTTTAAAAATCTTAAAATATGTAAAAAAGAAAATAAAATATACGTGTTTAAGCGTTTTTCGGAAACTTGACCGTTTTTTAAATAAAAATATTCTAATATTTGAGGGGCGGTTTCACCCCTTAGAATTCGAGTTTCGAAAAAATCCCTTCTTATCGAACCTCTACACCCTAAAGTCAATCCGTTTTCCAAAAATCAGCTTTTTACGTCAAGCGCTTTAAGCAGAATCGTGATTAATCAATGACCAGATTTTTCGAAACACCCTGTATACATTTTAAAAAATCTGAAAATATGTAAAAAAGAAAATAAAATATACGTGTTTCAGCGTTTTTCGGAAACTTGACCGTTTTTTAAATAAAAATATTGTAATATTCCACCCCCTTTTACCCCCTTAGGGGATGAATTTTTAAAAATCCTTTCTTATCTTACGTAAACATCATAAAAGGAACCCCTGTGCAAAATTTCAGCTTTCTAGGGTCAAGGGTTTGGTCTGGGCGTTGATGAGTCAGTATCAGTCAGGACAGTCAGATTTATATATATAGATATATATATATATATATATATGATCCTATATCTCCTACGCGGAGCTTCAGTGAAAGCTCTCCATCGGGTTCTATTTTTGGCAGTTATTTTTGCTTCCTTCCATGTTGCCCCTACTTGTTGAAGCTCATCCAGTATGGAACGTCTCCATGTATGAGCAGGTCGTCCCTGCTTTCTTTTTCCTTTGGGGTTCCACTTCAACGCTGATCTCGCTATATTACTATCAGGTTTCCGCAAGGTGTGACCTATCCAACCCCATTTTCTTTTGCGGATTTCAATGCCTACTTCTTGTTGGTTTGTAAGATGAAGCAGGTCGGTGTTACGTAGAGTGTCTAGCCAAAAGATTTTGAGTATTTTCCGCAAGCAGCGAATGATAAACACCTGTGGGCGGTTGATAGATATTTTTGTCACTCTCCATGTCTCGCAGCCGTATAATAAAACTGGTATGACGTTGGAATTGAATATTCTTAATTTTGTTTGTATGGAGAGTTGACGGGAGATCCAAACTGATTTTAGTTGGCCAAAGGCTCGCTGCGCCTTTCTGATCCTGCTGACAATATCCGCGTCTGCGCCACCATTTGCTGTTACAATACTTCCCAGGTAAGTAAACTCTGTTACATTCTCGAAATGTTTGATTCCTACATTGAATGGAGTGTTGTTATTTGTGTTAATGCGCATTGGTTTTGTTTTGTCGATGTTTATGCTTAATCCTACTTTGTCTGCTTCTGTTTTTAGGCGTCTGAGCATCACTTCCATGTCTTTGAAGGATTGCGTTGTGAGACAAATATCATCAGCATAATCAAGATCCGTCAGATGCGACGTCAGAGTCCATTGTACTCCCCTAATATTTGCCGTGGCTTTAGTCAATATGCTGTCGAGCACGATATTAAATAGAAGCGGTGATAATGTGCAACCCTGCTTTACTCCTGTCCCTAAGTTAAAAGTGTCGCTGGTTCTAGAGTTGTGCAGCACATTGCATTCTGTATTTCTGTAGAGTTCCTTGATTATATTAATCAGTTTTTCCGGAACACCTTTTTCTTTTAGAATTTTCCATACCATCGCATGGGGGATACTGTCAAAAGCTTTGACGAAATCTATGAATAATAAGAATAAAAGTAACCTAAATTCTATTGACTCTATGATAATGCGCAATGTATTAATATGGTCAATGCACGAGTGGTTCGGTCGGAAAGCAGCTTGGTTTTCTCTCAGAGTAGGCTCTATATAGGAGTTTAACCTTAAATGAACTATAGAGGATATTATCTTGTGAATGGTGTTTAACAAAACAATACCTCTCCAGTTGTCAAAGTTAGTGGTATCTCCTTTTTTAGGGACCTTATATATTTTCTACCTCTATATGCAAAATATAAAAGACTACCCTGGTATAAGATCACACCAATGGATATTTTAACGGTGTGCCAAAAAGAATAAGCTAACTTAATTTGGAATATCTAATAACAAAAAAAAATCGCAAGTCTTTTTTGAAAAAATGAACCCGCCACAAAGATATAGACATTATCTACTAGAGAGTTATTTAAAAAAAAATATTGGTAGTAGTATTTAGTAAAAGCACAGAATATGTAGCTATATCTTCTGTGGTAGAACATAAAGTAAATATGAATTATTTTGCACAAGCTAATTATTCTTGATGAAATGGTGAATGCGCTCTAATTCTTCGAAAAAAATTAATTACATCTGTAAAATAATCATGTTTGTTTTCTGGTGAAAGCAATAATTTTCTTGATAGAATGGCGAATGCTTAATTGGCAAGTAATTTATAGAAAAAATATTCCTGTTAATTATTTTGTTACTTTTTTTATATTTTATTATTATATGAAGATATTTGGTTTATAAAAGGCTGAAACTTTAAAAATAAGTTATGATTCTTCTATTCTTCTCTAATGATTAAGAACAACATATTTATTAAAAAATATAATATCAAAGGGGCGAGTGTTATGTTAGTAAAAAAAACTAAAAAGTAAAATTCAAATCCAAATATAATACCGAAGAATCTAGTATCTATAAGGGCAGTTTAGAATGCTTCTTAAAAGAAACTTATTAAAGTAAATTTAAATACAGGTGTTTTTTAGGTAATTCATATAGTAATTTTTGAATGACAATTTTGATTTAGTACGTGTCAAAATATTTTGACATGCACATTTAATTTTGTAACTTAATGTTTTATTTTTTTATAGTTTTTTAAAATAATAATCGCGCTTTATATGTTTATATAAAGTAATTCTTTTAAATGCTAGTTTCTGATACCACATACCTAGAAGTCAGTTTGCGGTAATACCTTTTATGTATTTAATTAATATCTAAATGGCTCTTTTATGGAATGTTTTGGAAACCTCAGTCCTTTGTTCGCAAATTTACATTCTGTTTGGAGAAAGACTCATCAACAGAGGTAAAACAATTTTAATGTTTATTATTTTTTTTCCAAGCTTTCCAAATTATAATTTTACGTTACCCACATTCTGCACATTTGTGTGTTTATGCCGTATTGGCCGTATGATCGAAAAAAAATCGGCGTCAAACACAGCTGGGCAATGACAATCGATGATAATTTTGGTGAGGTCAATCTCTAGACGTCATTTACTAAAAATTTGTCAAAAATTGACACTAATTATATATAAGGATTAAAAAATCTATTTCGAAAAAAATATTTTTGGAATTTTTGTGCTCCATTTAAGAATAATTTTTATTCAGTATAAAAATAAATTAAAACCTTCTTAAGGCCAAGTGGCAGTAAGCGCATTAAAAATAAAAAAGAGTACGGGCCAAGTAATGACGTATAAGGGTGTCTAAGGCTTAACCTCGCCAAATTTGTCATCAATTGTCATTCCCCAGCCGTCTTTGACGCCGTTTTTTTCGATCGTATTGTACTTTCTTGTTCATGAACACAAGGCGTCGAATAAGCTGAGAGCAGGCTGTGATTGTCGCTAGATGCTGTCAGTTCTTAAAATGTCAGCATTTAAAAAAATAACTTGGATATCTTCAATTCGTTTTGAAATACTTGCGTCCATTTAAGAAACATTTTGTGTAGGTGTGCTCAATATAAAAAATAAAAATTATTTAATTTATTTTCTTATTGTAATTGTAGCTGCCTTTTATAGAGAAAATTTGTTGAGCTCCAATGTCGACGTTCATTCCAGAAACCTCAGTCAGTACATGGAAGAAGAAGAGTCAGCGCAGAAGAAAATATTCGATATTTTATCTGGATTATGGGATATGTCAAAATGTAAATATTGTACTCATTATAATTATTAAGTAATATCACATAGGTATATAATTATTAAGTAATATATCATATAAATAGAGAGGGTGAATCACATTTCCTAAGAGACTACATACGCTTACATTTCCTATTAGAGATTTTTAGGAAAGATATAGATATATTTATTAAGGTTAGGATTTTTAGGACTTTTAGGAAAATATTTATACTAAAATTTATGTAGGGGTGGGGATAGTTTTCACCCTTTCTGTACTTTTTTTTGATTTTGTAACAGTCAAGTGTTAAAGCAAAATATTGACACCCAAAATCTCATTCGAATCGGAATAATGGTTCTTAAAATATCTGGAAAAATATGATTATTTTTTTGTCTGATGCCCTCTAACGGATAAACGAAGCACTTTTGTATAGAGGTAAATTGTGTCCAATGAACTTATTTTGATTCCAAAAATACGTAGTAGTTCTATGTACACGGAATATTGGGACACCCTGTGTAAACTTGCGTTACCATTATTCCCACATTTTGCAAAATAGATTAGTGTAAAAATGCCAAATAAGGAAGCTGGTCTGGGGCAGTGGGTCACCCTGTATATGGTAGAGTATAAATCTAATTTTATATTCTTTTGTTTCAGATGTAATTCTCTTCTTGAATATTTTATCTATACTTATAAAATTTATGATGTAATAAGGCGAATAACATTAATTAATGTAATTAACATAAAGTAATAAACAATTATACAGTGTGAAGATTTTTTTTATTTTGGTACTTCTCATATTGTTTAATTATTGAGAACATATAGATATACAGGGTGGTCCGAACTAAATTCCGGAAACTTTGGCAATATATTCTGCAGATAAAAATAAGTAAAAAAGTTCGTATAAATGTATGTCCTAAAATGCTTAGTTTCGGAGATACAAGATGTAGAAATTTCCATTTTATTTCGATTTTTTCCAAATTATTTATGAAGTAACGTCAATATTTAGATGAAAATTAGTGCCTGAGGGTTTTGTGACACGAGAAATTTGATTTTAATGGCAAAATGACTCCTATTTGTAGAGGGCGCCACCTACATGTGTTGTAATTGTTATAAAGAGCTATAACTTTTCGTCCGTACCTGTATAAAACTACTGACTGAAAAAATATACATTTCCATGACTTTCTACGTAAAAAATGTCTCTTGGTAAAAATCGATACGAGCAACCATTCTCAAGATATTTAAAATGGAAATAGTCAATACATGTCATTATTGACAAAAAATAAGCACACGTTGAGTATAGTTATTTGACTGAAATAATACATTTTTATTTTTTTAAATTTATCATATTTTTTTGGCGAAAAAAATGATGACATGATAAAAATGATAAACAGTTTCTGTTAAACTTTTGGTACAAAAAGTTTCAAATTTATGATTTCAGTCTAATAACTATTTAGTCAACATATTTAATTTATGTCAATGATGACAGGTATTGATATATTTGATTCCAAATATCTCGAGAACCATTAGTCGTAGCGATTTTTACCAAGAGACTTTTTTATGTAAAAGAAGTCGTAAATGTATATTTTTTTACTCAGTAGTTTTATACAGGTATGGACAAAAAGTTATTACTTTTCAAACCAATTTTAAAATATGTAGGTGGCGCCCTCTACAAGTAGGAGTCATATTGACATCAAAATCAAATTTCTCATGTCAAAAAACTCCCAGACACCAATTTCCATCCAAATATTGACGTTACTTCATAAAATATTTGGAAAAAATTGAAAAAAATGAAACTTCTACACGCTGTATCTCCGAAACTAAGCATTTTAGAACATACATTTATTAGAACTTTTTTACTTATTTTAATCTAAGGAATATGCTACCGAAATTTCCGGAATATAGTTCGGACCGATACAGTATACAGTATACGGACATTCAAACTTGTCCCAATGAACTATAACATCTATTAATAATTATTATTGGTTAGTTTTAAACTCACTTGAGTTTAAAACTATACAAGCGTAGTACTTCCGAGATCCTGTAGTTACTACTAAGTTATTGTATTAACTATATACACACAGCATCTAATAAGAAATGCAAAAACATGCAAATTTATTAATCGATTTTTATAATAAAATGCAACTCGTTAAAGATTATAGATATAGGTACCTATTACCTATAATCATAGAATTAAAAATTCCTATAATCTTGCGCTGATAAATCACAGATTAAGTAATATGGGTAATATTTATTTTCGCTGTATTTATTTAATCTTATTGTATTCTTGGCATGTTTTATCAACATTATTGAAATTTATCCTGTATTATATAAATAAGTTTAATTGTGATTAAAATAAAACAATAAATAATTAGTCAATATTTAAATGGAGACAAAGTTTTTTTACACAAAAAGATTTTACTACTACTTTTATTTTATCTCATACAGGGTGTAACGAAAAAATTCAAGAGTTGATTGTTTTTTTACAAATAAGGTGTCTTTTTCATGTAAAATTTTTGTTTTTTTCTTGTTTTTTTACAAAATTATTTGCTTATAATTTATTATGTTTTCGACAAAAATTAAAAATGTTTCACAAATTGTTAAACCTAGTTATAGGACATGACATATTGTGCATAAAGAAATAGCATAAAAAAGCATATTATGTTAAAACACGAAATTCATAATTGAAAACGTAGAATTTGTTCATATCGAATAAACTTTTAGTCATGTGATTAAGCTTGACCGGCATGTCACAACGTTGCCCACTTTTACATATTTTTTTTAATCAAAATATTTTACGAAACAAAAATAAATTAATTATAAATATATAAACAGTTATTATTTACATCAACAAAACTCACCTTCTTAACACCACTTAAGGGATATAAAGGGCCATTAATACCGCTTTCCTGTTCAAAGTATTCTAATAAAGTTGCGATGTGTTTTTTACGGCTGTTAAGCTATCTTATTATTATATATTTCGCACTACTTACATTTCAGTTCTACAAAGCAATGTTCGACTGCAAGGTCTGATAGTAAAAATGTTTAAGCTTAAAGTATCACAACACAATTAAAAACTCGTAATACAAAACTAAGTGTCAAAACGAATGACAATGTCAGGAAATAAATAAATAAATGTGGTAATTTGACATTTTTTACAGCAGAGCTACCACCGAATCCCCAGCGCGAAATTTAAATACCAGTAGTCAGCCCGTTGCCGATTAATGTCCATGGTTGGCAACAATCCATTTGAAAATCGCGCCCTTGATTACGTAACTAAAAGTTTAATTGATATCAAATATACTTTTTTATTTTTTCAGACAAAAAATCGATATTTGGTATGTTAGTATATGACATAAATTAGGATTGACTGACGTATTCAATTGTTTTTGGTCACTTCCTGTTTCACAGGAAATGACTACAACTTTTGATTTTAAAATTACACGCTCGGTATTTTTTTTTACTTTATTCGATAAAAAATAACACGCTGAATAGAATGGCATATCATATGTCAACTTTTGACATTTTCGCTTAAAACAAAATCGAATTTTAAATCAATCTAGAGTGCCGTAGCTGTGTTAAAAACAAAAACATTTATTTTTAATCAAGGAGCCTTGGAAAAATAGATTTGATCCTCTAATGGTTTTAGTGTCTTGTCCTGGTCGGTTAAAATATGCCCAAATCGTATTTTTAATCACATATCAATTTTTTCAAATGGAACGAGGGTGGCTCATTAGCATATTTGGAAAAAGCATTTTTTTACGAATAATTTGATACCACACACATAATATTTCGAGTCAAATTGTCGTCATGAATCGCATGTTGCAATTTCAAATAAACCATATTCGAGAATGTCAAAAGTTGACATATGATATGTCATTCTTTTCAGAGTGTCGTTTTCAATCGAATAAAGTAAAAAAAAATACCGAGCGAGCAATTTTAAAATCAAAAGTTGTAGTCATTTCCGGTGGAACAGGAAGTGACCAAAAACAATTGAATGCGTCAACCAATCAAACAAATTTATGTCATATACTAATATACTAAATCTCGATTTTTTATTTGAAAAATTAAAAAGTTATAGGGGTGAGCCACTTTTCAGACGCACCCGGTATATTAATCACACAGCGCGGATCATTATGGATGATATCTTTCAAATAAACACAACTTAATACAGATTTGATACCTTTAAAACAATATAAAAATACAAAACAAAAAAAATCATTTATTGACAATTATTGAAACGAAAAGAGAAATAAATAAAAAATGAAAAATAAAAAATTAAGAATTAAGGGGAATAGTGTTTTACAACCAAGTCTTAAAGAAAGACAGATATATCTATGATAATTCCCCTTTTTTAAGTATACAAAAGGGACCTAAAAAAAGGTATAATTCTTTTCGGAGAGAACACACTCCGTTTCTGTATGGTTTATCGATAAAATAGACAAAGATAGACATACTCTCAGCTTGGTTTGCGTTGAAAATATCACATGTGCTCACATCGCTGAACTGTAACCATTCATTTCAGTCCAACGGCGTGTAGTATTCTGTCTGGTATACATATGTATCCAAGTAGTAAAATATCGTTAAAAGTTTTATAGCTGTATTCTAATATGTAAACAGTTTTTATTTTACATTATTCTGCGACTAAATAGTGCTGCTAATAATCTGCGACTAAATAGTGCTCACAACAAACTTGCACAGATAGCTTTAGTAAGGAATATACCGGTCAGTTGTTTGCTGTATTTCAGTTTTTAACAAATTAACTCAAATATATTAAAGGTAAGTGTTAAAATTACTGTTATTTCTAATTAATTAATGATTGTAATGTTTATAATTTAGATAAAAGAAAAAGTGTTTTTCATACATTTTTGTAGTAAAAATTCATTTTCTAAAGTTTTATGTTATAAAATAAGTGAAATATCATAAAAGTGTATGGATTAATAATTTTTATCAAAAAAACATAATGCAAATAAAGTAGATTAATTTTTGAAGCTTTTGTTAGTGTGAATTGGGCTTTAAAACTAACTTAACACATATATCTGGTGAATCTCAAAAGTTTTTGGTTTTGTTTAGATAATCTATGATAAGATTTTTATTTAAACTGTCTATTTAATAAGAATTATACAGGATGTTTTTTAAGTAATTTTTAAAATACTTTCACTCAAAATATAGATAAAAAAGTAAATAAGACAAAAATAAAATTTTAGTAATAAAATAAGAACAAAAATTATATCAAAAACAATATTTAATATATGTTATTATTTCTTAAAACTATATAATAATAAATAATTGGGATTTAATATTAGTTTTTAAATGTTTTAATTTAATCATTCGATATTTACAATAATATTGCAAGACAAAATATTTATAATTAATATGATATTGTTTTTGTTTAGAAAATATGTTTTTAACTGTGTTTTTAAAAATGTTTATTAATGATAGTCTACCGGGTGCGTCTCAAAAGTGGCTCATAACTTTTTTATTTTTTCAGATCAAAAAACGAGATTTGGTATGTTAGTATATGACATAAATTGGGATTGATTGACGTATTCAATTGTTTTTAGTCACTTCCTGTTTCACCGGAAATGACCACAACTTTTGATTTTTAAATGATACCTTGGTATTTTTTTACTTTATTCGATAGAAAATGGCACTCTGAATAGAATGACATTTCCTCATATGGTTTATTTGAGATTGTAACATGCGGTTCATAACGATAATTTGACATGAAATACCAAGTGTATGGTATCAAATGATTCGTAAAAAAATATTTTTTCCAAATATGCTAATGAGCCACCCTCGTTCCATTTGAAAAAATTGAGATATGATTAAAAATACGATTTGTGCATCTTTTAATGGACCAGGAGAGAACATGAAAAACATCGGACAATCAAATATATTTTTCCAAGGCTCCTTGAATAAAAATTAGTGTTTTTAACACAACCATGGCACTCTAGATTGAAATTTAAAATACGATATTTTTTAAAGCGAAAATGTCAGAAATTGACATATGATATGTCATTCTATTCAGAGTGTCATTTTCTATCGAATAAAGTAAAATAATACCGAGGGTGCCGTTTACAAATCAAAATTTGTAGTCATTTCCGGTAAAACAGGAAGTGACTAATAACAAATGTCAATCAATTCCAATTTACGTCATACTAACATACCAAATCCCGTTTTTTTATCTGAGAAAATAAAAAAGTTATAGGGGTGAGCCACTTTTCAGACGCACCCGGTATAGACTTTATAATTTTCTGCCATATTTAACAGATAGTTTCGAAAAACATGTACCATCTCTTCATGTAAAAATAAGATTTATTTCTCAAATGTTTCGTACGTACAGGAGTTTAATTGACAAAACTATATTTAGTTTGATTGGAAAAATGATGTATATTAATAGGTTTAAATAACAGACATTTAATGAAATACCAAATAAATAATAATTAGACATAAATTGCCAAATTATTTTTCGTATGTTTTTATCCATATTATTTTACTCGTATATAATAATGAAATACTCTAGTATTTTCTGGCGATACCGGGTGTTTTTCAAAGGCGTTTCAAGTTTCAAATTTTTTTATTTGTTCAGATAGAAACAAGAATATTTGGTATTTCTGTATATGACATAAATCTGGATTAATTGATGTATTCAATTAGTTGGTCACTTGCTGTTTCACCGAAAATGACTACAACTTTTGATTTTTAAATTATACTTTGTTATATTTTTTATACCCTTGTTATATTTTTTTGACAGAAAATGACGATATATCATAAATATGTCAGCTTTTGACATCTTCTTTTAAAAAAATGTATTATTAAAATTAAATATAAGTGCCATGCACACTTGGAAACATGGGCACAGTTGGAAAAACATTTTTGACGAATAGTTTGACATGTAAGATGTCAACTATTCAGTGTCATTTTCTATCGAATAAAGTAAAAAAAAATATGAGGGTACCATTTAAAAATCAAAATTAGTAATTTCCGGTGAAACAGGAAGTGACCGAAAATAATTGAACGACATATGTCATATACTAACATACCAACTCTCTTTTTTCTGTTTGGAACTTTGAATAAGAAGACTAAGGAAGGAGCATAATGCTATCCATGTATTCATGCATGGTGGGCGGAAAAAGCTCTCTAGGGTGGGGATCCTTGACAGTTCTGTTTGACGATTCATTTGACAGATTTGAATTTGATTTGAAATTTTGTGGATTTGTGAGTCTTTAGGAGCTTATTTTATGTTATTTATTATTTATTCGACTACTGATAGTTGTATAAAGGTAGTAAATCTAGATGGAAATTGTGGCAGAACTTAAATTAACAGTGACATTATCGCGATTTATCGAAAAACACTCTAAAATAGTTGGTTGTGTAGCGTGCGGTAGATCTCGGAAAAAATTGAGTGAAATAATGGAACAACTTTTCGCTAGTAAGTGACTATATAATATACATACATGTAGTAAACCGATCATTTATGAAATTCACTTAAATTAACTAAATTATATATTTTCTTGCATTTTAGCTTTTATTCACTACTTGTCAAAGATCAGATGTCAAAGAATTTTGATACGTTAATTTGACTTACCTGCTTCAGTAGCGTATCGGATGTTTGTGTTAATAAATACTTATTTAACTTATCTATTTTTATTAGAATTATATATTTTATAACAATTTTAATAACTACCAACATTTATTCACAACGTAAAATAAAATAACAAATTATTGAGTCTACCCCACGTCTACCCTACATCATAGTTTTACATTTTTTAAATAAAATTAGAACGGCACTGATAAACCGGAATTTAAGTCGGCCATATTTGAGGCCCATCGCGGTGTACCTAAGATTTTTGATATGCTCCTTCCTTAGTCTTCTTATTCAAAGGTTTGGAACAAAGGTTTGGAAGGAAAAAAAGTTATAAGGGTGAGCAACTTTTGAAAAACACCCGGTATTGGAAAATAACTTAATAACATTTTTTTCGAAAAATAAAAACATTACATATCTCCTGTTAACAATTAAAAATAATTAGCACGAATAAGTATAATTTCTATTTTCTATATAGGTTTGGTTCAGTTTTTTTGCACAATTAGACACTTAAATTAATTGTATTGTATTAAAGTGTCTGTAATAAAATATTTGCATTGTAATAGAAAATATTTGATATTGTTTTCAAATTAGTTCGATTATAGTACTACATTAAGTTTTATAAGGTGAGTTGCAAATAAGTGCAAATATTTTCACAGGGCTGGTACCGTATGATCGAATAAAAACGGCGTCAGCGATGGCTATGAAATGACGATCGATGACATTTCCCATATAATTTTACATATAAAATGACAGCGATCTTCATTTCATAGCCATCGCTGACGCCGTTTTTATTCGATCATACGGTAGATCTCGATAAAAGAAACATATTTTCTCTTTACCGTTTTTCAAATAAGTCCAAAATAACGGAGTTATTTTATTTTGAAGATTAAAAAAAATTATTTTTTGCTTTTTTTGTTTTTTGGAGAACCGCTGGATTTTTTTCTGAATTTTTTAAATTTAATCTACCATCTATGTTGTCATATTATCAAAATATAATGCTCTTTTACTAAAAATTAAGAAAACAATAATTATTCCAACTTTTTTCTAAAGTACTAAATTTTAGATTTTTTGGGCGGAAAAAAACCATAGACGTGTTTCTGGAGTCAAAATATACCACCCTTAGAAATATTTGCAATTATTTAAGACTCACCCTGTAGGTATATTAGATATTTTAAAATTTAGTCTACAAAACAAAAAGTATAGATGGCCACAAATCTCTAGAATGGTTGAAAAATTCACCAGAGCAGAGATGCAAAAAGAAACATCGTCTATTGTGTGTTCCCCTTTCTTGTTATAACGAGTTATAACTCAAGAAAGATACCTAATAGACCTATGGAAGATCGCGGTGATTAACTCCCCTCCTAACCATTCTACATTCTACATTCTAGGTGATTGCACCATATCGATATTATATATTATATCGATATTTGATGTGGATGTATCAATGCGATATCTCGATATATCGATGTTTCTTTTTGCATCTCTGCTCTGGTGAATTTTTCAACCATTCTAGAGACTTTAAACCATCTACTTTTGTTTAATGCGGGGCTAAATACACAAATATCTAACTACCTGCAGAGTGAGTCTAAAGCAATTCTATAATTTTCTTTTACTTTCTGGCGAATGCGCCAGGGTTCCTCAATGCACTTTGCGATTTTAGCAGTATGCAGTTATGCAACCAGTAATACACCTTGACATTGCCCTCCCCCTTTCTCAAATTTGATCGTCCCGATCAAGGTTTCCTGTCTGGTATCTCTTCTTCAATCGATCCAGATGAACTACTTTCATCTTACTTCTAGGGCTGCGTTGAATCCGGTACACAACATCATTTATCCTCTTGATGACTGTATAAGGACCTTCCCATGCTGGAGTTAACTTTGGGGACCTTCCTTTCTTGCGCTGTGGGTTATACAACCATACTCTATCGTCCTGTTGAAATCCCGTAGAATTAGCTCTGAGGTCGTAACGAGCTTTCATCCGGTCACTGGCTAGCGTAATCTTACTTCTAACGGTCTTATGAATTTCCATTAACCTTTCCTTCAGTTCATCCGCGTAGTCCTCTACGTTTGTGGTGCCGTCGTCTGGTGATTATATTCTTAATTTTCCCTAAAGATCCAGGTGCTTGGTCCTTAATAATATGTTTAACATACATTGTCGACATTTTTTGAAATCTTAAAAAAATCCACCCAGTAAAAGCGATCTCTCAAGCTTGCTCAAGGTCTTGTTTACTCCCAAGATGGGCTCCAGCGTTTACAACCGTAAAAATTTCTTCCAATATCTGGGTAACTTTCTTCCTATGATCGAATAAAAACGGCGTCAGCGATGGCTATGAAATGAACTTTCCCTGTGCGCTTTAATGTAATCCATTGTCATCGATCGTGAATTTCACTAGCCATCGCTGACGCCGAGCCTCTGTCGATGCAATATCCTGCCACGGTGAAAATCTTTGCGCGTTACCTTCCTTGAGCAAATAGTATTGCCCCGATGTCTGGATCTTCCATTTGGTCTTACGAACTCAATTGTGTCGTCGTCCACTTTTCATCGGTTCCAAAATGAAATTCCTTATTCTGATAGTGCTTTCGAAGATGTTTCATTTTCTTGTCAAAGGTAGACCTCTCGTCGTCAATCTAGGTGTTGTGGAAATTTGTACCCGTCTAACACCCAGCGGTTTTTCTCTGTTTCCCGAACACTAAGGAAGCATATCCAGGTATCAGGAATTTTCGATGATCTTTCTTCCATATTTCCTGGTCTCTTCTCTTTAGATACAGAAAATGTCTCATTTCCGATTTTCGGGATGTTTCTATGGTGATAGAAACCATTGAAAACCATGCTGAAATTTGTTTAACACAAGCAAATGCAGGCTCGCTAGGTGCTGTCAAAATTCTTTAATGATCGATTTCATCAATTGCTAACGAAACTCACGACAATCCTGTTTGATGTGGCCATTCATTGCCACATCTATAGCACCTATATGTCCTGGGATCTTCCGATGTGCCGATGTTCTCTGGATAGTGAATGGAATCGCATTTGGATGCGACAATCCCGTTTGATGTGGCCATTCCTGCCACATCGGTATAGCAACATAAATAATCTTCTTTGGTTCTCTGTCTGGTGTTGTTGACTCCCTTGTTTATTAAGCTGTCATAATTGTCGAATTTTCTACATCTCCTCCAAACTGCTGTGGGTACTCTCGGGCAGTCTTCTCTCTCAACCGTTACCGATCTTATCTTCGGTCTAGGGATGGCGCTATGTCAGCTTCGATTTCCGGTGACTGACCAATGTTTCGCCGCTGGTAGAAAATCGGGATTTTTTGCAGCGCCCTCATAATTCGTACTTTAGTCGATGAAATAAAGCACTGAGCAGCGAGCTGACATGTCAAAAATCCTTCCGGTGCTTCAGGTTTACGCTAGGTGTACCAGCATAACGTAAAGTCTCAACTTCAAATTCTTGAAAGACTCTCTCCGGACCTCTGCAGGCGTGTCTTGATCTGGGCCTGGTAAAGTTGACGTCGATGATTGATCGCCATATCTTCTGTCCAATGCATCAAAACCAAGGTTTCGTATTCCTGCTGTTGGGCTGCAGGAATAGTTGCAGCAGTTCATATTCTCCATAAAATCGCCTAATAGTTTGCTTACTTCCTCCATTTTCTTCGCTTGTTCCCTTGTACCAACCATAAAAATACTCTAATCCGGTCCAAAATCTTCCAATCCACTTAATTTCTTCTTAAAATCTTCTTGAATCGCACTTCCGACACCAATTGTTACGGATTCCGTGGGTCCACTAATTTAAACTCACGATAAAAATACTTAACGAATTTCTGTTATATTCTCACTTTATACACAATTACTAACTTATAACACACAACAAAACTAACTATTTATAAAAGATTCCTTTTAAACCAATACATCGATTTTCAATTTCCACGCGGTATATTCAAATTTCAAAAACTTTAAAAATAAACTTGTACAACTGTCAAAGCGCGGGCCTTATATTTTCCTGGCGGTTGTGTTAAATTTTCTAGAAAATTCTATAATTTTTTCTATACTTTCTGGCTGAATGCGCCAGGTTCCTCAATGCACTGCAGATAAAAAGTATGCAGTTATGCAGTAAGTAATTGACCTTGACATTTTGATATGGTCACTCACCTGAATTTAGAATGTGAATGGTTTTGTTGTAATCACCGACATTACAGGTCTTTATTCGATAGAAAATGTTCCCCTTTCTTGAGTTATAACGAGTTATAACTCATCATACAGTCTCAGGGCTTTAAGAAAAGCCAGTATCTGAGACGGCTCCACAGAGGCCAGCTCTCCATCCTCGACATCAGCCGTACCAAAGTTCATGGCACGAATGGTCGTCGTCTCGGCGCACTCAGTGATAAGGTGTTCTGGTGTTTCCCCATTTTCCCCACAGAATCTTCATACGCCGTTGTTTTTCAGCTTCAGCCTACCGATGTGTTAGAAACCCCTTGACAATCCGAAGATTGTTTTTACTTAAATCAAGGAAAACCTTTGATTTTTCTCGGTCGTAAGTTCTGAGGAACTTTTTCGAGTGTTTTAAACCGTTGGAGGACACCCATTCAAAGTTATGGATGGAGTCTTCCAGATTCTTCAGTTCCGCTTTCAGTTGGTTTGCCGTTCCCGTTTGGAAAACAGAACGGTTCTGCTCCAGTTAGTGGAGTGTTCGCTCCTTTCCTATCTAGATCATTTGCTTTTTCATTGCCTTCTATCCCTTGGTGAGCAGGCACCCAGAGTAGGAGGACTTTATTTTCTTTGCCTAATTGATTGAGGTTCTCTAGGCATTCTTTGGCCAACTTCGAATTGATAGTTACTGAGTTGATCGCGTTTAATGCTGCCTGACTATCGGATAGGATGACAATTTCCTGTTTTCGATAGTTCCTATCTAAGATAAATTGTACGCATCTTTCGATAGCCGTAAATTTCTGCCTGAAGGATACTGGGGTAGGTGCCGATTGGTTCGGAGACGTGTGGAAATTGTAGATGTCGAGGAAAGTGACGATGAGCTTCCTCTTGCAAATTTATTGATAAAGAAAAATGTATTCCTTAAAGATAAATTAAGAGAGGCCTTAAAAAAAAACTACAAAACCTCAAAAACCTGGAATGAGATATGATAACGATAACATCGATTTACCTAAAATAATATTCCGGGAGATGGAATTCTTCGAAAATGGAGCTGGCCGAGGTTTCCACTTGCAGTTAGCCTATGACATGCTGATGACTATTCCTCTAACGAGTGTGGAATCAGAAAGGACCTTTTCTATTGCTGGAATGTTGTGCAGTAAAATCAGATCTAGTTTTCGTGATAATACTCTTGATCAGCTTTTTTTTTAAGAATTTTTTTCAAAAAACAAGTTTAGATCCTCATTTTTGTTACTGCATAAGTTGTTATTTTAGTACCTTACATAATCCTGTGTAATGCTATGTTTGTTCGTTCGGTTATGTAAATTAAATAAAAAATGTATATTTTAGTTCCTTTTAATGTTTTTTTTTTGTTAAATAAACTTATGTTATGTTGTTTTGTAATGGGGATGACGTTTAATTTATGTTAATGTTCAATAAAATTTTGTTAAGAAAGAAAATATAATATAATTTCAACGTAATTAATTTGTTTGTGAATCTCGGGACCAATCCCGGGATCCCGGGATCGATAATCCCGAAATCCCGGGATTGCAAATTTCTTTCGGGATTGAATGCCCTATTCGGAGTATTTAGTTTTCGGCCCAAATACTCCTATCCCTGTCCCTGCTTTGGTTTTGGAAGCATCAGTATACCACGTTATGGTATGGTCTTTTATATGTTGATTAAGCGTTTCTTCCTTCCAATCCTTTTTATTACTCAATATCACAGTGAGGTGTTTCTCAAAGTTGTAAATTCTTGGTATGTCATCCACTGGGAGTTGGAGAAGTGGAATTCACCTAGAATGCATAAATGTATCGTAAACATTAACATCGATGATTTTATGGTATAAAATAACATAAAATTTGAATTGTTAATGTTTTATTAGAATGAAAATAATAATGTAATTCTTAACGACAGACTTTTTCCAAAACGAGAGCATTTTATTCCGTACCGGCATTTTTTTTCGGTAGTTTTCGATAGTACAGAGTTTATAGGAACAGCATATGATAACTATTTCATTAGTCAGATAGTGTCATAATATGGATCTATAAAAATCGTTTCGAATTCCTCTTGAAGTGGACGGAGAACTGAAAAGTAAGGTCTGACCGAGATCTCGGTCTCGGTCTCTGTTACAGTCATTCTCTAAGTTAGCTTATTTTTTAGCGTATTATCGCTCAGCCTATCGATGCGTGGATGAATAAAATACTCTTCCGAAGTTTAAAAAAAATGGATCATATCTGATCTATATATGATCTGATAGAATCACGAAGGGGATTTCCCGGACGGCTAGAGAATCGCCTTCGTATTTCTATGCGTAAACAATGAACGAAATGTTAGATGTTAGTGCCGTATTTATTAATGCAAGTTTTATAAATTTAACAGAATTGTGCTTTTATATGAATTACTCGTTTATCCTATTAACAAGTAAAATTTTTGTGAGTAATTGAGTATTCACCTCCATACAGAGTTCTGGAACCAGTAGCTTATACATTTCTAGTCTACACCACCGACAAGCGTCTCTAGCAAAACACGAAAGAATATGATGAAACACTGCATAATTTGAAAGGATGCAATAATGAAAAATTAATTTTTAGCCTAGAACATGGACTAAAAAAGTAATTTTATTGGTATTAGTAATTTTATAGTACTAAATCCCAATAAAACCGTTTCTGCATGAAAATAACGTTTTTATTACATCATTATCGGATGTTTTTTCATATAATAAACTATTGAGTAAATATTACATCGTGTGTTGGTCTCGTTCTCGGCCGAGAATTTCTTTTTCTCTCGGTCTCGGTCTCGGCCGAGACTAAAAATCCATGTTCGATCGGACCTTACTGAAAAGTGTTAGAGATTTAAAATATATGGGTCAGTTTCCTTGAAAATATTGATACCAGACATCATTAGAAAAATATCGATACATCAATAGCTTACTTAGTCTTAGTAAGATGTTTTAGTAATTTAAATAGTAGATGTTTTGCTAGTGAAACATCCATATATCGTTTGCATCCTTATGGCAGGGACAGGAGAATCAGTTGCCAAAATTTACGACAGTCCTTATAAACAAAAACAGGAAAACTGTCTAAACTTGTGTCTGTTAGAGGTTTATTAACAAGCGGGAATAAAGTGGAGACTAAAACAGCTCTATTGACAGGACATAACTGTTTGCTGAACAGGCCGAATCTGTATCCAGGAAGACTTGTGCAGACTCTACGATAAAGATCCTGAAACAGCAGAGCACATATACATATTGCGAGGCTCTGGATCGCAAGCGCCACTTTCTAGTTGGGACAGCAAGTCTAGAACCGGAGGAACTATGCTCCCTTTCTATGAAGGAACTGCACAAGCTGGTTCAGGGCACAGGGATAGGTGACTTGGTTCAGACACGAAAGGTCTTACAGGTCGCAATATTTAATAGGAAATCTGAATTGACCAAAAAATATATTTCAAGATTTAACTTCCAAAAATTCAACAAAATATATGTTTAATTTGATGACCACACTGGGCACCGAGTGAACTAAATAATATATTAATATTCTTTGAAGTGAATTAATTTATAGTAGAAAGTAACTGACATTTCTACAATACATTTTACCACTCTACAGAGTCACGGTCGTTTATTTCTCAATGTTAGTGTACGTACATGTACCTTTCCCCGTATTTTTTGAAGTGGACATGCAAATGCCACACCTTTGTTGATTTCGTCATAAATCGACGATCATTTACTTAATGCTAATGGAACAGCTTGAATTCCTTAGAGAACAATGCTGTTTTTGCCTGTAATAATTTCGAACCAACCGTATTCCACAGGGTATTTTTCTCTGTAGAGGTTCTTTGTCATCTGCTGATGTTGCTAACATTATTACGAGTATAATATAGCACTGCGTGACTCTACAGAGATTTAACATTGATAAATGTATTATTTACTGCTGTTATTTTATTTAATTATAATACTCTAACAAAATTTCTTGATAATAAAAAATATAATTATTAAGATCATACAGGGTGTCCCGATATTCAGTGGGCATAGAACAATTACGTATTTTTGGATTCAAAATAAGTAAGTAAAAACAATATACAGAAGACACAGAACAGCTATCTAGCAACTACCGCACCTGATCGTTCAACCTTGTGGCAAGTGAAAAAATGCGTAAACATCTAGAAATAATAAGAAAAAACAGCAAATTGGTCGAAGGTATTTATCCATATCCATTTCCTCTGATAAATGTTTAAATAAACTTTTCAAATTTCAATCCGTCATATTTTCTCAATGACTCGACCGATTTTCAAAAATGAAGCGGGAAAGTATAGAGAATAGAAAGCCCTTTTCATTGCGGTACCACTTGACCTCCTTCCCATTTGAAAAAAATTGGGGGATGACACTCCCGCTTAGAGGGTTGAAGATTTTGCAATCATTTTTGGGGTAAAAGTTGTCCCCCTCACAAACAAAATTGACGTGTTTTTGAATTTTCTGAAAAAAAAATTACCCTGGCCGTTATGCCTTGCGGAACGTTTTCGATGGGCCACCCTGTATATTATGTAGTTTATGGTACTATTAAAAATGTGTCATATTTTTATAACATTTTAAATTTATTGCATCCAAGATAAACAAAAATTAAAACAGTTTTATCAGATTTATTAATTCGCAGATTTAAAAAGTTAAGTGTGATTTTAAAAATATTCATGTCAATATACAGGGTGATTCAGACGTTGTATATTTTGTGTAGCTCAGTGGATTTGCCATTAAGATACGATTCTAAAAATTTCATACCAATATATTCTATACCGAGTTGTTTTAGAATTATGACCATTTTTAGATTCTGATACATTTAAAACTTTTCTAAAATCATATAACACAAAATTACTTATATTTTTTAATAGTTTCTTTTCCAAATGATGTGTATTTTAATCCACTATATCGCAAGTGAGCTAAAACAATGTATTTTTCTTTACTGCTTTAAAGGGAACATTCTGTATTTTATGATAAAAACGAAAGAAATTTTTGGTTTCGATGTTTTATAATAAATAAATAAATAAACTAATAATTTTTTTTCGTTTAAGTTAAGGTTTCGGTTAAGAGTGCCATGGCTATGTTAAAAACACTAATTTGTAATCAAGGAAAAATATATTTGAACGTTTAATGTTTTTAGTGTCTTGTCCTGGCCGGTTAAAAGATATCCAAATTGTATTTTTAATCATATCTCATTTTTTTCAAATGGGTGGCTCATTAGTATATTTGGAAAAAGTGTTTTTTTACGAATAATTTGAAAGCACACACTTGGTATTTCGACTCAAATTGTCGTTAAGAACCACTTGTTACAATTTCAAATATGATATGTCATTTTATTGAAAGAGTCGTTTTCTATCGAATAAAGTAAAAAAATTCCTGGGGTGCCATTTAAGAATCAAAAGTTGTAGTCATTTCCGTTGCAGCAGGAAGTGACCGAAAACAATTGAATACGTCAATAAATCCTAATTTATGTCATATACTAACATACTCAATCTCGTTATTCTAACTGAAAAAATAAAAAAGTTTAGGGGTGAGCCACCGGTATAGCATTACATTTTAAAAACGTACAATTTTAGTTAGAAAATTACCTGTATATTGGCTTTTTTGAAAAAAATTCATGATTTGTAAAAATTAAATAAAATAAAAGTTAAAGTTCCAAACAGAAATTGTCACATGAATCCTTTTCGGAATTGTGGTTCCTCACTTAATCAACAAATTCAAATACATTGATCATCTAAAGCCCAATATGTAAATAAAGACAAATAATACTGAAGATGACCTTTTTAATTAACAATGTTAATTACGATAGTGCAGAATTATTGACGATGATTCACTACTCGAAATTGGATACGAATTTAGACGCGTTATTTATAAAATGCACCTATCAGAGTGGAAATGTTCAGTGGAAATTTATTTATCGAAGTGGATTGGATTCGGACAGCCATTTCCAACAGAATAAACAACAACAAACATTTAATTTGCTCGTTTGTGTTTGCTTGGTCTTATCGCAGATTAACCTGACTTTTTTCCAATCTTTAAATGATTTGATATTAATATTATGGAACAATCCATAGAGCCATTAGTAAATATATTTGCAATGGATTATAACGATATTTATTATTATGAAAAATCAGAAAAAAACATATATACAGGGTGTTTCAAAAAATATGTGCCATAAAAATAAAATTTATTTTTCATATCAACATAGGTCCGATTCTGCTTTGTTTCGTAGCTACAGGGTATTAAAATCTTATTATTTTTCCGATTTATTATAATTTTCTTCCAAGTACTTTTAGTGTTTCAAATGAAATTTTGAGGGTAAAAGTTACTATAAATGCGATATATTTTAAAGCTAAAAAAGTGTCGAAATAGTGTAAGCAGTTTAATGCCGATTGAAAGTTGTCTCTTGATATTTTGTCGATTTCGGCCTCCTTGAAAAGATATACGCAATTTTATTAATTTGCCTTGATCCAAGTCTAACAGCAACCTTAAAAAAAAGGCAACGGCCTAGCTACGTTAAAACACCGGTTCTCATTAGAACACCGAAGTTAAGCGACGTAAGGCGATACTGGTGGATGGACGGGTGACTGGTTCGAAACTCTGTATCGTGCTGTTGTCCAAGGGAAAAGTGTAAAATCTATTGATACACACTGCTCATTCACGCCGGTTCGAGGCCGGATGAGATCGGATATCTCGTGAGTAAGAGTTAATTTAGACACTTCCTAAGTCGGTAGGCCACTGACCATGATATGGCCGAGGACCGCGGTTCGGATTCCGCGTAAACAAAGTAGGCCCCGTCCAGATTAGCCCTGGCAGCAAAAAGGAGACGTTAACTGATATCTTTACTTTACTTTTACTTCAAAAAAAATAATATCATTAACTTGCGAAAGTTTTAAATAAGTACTCATTGATCTCTCATCAAAAAATATGAAAAAAAATTGTGGACTGAGTATGGAAATGCATAGTTTTAGAGTTACAGGACGCTAAAAAATTTTAAAATTAGTTTTTCTGTAATTATCTTAAATACCATTATTTTTTTATTTGAAATTGCTGTAGGTTGGACTAATAGTAATAATAACTAATGGTAATAATGTTTAATAATAAATTAGGTGAAATATAAAAAACAAACAAACAAACAACGCTTCATTGTACAAAAAGCCAAAACAGCTTCATCGACAAAGCACTCACAAACAACAAAATCACAAAAAAATACAAACAACAAAAAATTCACAATACAAATAATACAATTCAAAAAAATTTAAGTCTTTAAAATTACAAAAAGAATATACATGGACAATTTTAGAACAGTACGCAGTAAATAGATATAATTTTAGAGTTATAAAATATTAAATACTTGACCTTTGACCAGTGTGTGAGATGATCAAAATTTTAAAATTCAAAATTGTTCATCATTAAACATCAACAAAAAAGTCGTTTACCGCATATAGGGCTCCAGTAGGTATGATTTTAGAGCTTTGCGAAATGCGGGAAAGAATGAAAGCGACTTGATATTCAAAGGCAGATGATTGTACATTTTTTTGGCATTGTACAATATTGAACCTTTAACTAGTTCTGAGCTCGGGGTTGGCAGATAAAGATCGTGCTCTGCATTCCTAAGTGGATAGTTATGAGATGGCCTTTCGGGAATAGCAGATATGTACTTGCGGATTAAGCAAACGGATTCAAAAATGAATAGAAGAAGGAAGAGTCAGTATTTTCAAATTTTTAAAGAAATTCTGGCAGTGAGTTCTACTGTTCAGTCCCAATAAATATCGAACTGCTCTCTTTTAAAGTCTGAAAACACGATCAAAGTTTGTTGCGCAGCAAGTACCCCAGAATGGAAGGGCATAACGAAGATGTGACTCAAAAAGGGCATAATAGGCTATTCTAGAGGTTGATAAGTTAAGTTCCTTAAAAACTGATCTTAGCGCAAAACAGGCATCGCTTAGTTTCTTTGATAGAGCTTCAATGTGAAAGTCCCATTTTAACGAGTTGTCTACAACAAGTCCTAAGAATTTCACAGAGTCCACGACGTCAATAGTGGTGTTATTAAGTACAAAAGGTTGTATAGTACTTTTATATGACAAAACTTTAGTTTTTGATAGGTTGAGGCATAGGAGATTAGAATCGCACCAAGACTTAATGGTGGGTAAGTCACTGGATAATAGTATCATATAGTGCCGCAATTATATATATTTTTTTATATCAATTATATAAAATATAATAAAAATTAAAATTAATTATAAATTATAATTAAATTATAATTTCAATTAATAAAATTAAAATATTTTATTTTAATTTTATTAATTGTGATTAATAAAATTTATCTCATCAAGGAGGCGGAATTCGACAAAATATCAAGAGATAACTTTTAATTGAAATTAAGCGGCCTACACAATTTTGATATCAAGAGAAAAAGTCAGTGGCGCACATGTTTTTTTTGAAAAATATTCCAGTGATAACCCATATGCACGTCCCTGATGAATATATCGACACTTTTTTAGCTTTAAAATATGTAGATAATAGGTAATATAGATAATAATAATAATAAGAGGATTTCGGTGGTTTTATTACACTATAGTTGTTTCAAGTCTACTTTGTGACCTGTGTTCCATGAATGTTGACAAATTTTATATTTGGAGAAATAACACTTTCTTAAATAATTTTTAGTGGAGGATTCCTTTTGAAACTTGTCGGTTTAAGATGAAAGATATTTGCACACGGTTTTAACACTTGTTAGATTTATTACAAGTTATATGGAACTGGTTTATGAATTTGCGGTATGCTTTATACATATTTTTCAAAAATACTGTACCGGGTGCGTCTCAGAAGTGGCTCACCCTTTAAACTTTTTTATTTTTTCAGATAAAAAATGAGATTTGGTATGTTAGTATATGACATAAATTAGGATTGATTGACGGATTCAATTGTTTTTGGTCACTTTCTGTTTCACCGGAAATGACTACAACTTTTGATTTTTAAATGGCACCCTTGGTATATTTTTACTTTGTTCGATAGTTCGATGGAAAATGACACTCTGAATAGAATGATATATCATAGGTCAACTTTTGACATTTTCGCTTAAAAAAAATCGTATTTTAAATTTCAAACTAGGCTGTGTTAAAAATACTAATTTTTAATCAAGGAGCCTTGGAAAAATAGATTTGATCGTCTAATGTTTTTCGTGTCTTGTCCTAGCTGGTTAAAATATGTCCATATCGTTTTTTAATCATATCTCAATTATTTCAAATGGAACAAGGGTAGCTCATTATTAGCATATTTGGAAAAAGTATTTTTTTACGAATAATTTTGTACCATACACTTGGTTATTTGGAGTCAAATTTTCGTTATGAACCGCATGTTACAATTTCAAATAAACCATATGCGAAAATTTCAAAAGGTGACATATGATATGTCATTCTATTCAGAGTGTCATTTCTATAGAATAAAGTAGAAATATACCGAGGATACTATTTATGAATCAAAAGTTGTAGTAATTTCTGGTGAAACAGGAAGTCAGTGGCGGATACAAAGGGGGGCCGATGGGGCCAAGGCCACCCCTAAAATCTGTAAATGGGGTTAAATATTAGGCTTTTGGGTTTAAAATGGCGCCTTAAAAAGCATATTCTACATTACTTACTATTTGGGCCCCCCTCCCCCCTAAAAAAAATTCCTGTATCCATTCCTGCAGGAAGTGACCAAAAACAATTGAATATGTCAATCAATCCTAATTTATATCATTTACTGAATACCAAATCTCGTTTTTTATAACAATTAAAAAATTATAGGGGTGAGCCACTTTTTTTTTAACACATTCCTCCTTAAATTTAATTCTTACTTTGTGATTCTTTCCAGAAAAATGTCTAACCATATAACCAATCAAAAACACGCTGAAGTGGACCACGAGGAAAGCATGGAGTTGGATCCTTTGACAAGAACCAACGAAAAAAGGACCAGGTTTCAAGTAAATAGGGTTAGGAATGAGAGTTACAACAAGGAGAAAAATGGTGGTATAGGTTCGGAACATGGCCAGGATGATCAGAATGAAGAAGAAGATTTGCTTACTAGCACAGACAGAACTAGACTAAGTTCTGAAATTGCCAACAAGAGTTTAAGGTATGCAGAAGATTTTTTTAAATAAAATAATTCTATTTAGTGTTAGTGTCTAGTAAAGTAAACGTTGTGTTGCTAGTTTTTATATATAAATATACGGATTACGGGACGTCGCGCGTCGTTGCAGCCACCCTAAAGCAATGTACCTATTAATAAATGCTGAATATGTTTCAGAAACCTAGGGGTAGGCATTACAAATTTTGTTCTGGATTGTCATTTCGAAGGCCACTACGACTCGTTTTTTTTTCGTTCATTCAATATTTTCAATAATCTTTTAACTAAATATACCGGGTGCGTCTCAAAAGTGGCTCACCCCTATAGCTTTTTTATTTTTTCAGATAAAAAAAAACGAGAATTGGTATGTAAGTATATGACATAACTTAGAATTGATTGACGTATTCAATTTTATTGTTTTTGTTCACTTCCTGTTTCACCGGAAATGACTACAACTTTTGATTTTTAAATGGCACCCTCGCCATTTTTTACTTTATTCGATAGTTCAATGACATTCTGAATTGAATGACGTATCATATGTCAACTTTTGACATTCTCGATTAATAAAAAATCGAATTTTAAAATTCAATCTAGAGTGCCATGGCTATGTTAAAAACACTAATTCTTAATCAAGGAGCCTTGGAAAAATAGATTTGAGCGTCTAATGTTTTTAGTGTCTTGTCCTGGCCAGTTAGAAAATGCTCAAGTCGTATTTTTTGTCATATCTCAATTTTTTTCAAATGGAACGAGGGTGTCTCATTAGCATATTTGGAAAAAGTATTTAGAAATTTTAGAAAAAGAATAATTTGATACCACACACTTACTTGGTATTTCGAGTCAAATTTTTGTTACAAACCGCAAGTTATAATTTCAAATAAACCATATGCGAAAATGTCAAATGTGACATTTAACATTTGTTCATTGCAAATGACATATGATATATCATTCAATTCAGTGCGCTATTTTCTATCGAATAAAGTAAAAAAATAGCGATGGTGCCATTTAAAAATCAAAAGTTTTAGTTATTTCCGGTGAAACAGGAATATTCAATTGTTTTCGGTCACGAAAACAATTGAATACGTCAAACAATCCTAATTTATGTCATATACTAACATACCAAATCTCGTTTTTTATTGAAATAATAATAAAGTTATAGGGGTGAGCCACTTTTGAGACGCACCCGGTATATTAGTGATTGCATCCAAAAGCTGAAATTAGATTTTTTTTTAAATTAGATTTTTTTTATTTTTAATATTTATATTTGAGTTTATTTCTTTTATTATTCAATATTTTCGTGTCTATTTGTGAAATTGTAGCATGTAAAGAATTTTAATTAATTATAAAAAATATATTAATCATAAACAAGGGTATTAGCTTAGAAAAAAGAAATAAATTTTATTTTGTATCTTGTCTTGTTTGTAGATGTCAGCCAACCTCTTTAGAAATGTGATGGATTATGATTGCTATCTATAATATGGAAAAATACTTTTCCAGGAAGTGTTGAGTAGTTCATAAAATTTTGCAAAATTAATTAAAACAACTAGATATAATTTGATAGACATAATATTATTATATGAATATTTTTTCTTAAAACTCTTAATCCGGAAAATATACATAACAAAGAAATTACTAATTTTTATAGATAATTTTTTATGCATAGTAGAACAACATAATATAATTCAATATGTTCAATAAGATTCAATGCCTGTAATATTTAATGCCTGTAAGTTCTGTTGTAATATTTAATGCCTGTAAATATTTAATGCCTGTAAGTTCGTAGTACTCATATTCCTGGTACAAATAATATAAAATTTTAATGTAATACTACAAAATTAGTCTTCTAGGAACCGAATTTGAGTCGAGTGTTACTGAAATGATGTTATTTAGCTGGAACTACTTATGATCACATATTTTTAAAATGAATTATATTTTTTACAAGCCTCCGCATCATATGAGAAGCGCCACCCTATACAGGGTGTCCCAGAAATAAGTGCAAGTATTTTAACTGGTAGTATAGTTCAACCCCAGAAACACGCCTATGAGGTTTTTTCGCGAAAAAAAGAATTTTAAAATTCGGAATTTTTTGAAAAATTTTTTTGGAATTTTTTTTAGTTTTTAGCTAAACAACATAATTTCTTGATAATATGGCAACATAGATAGTAGATTAAATTTAAAAGAAAGAAAATCCAGAAAATATCCAGTTGTTCTCAAAATTTTAGCATCAAATATTTTCTTTTTGAAATTCATTTTTGCTGGAAATTTTCAAAGTAAAATAACTCCGTTATTTTAGGACTAGATAAAAATTTATAAAAAAACGATAAAGAGAAAATATGTTTCTTTTATCGAGATCTACAACCCCTTAAAATACTTGCACTTATTTCTGAGACACCCTGTATAATGACAGATTAACAAATTTTATGAGGATATCAAAATCAAAACCCGCTTGATCTTGAAACTGGTTGATCATGCTCTATTGTATAATATCGTTGATAGTAATATAATTGGGAAGATACGCAACCTAAAGGGCAAATTCGTTACAAGGCTGATTTTATTTCCCTTTACGTCACAAGTGCTGTACGGTGGAGACACCAATCTTTCTGCGGCCAACGCATAAAACACTTATTGTCTCTAATTCGGCCATCATCCACTCTGTCGACTGAAAGTAGAACTACGGTACAGTATTCTTTGTCCGCTGCGCTGTAAACGACTATAAGCGCGCCGCGGCGCAGAGCTAAACTAAATCTCGGACAGGTTGACTAGCGGCGACGGGATTGCCAGCTATATCTCGGACAGGTTTTGTGCCACGAAATCATCCATAAGGTAGTGCATCTTCTTATTTCTTCAATCAACGATGATATGTTGTGTTTTCTTCAAAAATATCATACAGAAGGACTCAAAAAAAGATGTACCTATTTAGTGAATTATTTCAAATGAAACATCATGTGTTTGGTTCTAACCTTGTTCTAACCCTTCTGTCATAATAATTTTTGTTATTTTTTATTTTACTTGGTGAGAATTAGGTATCGAGTTTGTCAAAAAATAGGAGAGTTCATTACTGGACATGTTATACAGAGAGGTGTTTAACTGTTATATATATATATATATATATATATATATATATATATATATATATATATATATATATATATATATATATATATATATATATATATATAAAGCCGTAGACCTTTTCAATTTGATAATAACTCATTCGTATACGATTAATTCGTATTTAAATTATTCATTAAATAAGGTGTTAAATATTTAGACATTCGAAAGAGAAGTATGTCAAAAATTCGACGTGAGCAACCTTGACTGCTTTCTTGAACTGACCAGAATATATAAACAAATTATAGTAATTATTTGTTTTTAAACTGTATAAAATTCTTTACATATTTCAAACAAAACAATGGTTTTATATATATATATATATATATATATATATATATATATATATATATATATATATATATATATATATATATATATATATATATATATATAGATATTTAAGTACGTATTTTCTTATCCTATATGTAATATTATGAGGTTTGCAATCCTCCGGGAGTTAACCAGTTGACAACAGGGGGTTTGCTTAAAATTTAGGAATATTTTGGTCATAGCTTGAAATAATTCAAATAATAATATTTCATGATAAAAACAAATAGTACGGATATTGGCAGTTATTAATGACAGAGTTAAAATAGAAATTTTATTTCAACCAAAATTTTTACAATGATGGACTGAATTTACAACAATCTCCTCCGCTTTGCCAGAACCACAGTCTATTCATAACCAGCCTCTCGAATTACACCTAACATACATATTCTTTTGACTGATATGTAAAACGTCTGGTTGTGAGCTTCATTGAGATTGAAAAAAAAAAAGATTGAGACTGGTGCTCTGTTTACTGGCACGTTTATGGAAAATAGGCGCACTAAAAATAGCGAAGATGCCCAGCTGGTACTTAATAAGTTGTGACGTGTTCTACACAATATTGCATAATAAAAAATCTATTTGGCATTTCAATAGATACATATATCCTTTCTCTCAAAGCAAAATAAAGATAAATTTAAATATCAAAACCTACTTTTAAAAGCATTTATAACTGTTTCTATATTCTTTCCAGACACTTAACCAGAGAAGCCCTTCCACGTCTAGATAATTACAGAAACATAATGTCCATACAGGCAGCGAATAGACCTACCCTGGATGAGCTGTATAACTTCACACTACCCAAAGTAAGCAATACAACATAGTACATGCATTTTCAAAAAAAAAACAATTTTTTTTTACAAATATTCTTATTTTGGCAACTTCATTTGAGAAAGAAATACTAAATATTAATTTTACCTACATTAGCAGTGTTAATTACTAATTAGGTAGAATTATTTTTCCCTACGATTTGACCTAACACCCACAATAATAAACTGACTTGAACCAGTTAATTGGTTTCGTGTTAATTATGACTTAAATTGTCAATTAAACTTTTAGAAAACAACACCTTTATTATACTGCCCACAGACCAGTGAATCATTTATTGCATTCCAAAACCTTAGAGAAATAAGTAGACATAGAACCATATAATATAATAATTTAGTAGTTTAGGCTTTCGCGGCCATCGTTTGAAGCAATTTGGTTTTTCGGGTTATTAGGCCGTCGTCGGTTAGAATTGCTTCCTAAAGCCGGGTTGTCACTGCGCGAAACTGTTTCACGAAAAAATGTTTCGCGTGTGTGTTTCGGACAACGAACATACGTTTCGTGCTCCAAGCGGAAACAAGTGGTGAGCCGCCAGTTTGCGCGAGACAATGATTCTTGGTCCATTTCCGGCGCGAAACACATAATGCACGTTCACACGGAAGACGAAGCTCTTTTGATGCGCGAACGAAAACCGTCTAACGCTAGCTCACTTCGAAACATATTCGCGAAACGAGTTTCGGAGTAATATACACGAAGCGAGGCTAGTTTTGCGAAACAGTTTCGCGCAGTGACAACCCAGCTTAACGTTTCGCTAGCACGAGTGGCTAGCATCCTCAGAGGTGTGTTTGCTCCGACTGCTCACACTAGACATCATCAGTCTAGTGTGAGCAGTCGGAGCAAACACACCTCTGAGGATGCTAGCCACTCGTGCTAGCGAAACGTTAGGGCCATTTCGCACCAACACAGTCCAGTCTAGTCCCGTCAGATTCAGTCTAGTCCAGTAAAATCACTACAGTCCACTGCTTTCACACCAAACGCGTCCGACGTTTGTTGATGACATTTTTTTAACGTGTTTTCAGCAAAAATAAGCAGTTTAACAGAACACTTTGAAAATGGACGAGATTCTTAGAGCACCTAATAATTTCACGTCGATTAGAAAAATGAAGAAGGCGAAGGAGAAATTTATTTTGGATACATCACAGTCATAATAGAAGACTTGTTTTCGGATGTTTTAGTCACTTATTTCCCGATTTATTAGCTGATGCCAAGAAATTGTACATTTTTTTTCGAATGGGAATGCTGGGGGTTATAGGTAAATAAACTGCCTCTTCATTTCCAACCAACCAAAGCAATTAAACTTTCCACATCCATTTGTGTACGAATATCGCAAATGACTGGCATAAAAATTCGACCGAACGAATCACTATCAGTCTTGACCTATCTGGACGAGTGTTTTGTTTGAAAACAACTTTCGTTCCCGCATTTGTTTTTCTCATGACTGTCCTAGATTGGATTCAGCAACGTCCAACGTGACTGATCGTGACTGGATTGGACTGTATTTGTGCGAAATGGCCCTAGGAAGCCCTTAGGAAAAACCAAATTTCTTCAATATAATAATTGTTTGTTCAAAAAAGTCCCATGGTTATTTCGCCACTGCACTATGGTTTCTAGAAGCTACTTTTTTGGCCAAAATTAAACAGCTTACATTTAATGGAAAATATTGACTGTAAATTTGTGTTTTTAATAAAATAATAAAAAACTAATAAAATGAAGTTATTTTTAATCATCTTATTCAACGTGTTATTAACTTTTACCTATGAAGCATCTTCTGTATCTAGTTCCAAAAAAGAAACTTGATCAGTTATCGAATTACTGCTGTACAAAAAAACAATCTTCTTTAGAAATATCTTCTTGGTCTTCTTCTTTTTGCATTTCTTCTTCTTCTTGCTCTTCCTCCTCGTATTCCTCTTATTTTCCATGCTTCTCTTCAAATTGTTCTTCTTTTAACTTCTTTTCGATAAAGTCAGGTACACGAAGTAGGTTGAGTACATCGGCAGGATAACTAAATTTACAAAGCAGCCTGCACAAGTAAAGCCCAATCCTGCTTATGTTCCTCGGAAACTTTTGAGGCCGTTCTTCTCTAAGTTCTGGAAGATTACTCCGAAAAAGGTAATCGTGGCCGGCAGATAATGTGGATGGAAGGGGTTCCTTTAACTCAAGGATAAAATTGTCCTTTAACCAGTCATCACTTTGTTTTAAAAATAAATCTTTAAGCCACGAAGCCGCCTGTCATCTTCTTTAAAAATGTATACAAAGGCGATTTATCTTTTTTCCATTGTGCCTGATAGTTCTTGTTCATTATTCTGAAATTTCTGTCTTACAAAATTTGAAACATACCCGTTTTTCTCAACTTTATCGGCCCCTTGTAGCCATTTTTTAAAAAAAAAAAATTTCAATCGATATATAGCTGAAAAAAAATTCTTTAAAAAAAAAGTTGCAGCTAGTAGCAGCCAATTTTTTCTTTGATATGCTCAGAAAGAATTGTTTCAAATTTTACAATAACATCTAGCATGGAGAAACATGGAGAATTTTTTATAAGTCAAACTAACCTTTTATTTATGTTCTGTCTTAAACTCATTATTTTTAATTAATTAAAAAATAATGGACGCTGATTCTTATGTGCAATTGTTAGTGATTTCTTAAAAATACATACCATAAAGTGTAAAAATAACAGTAATCCGTTTTTAAATTCCACTGAAATATATCACATAATATTCACCAAAACTCTTCCAAAAATAAACAGCAACTGAATAGGCACAAATACCTCTCTAGAACGTCTAAATATAAATGCTGATAAGGAATAAAAATGAAAACTAAACAAAAATATATGCATGTGGTCTTCTTCATTTGTATATCGGCTTGCATTATACTTACAAAAAAAGTCCATATACAGTGAGTCTAAAATATGTATTTTGGCCAAAAAATTAGCTTCTAGAAACCATAGTGCACTGTAAGAAAATCTACAAAATAGAATAGTTATTTTTGTAAACACTGTTGGCGTTAATCCAACGCAACGGAGACTCATTGTCAGCAGTGGTTTACTAATCAACAAACTTGTCTAACGGACAAAAAATGCTTAACGTTTCGGGAAGTACATCCCTTCCTGTCGTCTCGGAAACAAAAAAAAACAAAGGAAAAAGAAAAAAAAATATTTGAAGTGGCAAAACGCGTCTTAACACACAAACGTTGTTTCGAGATAATAAGCAAAAACTGTTTTAGCAAATGTTTGTAGCGTTAATTTACAAAAAACGTGTCCATTGAGTGGAATCATTGTTTTCTATCTTGTTTTTCTAGAAATAAAAATTAATATTTAATTTTTAAACAGAAAAAACAGAAAAATCATTCGGATAAGGCGGGTTTTGTTGCAGTATGATGCATATTGGCTATGAAGAACATTGTCATTTTATATGTAAATTTTTACGGGAAATGTCATCGATCGTCATTTCAGCCAACTGGACGACTTTTTTTTTCGATCATACGGTATTTGCATCCTAACTTGATTTATTAAATATATTATTTTATTGAAATTAAGTAAGGATTTGAAAAGACGTCAGTCATAAATTGAAAGTCATTTGAAAAGACGTCAATGCGGACGGATTTTACTCCAGTAACGTAATTTGTAGTGGATTTTATATAGGAATAGGCGACTATTACTGTAGTTTGAAAATATGCTTATGTAGATTTAAGAGTCCAGAATTAATATGTCATTATGCAATTTTTTTAAAAATGGATAAGGCGGGTTTTGCCCAAGGATACTATATAGAGATAAGGATAGTTCGATTCCTATCTTCCTGCACTGTCAGTTTTTTACGTCGTCTACTGACCGAGTTGAAGTTGGCGCTGAAGATTTTAGACAGTGACAGTTATTTTTGCATTTGACGGACGAGCGCACAGTGCGTTGGAAGATAAATTTAGCGGGACAAAAGCGTTTGGTTAGAAATAAGCCAAAAAATGTGTACTGATAAGAATAAATAGTAGACATTCCAATTGATACAAAAATGCATGAATATTCTTTGTATTTCGATACATTTTCAGAGATATAATTCAATACAGAGATCATACGAAAACAAAATATTTACAAGTGCTTATACATTTTATTAGACAGCCAAATTATGTTGAAGATTGCCAAAGGTATGTACTTTTCTACTGTACGTATATTATTTGTTAAAATCCTTCGTGCCTTTGTTCTGCAGATATCAAACTTTCACTTTTTTTTTCGATATTGAATGATGTAGATCTTTTGAGTTACCAATAGTTACCAACACAGGTAGTCACAGTCACAGGGTGTTCAAGCTTAACAGGTGAATGCCCAAAAAGATTCATTTCAATCGGATAGTATAAAAACAAAACAACTCCATCAAAAGGCACTGAGTTTAAAAAATTTTCTTAGATACTTACTATATATGAATTTACAATTACCGAGTGTTAAAATTAAAATTAAAATATCTATCTTATTTATTGTTTTCAAAATAAAATATATTTTTTTAAAATAAATTATAGAGGGTGTCACAAGATTACAAATTAATTAAAAAAAAAACTGCTAAAGAGATTTTTGATATCATAATTTTATATATTGGCAATAGTTTACAATACGGTTTTTGTGTGTCATGTACGAATAATATCATAGTTTTATTATCTTCTATTTATTTATTAATAAATTAAGTTGTTAATAAATAAATAAATTTAACCATATAGTTGCTATATATTAGACCATTTGCTACGTTCTTAGATTTTAAGTCCCAAGCATTGCTCTTGAGATTTTGCCCCGCTAGAATAACCATCCGCCACACTGTGGAGCGCTGGTCAGCGCGTGACGTAGCATTCCACGGCGACTACGACAGCGGCGATTTGACGCAATCGAACAGTCCTTTAGAATATATACAGTCCTTGGGTTTTGCCAACTTGACGCCTTATTTAAAATATCTAAATGCAACTATTCGAGAAAACTTTAGTTTTTTTAAAAACAGATACGTCTATTAAAAACGTTAACGTTCTGTTTTGGTTTTAAATATCAGTAGTAGAATAAATAATAAATAACATAAAATAAGCTCAGTAAAGACTGACAAATCAACAGAATTTCAAATCAAATTCAAATGTGTCAAATGAATCGTCAAACAGAACTGTCAAGAATCCCCACCCTAGGACCTTTGTCCGTCTACAATGCATGAATACATGGATAGCATTATATACTTCTTCCTTAATCTTTTTATCCAAAGTGACAGATGTATGTAAAGGAACATTTTAAATTTCTTCAAAGTTTCATAGGTCGTTTTTTAAGTCTCTGAATGGTTTAATTAATATTTATGACATATTTTATTCACTATAATAAGTACAACAGGAGAAATCCCAAAAGACTGGCTTAAATCGGTCTTCATCCCTCTGCCTAAAAAGAACAACCCCAAGTCCTGTGATGAGTATCGGCTAATCAGTTTGATGAGTCATACTCTGAAGGTACTCTTGAGGATAATCCAACAGAGAATATATCGAAAATGCGAGGAACAACTGGATGAGACGCAGTTTGGCTTTAGAGAAGGTCTGGGAACTAGAGAGGCTTTATTTGCCATCACAGTAATGCTACAGAAATGTAGAGAATACAATAAAGATGTGTATGTCTGTTTCATTGATTTTCAAAAGGCCTTTGATAAAGTCCAACACGACAAACTTATAGAGAACTTAAAGAGCATCAAATTGGACCCAAGTGATATACAATTAATAAAAAATATCTACTACAATCAAACGGCAGTGGTTCGAGTTGGGGACATCGAGACTGATGAAGTCGAGATTCAAAAGGAGTTCGCCAGGGCTGCGTTCTATCACCACAACTGTTCAATCTATACTCTCAGTTTGTATTTCAAAAAGCACTTTACGAGAGACCTGAGGGAGTAAACATTGGAGGGACATTGATTAACAACCTAAGATTCGCCGATGATACTGCCATAATGGCGGAGAGTGCAGAAGATCTTCAAACCCTGTTGGAAGGAGTCAGTCGAGAGTGTGAAGAAGTGGGACTTGCTATAAACACGCAGAAAACTAAAATGATGGTCATAAGCAAAAACCCAAATATTAACCCTATTCTGACAGTAAATGGGAACCGAATAGAGCAGGTCCAAAAATACAAATATCTCGGCTCTACCATAAATTCTGAAATGGACCCTGATCAGGAAATTAAGATCAGAATTGAAATGGCTCGAAATGCATTTATGAAATATTCCACATTGCTCACAAACAGAAATTTAAACCTTGTTATCAGGTTGAGATTCGTGGAGTGTTATGTGTGGTCGGTGTTAATGTACGGAGTAGAAACTTGGACGCTGAAGACTCAAATGATTAAAAAGCTCGAAGCATTTGAGATGTGGCTCTATAGGCGCATTCTGAAGATACCTTGGACTGATAGAATAAGCAACGACGAAGTGTTGAGACGCATAGGCCGAAAACGAAAACTCTCACAATCATTAAGATAAGAAAAACATCTTACGTGGGACACATATTACGCAGTGACAAATATCTACTGTTACAAAATATTATGCAGGGCAGAATTGAGGGGAGGAAGGGTATTGGCAGAAAGAAAAAATCCTGGCTCCGAAACATTAGAGAGTGGACAAATCTTGGCGTTGGAGAATTGTTCCATGCTGCAAAAGACAGAGAAGAATTTAGAAAAGTGGTCGCCAACCTTCTATGAGAAGACGGCATGGAAAGAAGAAGATAATAAGTACCATTAGCAAGACATTATTTAAGCAGAAAATTGTCCCCTTGAAATACATACTATAAATTTTTGTATTAAAATAGGTAAAATAACAAATTTGGCAACATTGTAGAGTATAAACAAAAACGTGACAGATGTATGTAAAGGAATGTTTTTAAATTCTTCAAAGTTTTATAGATCGTTTTTTAAGTCTTTGAATGGTTTAATTAATATTTATTATATATTTTATTCACTAATAAGTATCATTAGAAAGACATATTTTTAAGTAGAAAAATCCCCATAAATAAATCAATAAAAACTGAATTGGAAGTTTTTTAAACATTAAAATAAACTTTCACATGATATATTTTAATGCTGTTTTAAAATAAATGTGGGAATTTATGACCAAAACAATAAAATATAAAATGATTGTTATTGAACGATAAGTAGCAATAAAATAATAAAAAAATGTGCTAGCAATAACTAGGATTTGTTTCCAGAGTTGTGATAAACTTATAAATGTGTTTTATAAATATAATGCGAATTAATATATGAAATAAAAATTAAAATTCTTTAAATTTTCAATCAATCAAAATCATTGGCATATATGGTAATACGACAGGCTCAATTCCTGTTAGAAACCTTTCAAGAAAAACGAGATCGGTTTTTCGGCCTAACTGGACTCCTCCCCAGACCATAACTGTTCCACCTTGATAAGGGTGCACTTTCTGAACATGATCCAACCGAATAAGATTTCCCGGTTCTCTCCATACCCTAAGCCTTCTCGAATCCGGATGAATTCCAAAGCGTGACTCATCCGTGAAGAGAACATTGGCCCATTGTTCATTCAACCACTGAACATGATCTTGAGCCCACAATTATTGTACCTCTCGATTACCTCTCGTTAAGGGTTGAGCTCTCCAGGGGCGTCTGCTTCTTAAGTTGACCTCTCTTAATCTATTGCGAACAGTGTCAGGACTAACGGTTACATTATGTGTTTCCTGGAGAATTAAACTAAGCTCTGGTGCTGTAAGAGTCGGTCGGCGTCGAGCATTTAATTTTAAAAATTGATCTTGCTGAGGGGTAGTAATGGGAGGTCGCCCTGTGTGCCTTTCAGCAACATCACCACTTTCACGGTAGCGTGCACTTAATCGCGATATTACACTTTGCGTTGTATTTAATGCTCTAGCTACGTCGATTTGGCGCATTCCAGCTTCGAGCATACCCATGGCCCTTAGCATTTCGTCTCTGTTAAGATGTCTACGCTCCATAATGTCGTTTAATACTAAACAGAGTTATTTGAATGAATTCTGGCCAGTTATCATAAAAACATAGCCAGTACAGGTTAAATTCGAACAATTGATGCTAGGTGCTTTTTATACATTTGACAAAAAATGCACAAACACTTCTGCAAATATCCCAAATTTAGAAATAACTAGTGTGACTACTTCGTTTCAATCGAAGTAGAAAGAATCGGCATACAAATATGTGGTTGTTTATTCAAAACATTTATTTTTAACTTTAATAAAATGATATCCCTAGATTTTTCCGGTGTGTGTAGTAAAGTAAAAACAATAATTTTATGAGATGGCCGTGCTAAATGCTACATAGATATATATTGCTAAAATTGCTTATTTTTTGCAGACAGATCAGCAAAGCGTTCAAGCGAATGGCAAACCTGTCAATGTATCTGGCCAATTAAAGTTTGGATGGATACAGGGTGTTCTAGTAAGATGTCTGTTGAATATATGGGGCGTTATGCTTTTTCTCAGGCTGTCGTGGGTTGTAGGACAAGCAGGACTCGGTAAGTAAAGTTTTTTTTTGAAAATGTATGAATAACGCTACCTATACGAGTATTTTGTTTTTATCTCTTGTACCTAATTAATGTTTAGTCTTCGTAACATAGATTCGCAAATTTTAGTTCCAAACCTCCAAGGTATTTATAGTTTAAATTTAAATAGTTTTAGTATACAAAATCAATGTTGAGTAGATAATTATTTTGTTTGTAGGACAATCTATTCTACTTATTCTCACTACAACAATTGTAACATCAATAACAGCATTGTCAATGTCAGCAATCAGTACAAATGGTGTTATAAAAGGGGGTAAGTTATAATAATTACTCAAAAAATATTTTCAATTTGTGTGTAGTACCCTAATAGGACATTCTATTTAATTAAATGCCACTTTCGGTTACCTATTACTTTTAAACATCCACCCTGTACATTTTATTTGATGTAATAAATCGAGATCCATTTTATTTTACAACGGTGTATAAGTTGTAAAGTTGACTTTCTGTTGAGAATGTCATTTTCTATCAAATAAAGTAAAAAAAATACCCAGCGCACTATGGTTTCTAGAAGCTACTTTTTTGGCCAAAATTAAACAACTTGTGTTTAATGGAAAATAAAACTGTAAATTTTTGTTTTTAATAAAATAATAAAAGACTAATAAAATGAAGTTATTTTAATCTTCTCATTCAACGTGTGATTAACTTTTACCTATGAAGCATCTTCTGTATCTAGTTCCAATAAAAAAAGTTGATGAATCATCGAATTACTGCTGTCCAAAAAACAATCTTTTTTTTTTTTTTTTAAATCTTCTTTAGAAATATCTCCTTGCCCTTCTTCTTTTTACATTTCTTCTTCTTCTTGCTCTTCCTCCTCGTATTCCTCTTCTTTTCCATGCTTCTCTTCAAATTGTTCTTCACTTAACTTCTTTTAGATAAAGTCAGGTACACGAAGTAGGTTAAGTACATCGGCAGGTTAACTAAATTTACAAAGCAGCCTGCCCAAGTAAAGTATTTTGCAGCCTGCACAAGTAAAGCCCAATCCTGCTTATGTTCCTCGGAAACTTTTGAGGCCGTTCTTCTCTGGGTTCTGGGATATTGCTCCGAAAAAGGTAATCGTGGGCGGCCGGCAGATGATGTGGATGGAAGGGGTTTATTTAACTCAAAGATAAAATCCTCTTTTAACCAGTCTTCATTTAGTTTTAAAAATAAATTTTTAAACCGCGAAACCGCCTGCCATCTTCTTTCAAAATGTATACAAAGGCGAGATTTATCTTTTTTCCATTGTGCCTGATAGTTCTTGTTCATTATTCTGAAATTTCTGTCTTACAAAATTTGAAACATACCCGTTTTTCTCAACTTTATCGGCCCCTTGTAGCCATTTTTCCAAAAGATCTATTTTTTTCAATCGATACATAGCTGAAAAAAGAATTCTTTAAAAAAAAGGTTGCAGATAGTAGCAGCCAATTTTTTCTTTGATATATTCAGAAAAAAAAAATTTTTGTTTCAAATTTTACAATAACATCTAGCACGGAGAAACGTGGATAATTTTTTATAAGTCAAACTAAACTTTTAACTTTTTATTTATGTTCTGTCTGAACTCATTATTTTTAATTAATTAAAAAATAATGGACGCTGGTTCTTACGTGCAATTGTTAGTGATTTCTTAAAAATACATACCATAAAGTATAAAAATAACAGTAATCCGTTTTTATATCCCACTGAAATATATCACTTAATATTCACCAAAACTCTTCCGAAAATAAACAACTGAATAGGCACAAATACTTCACTAGAACGTCTAAATATAAATGATGATAAGGAAAAAAATGAAAACTAAACAAAAATATATGCATGTAGTCTTCTTCATTTGTATATCTAATAATATAATGCAAGCAATTCCACTTACAAAAAAAGTCCGTATACAGTGAGTCTAAAATATATATTTTGGCCAAAAAATTAGCTTCTAGAAATCATAGTGCAGTGCACAGATTAACCCAGATTTGTCAGTAAGACGGAGAAACATAATTAAAACAAGGATGCATTCGGTCCCTTTAAATATCCTATTTATAGAAACTGAATGTAAAGTGCATGCGTATATGATCAATCGCTACAAAAAAAAACTGTACCATAGATTAATTATTATTTCAATTGGGAATATATTTTTTACAAAAGGCAACAATGCATTCGAGAATGAAACGAAGTCTGACTGATTAAAGGTCCGAGGTCACGGCGGCTTTTATCAGCAAGATGAAATGATGTACTGTAAATGATTATCAGCAAGATGATGTGCCACATCTGAATAGATAATCTGTGCTCAGGGTCATTTCCGATGAAATAGGAAGTGGCCGAAACTAACTGAATACATCAATCAATCCTGATTTATGTCATATACTAACATACCAAATCTCGTTTTTTTTTATCTGAAAAAATAAAAAAGTTATATGGGTGAGCCCCCTCATATAGATATTTTTTGACAAATCAGTAGTCAAGTGATACATACGTCAGTGATACATGATTTAAGTCAAGTGATACATACGAATTGGAATATTTGTTGGAATAAATTCTATAATATTAAATTCTATTTTATAGGTGGGACGTATTATATGATATCACGAAGTTTAGGTCCAGAATTCGGCGGATCCATAGGGTTTATATTCGCGTTGGCCAACGCAGTGGCGTGCGCCATGTATGTAGTTGGGTTCTGCGAGTCCGTCCAAGACCTCTTGTCCAGTTTTGGACTATCCATAGTGGATAGTTCAGTGAACGATATCAGGATTGTTGGCTGTATTACTATTGTCGTTTTAACTGTGATAGTCATCGTTGGAATGGAGTGGGAAGCTAAGGTGAGAAGTTAAATGGTGCTTATATGTCTATTCAAATAGAGTCACAAAAAAATAAAATGAAAATTTTTTTTTTCAAAAATCTGAATTACAAAATTAAATTATGAAAGTGTGAATTAATTAATAATTTTAGGCGCAGTTGGTTTTACTTGTGATCTTACTGGTGGCAATAGCAGATTTTCTGATTGGTTGCATTGTTGGACCACGGAGTGACGAATCCCGAGCCAAAGGCTTTGTTGGATTTAATGGTAATTTATTGGATTTGTATTTTATATGTATATTTTTAATGTTATGTATTAACGTTATATTTTCTTAAGATTTTTTTAAGAATTTTAAAATAATAGTGCTGCAGTGTTGCCAGATCTAGTGATACTGACGTTCTTCATATTTGTATGATTATATTATGTTTACAGAAATTTTAATTTTCGACAAAATAACAAATTACGAAAATAATTTCATTTGTGTAGGGTGTCCCAGGCTGAGCGTGCATTAGAAGTTTCTAGAGAACTACAATATCTAGATCGGAGATTTTGTGCACATCATTGTTTTACAATGAGATCTATCGACTAAAAATATTTTCAATATGGCGGCACTTCCGGAAATACCGGAAGTTGACAGCAACTTTGTTATTTTAAATGGGTGCCCCCATTTTTTATTACATACTTAAATTCTCTGTAAAATTCCATAAATATTAATGTTAAACACTCTATATCTAACATTAACCGTTTTTGAGAAAAAAATTATTTAAAATTTTTGGACGAAAAAAACTACCTGTCAAAAAAATTTGTATAGCCTAAAAGTCAAATTTAGTGATTACCACAGCCACTGTGACGTAAAGAGAAGACATGTGCCTATCTATTTCGAAAATTAAATTGTGCAAATGTCATATAATAATGGCGGTAGCTGTCATGGAATTGAGTGATGAACAAATTATCATAAATAATTTTTTTCAAATGGAAAGCCACTTTTTTTATTTCACTAATGAAATGGTTTTTCAATTCGTTACTTTTTATACATGTTCCTATACCTAAAATAAATCGTTTTTAAGTTATTTAAGATTGAGTTTGAAAACTTGTATTTTTCTTGATTTTATCTAGCTTCCTTTGACATTAAGTGTCAAACGGTCATGCAATTTATTTCCATCTGTCAGAAAACGAATTACTTGAATTTTCTATAGTATAAATACTGCCTGCCCCCCCCCCCTTAAGAATTTAAAAAGTGTATTTATAAAAATATATCTCGTATTTTCGCTCTTTACTGATAGGTATCTAATAGTTGATACTATTAATAATATTCCCTATGATCGAAAAAAAAACAGCGCAAAGTTGGCTCGAAAATGATGCTGCTTTTTGAACAAAGCGTCACAACATGACATGGCCAGATTTATTGTTTTACATCACTTGACGTTTAAAGTCATAGGCTACTGGTTAAAATCAAGAAAAATATACGCTTTTAAACTAAATCTTAAATAACTCAAAAACGATTTATTTTAGGTATAGGAATATGTATAGTTAAAAAGTAAAGAATTGAAAAGCCTTTTCACTAGTGCAATAAAAAAAAATAGGTTTCCATTTGAAAAAAATAATTTATGATAATTTTTTAATCGCTCAATTCTATGACAGCTGCTGCCATTATTATATGACATTCGAACAATTTAATTTTTGAAATAGATAGCCACATGTTTCTCTTTATTGCACAGTGGCTGTGGTAATCACTAAATTTGACGTTAAGGCTATACACATATTTTTGACAGGCAGTTTTTTTCGTTCAAAAATTTTAAATATTTTTTTTTCTCAAAAACGGTTAATGTGAGATATAGAGTGTTAATATCAAAATTTATAAAATTTTACAGAGAATTTAAGTACAAAATAAAAAATGGGGGCACCCATTTAAAATAAGAAAGTTGCTATCAACTTCTGGTATTTCCAGAAGTGCCGCCCGCCACATTGAAAATATTTTTAATCAATAGATCTCGTTGTGAAACTATGATGTGCAAAAAATCTCCGAGCTAGATGTTGTAGTTCTCTAGAAACTTCTAATGCACGCTCAGCCTGGGACACCCTGTATATGTCTCACTTTAATATAGCGATTTTGCAAGCGACTCTTAACCAATTTTATTTCTATATATTTAAGGCGTTCGTATATTTACGTTGTTTATTTGACTACACCATACTTTCAGCTACGTTTGTACAGAACACATTCTTTTTCTTTCTTTAAGGCAAAAATAATGTAGCGTTAGAAGACCAAAGAACAATTTTGTCCTGTTTCAGCTAGTGTGGCCTGGGAAAACATGTTCCCAGATTACAGAACTTCAGAAGGGGTGACCTACGATTTTTTTAAAGTGTTCGCAGTGTTCTTTCCCGCCGCCACTGGAATATTGGCAGGGGCCAACATTTCTGGCGATCTCAAAGTAAGTTAATCAGAAGGTAAAAATAACTAGAAAATAATAAAAGTGTTTTACCCGTTAGAAAATATTTTTTAACATGTTAAATAAAATAAATAAAAAAAATATGATAGATTTCAATAATCTTCTGTATGATTTTATTCCAGGATCCACAAAAAGCTATTCCAAAAGGTACTTTATTAGCCATTCTTATCACTACGATGTCTTACATTTTGATGGCTGTTTTTGCTGGTTGTACTGTAATGAGAGATGCCAGTGGCAAAGTCGATGACTATTTGAATGGTACCCTTTCAGATTGTGCACCAAATTGTACCTACGGTTTGCAAAATAACTTTCAGGTAAATATGCTTTTTTATAAATATTAATCAATAACAATATTCTTTTCTTTTGTTTTTTAGGTTATTCAATTAACAGCTATAGAGGGTTCTCTTATATACGCAGGATGTTTTGCTGCTACCTTATCATCTGCACTGGCTTCTCTAGTTTCTGCACCCAAAGTTTTTCAAGCCCTCTGTAAAGATAAGCTCTATCCAAAAATAGAGTGGTTTGGTAAGGGATTTGGACCGAACAATGAACCCGTCAGAGGATATGTTCTCACATTTGTCATATCTGTGGCTTTTATACTTATAGGTAATAATTTAATACAGCAAACTCTCGGATAATAAGTTATATTAAAAAAAGTCTTGCTGATACCCTTTTACTATACATGTATTAGATTTTGTACACGATTTTTAGGAATACCCAAATAAAATTTTAATTTTTCTGTTTGGGTGGTAAAATGCCCAACTTTTTCAGTATTGGGGGAATATCTTTATCACTTTTTTTGAATTTTTGTTTTGTTTTAGGTGAATTGAATCTCATAGCTCCACTTATTTCAAATTTCTTTTTGGCTGCGTACACACTAATCAATTTTTCGACGTTTCACGCATCTTTGGCTAAACCAGTCGGTTGGAGGCCCACCTTTAAGGTAACTATTTATTTTTAGTTGCATATTTAATATGTACAGGGCTCATCAAGACAAAAATTAAACTTAGGAGAGGTCTATACAACCATCACATTTTGATGAAACATCGATGAAACATATTTTAAACTATTTCTAGTACTACAACATGTGGCTCAGTCTAGTTGGAGCAATACTTTGCGTACTAGTAATGTTCCTGATCTCATGGTGGACCGCTTTAATAACACTCACAGCTGTATTAGCCTTGTACCTCGTAGTATCTTACCGGAAACCGAGTGAGTAAACACAAATAGAAATATACAATTAATAAAAACAAAATTAGTTTGTTTATTCTTTTTCATAATTTCGTTTACAACAACATTAGAGCACAGAATATCTAGCTACGCAACAGAAAAATACTCGAAATGAAAGAGCTAAAATTGCACAAATAGAATACTAGATGGCGCGACAATATCATAATCAGAATATAATTAGAAATTTTGAACTTTCGGTTTTGGATCGACGGCTCGTCGACGGCCTTGTAGCTCGGCTAAATATGCACAGTTGCCAGATTCAAAAAGACTTGAATTGGCATCCCATTCTTTTTATTGTGTATAGTGCAGTATGTGTTTATTTCTATTCTTCTTTTTTTTATCAGATACACTTATATTAATTATTCTATTGGCTAATAAAATAATTTTAAGTATATTATTACAAAACATATACATTTTTAATATACACTACCTTATAATGTTAACTAAGAAAATACCTTTAATTACCTTTAAAATTAATAATATACAGGGCGATTGATAGTGATATTTATTAATGCTGGAACGTTAGTAATGAAATATAAGTTTAATAATAATGGAAATAATTTATTAAAATGCAGTACAAAAAATGTTAACTGACTAAAAAATACTATAATAACAAATTTCTTCCGTTTGTCACGTTATTCATATAGACCTAGGTAGATTTTAAAAAGTGACACAGGTACAATTAATAATTTATTAGTTCGGCATAAAAGTTGCTGTCACGACATGACGACATCGAACAATAAATTAAAATTCCTAAAATAAATTAAAATTATTAATTAAACAAATCTTTATAAAGAAACGCAAGTATATCAAATTTGGGCCCAATCGAACTCCAGGAAATGATATCATAATAGTGTACTATATTATGGTACCACTCGATATGCTTTAAGGTACCATAATATTGCAATGTCATCGAAGATCTGTAGTATACCAAATTTAAGAACAATCGAACGCCATGAAATGGTATCGTAATATGGTACTATATTAAGGTACCACTTTATATACATCATAGTACAATCATATTACAATGTAACCGAAGATACGTAGTATACCAAGTTTGAGCCCAATCGAATGCCAGGAAATGGTATCGTAATATGAACGATTATACGATATGAACTTGGTATGAACACAATCGAACGTCAGGAAGTGGTCTCTTAATAGTAGAACAATACTTATTATATTGTCGCCGAATTACAATGAAAATTCAGGATTCAATTATACAATCAAACGTCAGGAAGTGATTGTAATTTAGCTCATAAGATTTAATTCCAACTATCATGGCAAACTGAAAAAATCAGCTCTGATCTATTTTAATATGTTTAAATGATGTAGCAAATTTGAAGGTAGGCTTTATCAGGAAGTATTACGATATAAATTACACAATGGCAACACTGCACAAAATTCTTTTAAATTTTGTTTGTAGAAAACTGTTTTCTTTTAAATTTATTGCCCTCTATTATGTAGTAGCGAAACTACCACATCAAAATATCTGATTTGGAGACAGGCTTTAAAAGCCTGTCTCCTTTTGCTACCTACAATTTTATACATGTAACGAGGCTTCTGTTGCGTAGCTAGATATTCTGTGATTAGAGGCATTAAAAACACATAAACAATCACAGTCACAGGTATATCTGTGAATATAATTTCACGTTTTAGTCCAAGTATAACATTTAATCGAAGTCTATAACTCTATACTGAGACAACTAGTATTGGTGTCTTTATTTTATCCTCATATTTTCTTGGTTACGTAGATGTTAACTGGGGTTCAACAACTCAAGCCCAGATCTACAAGAACGCCCTTCAAGCCACTCAACAGTTGAATACCGTCGAGGAACATGTGAAGAACTACAGACCTCAGATTCTGGTACTGTCAGGAATGCCCAGTGCCAGGCCAGCATTAGTCGATTTTGCTTATCTACTCACAAAAAAAGTGTCTATGTTGGTTTGTGGACATATTAACACGGTAAGCGGTAAGACACTTTATGTTTTTTATTTATTTACATTAATCTCAAATTAAGTACTATATGAAGGGCCCAGGGGAAAAACATGATAAGCGCCAATTTCTTAATTTTAGGGTTTTACAATATTAGAGTAGGTCTAACTGGACCCTTCAAAATATACCGTGCTGGCAACTGTTACTTTTGGGTCGGTATTTACATGTGTGGAAGTAAATCGCATAGGGATCTTATTAAGTCGGAATGAGAGAAATGCGACGGTGTGCTGTTGCGTTGTTGCTGGTACGCCTTTCCCTATCAAGTATAGTAAAATTACGACCGCAAACCGCTTATTTTTAAGACTTTTTTTCGAAAAGGTAACTAGATAAAATCATTAGATGTTTCTGAGCATCTGAAATGGAATTATCAGGATATCATTAAGGTGTCCATTTTTTTTTATAACGAGAAAGCGTCAGTAATCGCGATAATTTAAAAAAAAACTAAACTTTTTTACACATAACACTCCATAACTTAAGAACCATTTTAGATATTGAAGCTTATTTTATTTTGAAGATCGGATCATTTACAATATGTTTACATAAGAAATATTCGATAAGGTTGTTTTTTTTTCATTCATTTACTTTTAGTGCATAGCAGTTTTCAGCAATCGTGTAACTTTTTTATTTATAAAGATTTTTACATACTGTCTGCGAAAAAAGTATTTGAAAAACTACAATCAATTATTTCTAATAGATTTCGAAATATCGATTTTTGAATTCTAATAACGCGACCACTGTCGAAGACCAACTCAATTCCACTTATTTTTACCAAAAATCCAACTGTTTCTAACTTGCACTTAAAATTTTCAAGCTATAGGGAAACTTACAACGACTCGTTAATAAATAAACAAATAAAGTATCACGAGACGTAATTATACATATTGTGAAGCTGAACGCATGATGTACACCTTTCCCTAGAACTTTAAGTACTGACAAAGGTACTGATTAGGTCAACCGGTCGACTGCGACAAACCTGCTGTATCCCCTTCCACGTCTCATAACAATGTGCACAATTTCTTGGTTTATTTCATACGTTTGGCAACGTGTTCACTGTTCCCTCTTTGTTCAGTACATTATAATCGCATTGTACTCTTCTTACATACGGAAATCTCGACCCAAGAGTAACCTTTGCCAGCCCTTAGTATGCCTAATAAAAATATACATGCAGGGAAAGAACCTGATAACCACTAGCCATCCAGGGAAATAACTTGAGAAGTTCATTTAATTGCGTCACTTTTTTCAAGTTGAGTTAATTAATGCGATACCGCGTGGTTGTAAAAAATCGTGAGTTGTTATAGGCGTGCTTTGTGCAGCTATTATAGAGTTGATTTTTATCGTTATGTCAAGCAGTGAACTTTCTGGAGAGTCTAGCCAAGTTCATATACCTGTGTGTTAATATATCTGTAAGTTTACGAAAGTACCCTTGAAGATCTGCACTGCCTCGTATTTTGGAAACATTGTTTTAGTTTGATAGGGGTTCACGTTTTCATTATTTTTTTTCTGATTTTCAAAGTTTAGTGTTTATTTCATTTTCTGTTACTGTAATTAGTAAACCTACAAAACATAATTATTACAGGTATAGTAGTTGTCACATTATTACATTCCAAACGTTTTTTGGCTCCCCTGTAAAATTAACAAAATGACGCTTACCTCTCATGTACAATAATACCTTTATTTTGAACACATAATACATTATGCCATTCTGACTTTACTACTACTTGGATAAAATAAAATCGTTGATTGAAAGAATTGGGAAGATGCGCAACCTAATGGGCGAATTCGTGACAAGGCTGATTTGATTTCCTCTTACGTTTCAAGTGCTGTACGGTGGAGACACCAATCGTACTGCGGCCAACGCATAAAACACGTATATACTTCCTCTAATTCGGCCAGCGAAGGTATATCGAAGACGGTGTAGAACTGAAAGCGACAGTGTTGCCATACTAAAATGTGTAATATCTGTAATATGTTTGACCACAATATTTTTCGATAAAAAATCCGCGTTTATGTATTGAAAATTTATTCGTGTCATACATAGAATAAAAAAAATAAAAATTCTTTTTTAGGTACTGAATATGTCGTATGATCGAAAAACGTCGTTTAGTTGGCTTAAATGACGATTATTTACCATAATATTATTATGGTAACGATCTTCATTTCCAAGCCAACTCTGACGCCGTTCTTGTTTAATCATATAATATTATATTAAATTGTTTAATGATAAAAAATCCGTATTATTAACGTGCTGTACCCAAAATCCGTAAATCTACGGATTAATCAGTAGTTCCGGCAACACTGTCTCCGGAAACCAGTCATTCTGTCGACTGAAAGCAGAACTACCGTACAGTATTCTTTATTCGCTGCGCTGTAAACGACTAATAGCGCGCAGCGGCGCTAAACCAGCTAAACTAAATCTCAGGCAGGCTGGCGGTAACGCATAGCGGTAACCATAATATATACCATCTCGGACAGGTTTTGTGCCACGAAATCGCCTATAAAGTTACGCATATTCTTATTTCTTCAATCAGTGATAAAATCTACAGCTGGTTTGAAGCGTTTTTATATCCTTTTTATTCGAGTAAAATATTTTTTGTTATAATTTTAGAGTCCTCTATCGCAAAGAGTAAGGAACGTTCTAAGTTACAAGGCCAACAGTTGGCTGAAGGCTCACAAATTGAAGGCATTCTACCAACAAGTCGACGGAGTTTCTTTTCAAGAGGGTGCCAGAGCTTTACTCAAAGTATGCGGAATAGGAAAATTGCGACCCAACATTTTACTCATGGGCTACAAAGGCGATTGGCAGACTTGTCCCACAGATGAACTATTAAATTACTTTGAAATTTTACAGTAAGTTTGATGGAATGTATTAATTTGTTCGGTTCATTTTTTGTGGCAAATAGAAAACCCTATTTGAAGAAGAAACATTTTGTTTGGTGGTAGAAAAGACATTTGTTAAAGTTCTGCTACAAAAAATTAAACTAAATCAAATTGTATAAACGAAATCGAATTATAAATTTTGCAGCAACGCGTTTGACTTGCATTTGGGAGTAGGAATCCTTAGATTACAGCCAGGACTTGACGTTAACGAAAGTTTTAATGAAACAGAACAAAAAGAAAAAAATAGTCCAGATTATCTACGTAGAAACCAGTCATATAGTCAGATATCAGAAGGTAAGTAAATATATAAAACGCTCATTTTTTAATTCTATATCTGAAAGAAAAAGAATATATAGAACGTTCCATTTAAAAAACCAAGAAAAATGACTTTATATTTTGACATTTTTTATCGCTCAGTGTTGACCAACCAAACCAAAGTGTTTTTTAACACTCAACAATACAGTTATTACAGTCGAACATACCGGGTGCACCTCAAAACTAGCTCACCTCTATAATTTTTTTTTCAGATAAAATGTCGAGATTTGGTATGTTTAAAAATAAAACACTGAATCACCACACCAAAACATTTTTACTTTTACACTGGTCGCGCCTTACGCTAACCATGTTAGCATCATCAGCAGATGATTATAAACTAAAATACAATCTACAATTGGAGCGTTTATATACTCGCTCAGTGGGCACCGAGTGGGCGTGGCAAGATCTAGCCAACCGAGTCAGAGCCCACCGAGCGTAACAGTGATTTCCGCCACTAGAGTAGTAGGAACAAAGAACTTGAAGGAATTGGACCGTTGTCTCTGTTAATACTATCTCTACATTTATCAATTCTAATGCTCTCATATGCATCCAATTTTATTTTAATGTGTAACACCAAAGGTTCCAACCCTCAACTGTTAATGGGTCACCCTTGTTCAATTTGAAAAAAATGAGATATGATTAAAAATACCATTTGGGCATCTTGTAACCGGCCAGGACAAGACACGACACAATCAAATCTATTTCCAATTCCAAGGATCCTTGATTAAAAATTAGTATTTTTAACACATCGATTTTTAATACGATTTTTTTTAAAGCAAAAAAAGAAAATGTCAATAGTTGACATATGTCATTTTATTGAGAGTGTCATTTTCTATCGAATAAGGTAAAAATATACCGAGGGTGCCATTTAAAAATCAAAAGTTTTAGTCATTTCCGTTGAAACAGGAAGTGACCAAAACCAATTGAACACGTCAATCAATCCCAATTTATGTCATATACTGGCACACCAAATCTCGTTCTTTTATCTGAAAAAATAAAAAACATTGTTAATCACTCAGTATATAACATTGAAAAAGTTCCATACGACGTTTTTTAGACTTTCACTTTTTTATAAAGTACTAGATGTAGGTATATTAAACATTATTGTTTGTAGCTAGTTGTTCTACCGATCATTCGCTAACCCAAATTGAAAAAGACGAAAAAATCAGCGTGGTGCCTGACGAATCGCTGGCAAGGAAAACAAAATCTGTGACTGAGTCTGCCCCTGATTTTGCTTCTGATAGTCAAGCACACCAAGATCCTAATACTTCAGAACAATTGTTCTTTCAGAAGAAACACGGAAGAGGTGGTACGATAGATGTGTGGTGGTTGTATGATGATGGAGGTAAGTACTCTCGATTAAGTAAGCTTTAATAACTGAATGATATTTTATTTTTTTAATTTACAATAATATGTAAGCGCTGATTGAAAGAATTGGGAAGATACGCAACCTAATGGGCGAATTCGTGACAAGGTTGATTTGATTTCCCCTTACGTCTCAAGTGCTGTACAGTGGAGACACCAATCGTTCTGCAGTCAACGCATAAAACACTTATTTTCTCTAACTCGGCCAGCGAAGGCATATCGAAGACGGTGTGGATCTGAAAGCGACAGTGTTGCCATATTAAAATGTGTAAGATCTGTAATATGTTTGACGAAAATATTTTTGGATTCGCGTTTATGTATTGAAAATTTATTCGTGTTGAACATAGAATAAACAACAAAAATAAAAATTCTTTTATAGATATTGAATATGTCGTATGATTGAATTGAATATGAAAAGCCGTTTAGTTGGCTTGAAAATGACGATTACTGACATTTACCATAATATTTTACATATGAAATAACAGCGATCTTCATTTCCAAGCCAACTCTGAAATTGTTTAATGATAGCAAATCCGTATTATTAACGTACTGTACCCAAAATCCGTAAATCTACGGATTAATCAGTAGTTCTGACAACACTGTCTCCAGCAACCACTCACTCTGTCAACTAAAAACAGAAGACTGAAAGCAGAACTACCGTACAGTATTCTTCATCCGCTGCACTGTAAACGACTATTAACGCGCAGCGGTGCAGAGTTAAACTAAATCTCGGAATTCTCGGACAGGCTGACGGTAATGCCAGCTACATCTCGGACAGGTTGTGTTCCACGAAATCGCCCATAAGGTTGCGGATTTTCTTATTTCTTGAATCGACGATGTAATGTTAATTTTATTGACTTTTCAAAATTTTGAAAGTGTCACAATGCCGCTTTACAGATCGCAATTTTACTTGCATGTAAGAAAAGTTGCAGCAATTTTACTCGCCGCATTTAAGTTACAGTCAGCAATTTTTATTGGAATATTCATTTTCTGGTATTTGGCTTATTTTTGGTTGCCTGTATCTGGTATTTATTGTTATTTCGTTTATTAATGACAACGAATTAACGTCAATTATTACATTCAACTAAAAATATAAATATGGGGTTCTTAATTGGCAATCTCAAGATAACTAGAAAAATAACCAACAGCTGCACGCAAGTCGAAAAATTATAGGTCTATCATCTGCAAGTGCAAGAAAAGTTGCAGCAACTTATCAGATATGCTAGAATGCGCACGCACGCTAGAATGTGCACGCACGTAGGAAAAATTCGCTGCGACTTAATAATTCAAATCCACAGGTCTTACGCTTTTGCTACCCTACATCATGGGCACCAGAAGGAACTGGAGCTCGTGTAAACTGCGAGTGTTCGCACTGGCCAACAACAGGGAAGGCCTGGAGATGGAACACATGAACATGGCGAGCCTTTTGGCCAAGTTCAGGATCGAGTATTCGGATTTGCAAATTGTCCCTGACGTCACCACCAAACCCAGCGAGTCCACGCAAGCGTTCTTCGAGTTCCTCATCGCCAGGTTCAGGCAGAACGTCGATAGAGAAGATCAAGATGAGAAAGGTTAGCACAGTCAAAATTTACTGAATGTATACAGGTTGTATCTTAAATAAGTGCAAGTATTTTAAGGGATGGTAGTTCGATCTGGACAAAAGAAACATATTTTATTTTCCGTTTTGAAAATAAAATTAAAATATCAGAGCTATTTAACATTCAAATTTAAAAAATATATGCTTACACTGTGAGTACCGCTGGTGTTGGCCTCAACCAGCTCCAATTGGACGTCCTGTGTTCTCACACGGACAAGAATGTATACCATCCTGGCAAGCGAAACCTCAGGTCGGCGTTTACATGTATAGGAGTGAATCGCTATGGCAATCTACTAAGTCGGAGAGAGCAAAAAAAGTGCACTTAATCTGACGCTAGATTCCATGCGCTTGGGAAGATACTTGCCTTCTGTCTTTTTTCAGTACATCTTATTTTATTAAGCGTGTTGACCGTACTCTTCGTACACACGAATATCGGCACACAAAACCAGAAATCCCTACCCTAGTATACCTAACTTGATTGAAAATTCTTTGTAATATGGTAATAACAGAATCTGAAATAATCGTTAAGATTTATTTTTTCAGTTTAAAAGAAACTTAATCATAAAAACTAATGTCATTAAAATCTACTTATTTTGGTTCTATAAAAATCTTTTAATGAACATGACTATATCTCGGCTAAAGAGATAAAGAATACAATGTTAAAAGTTAAAATATCTGAATTTATTTAAAAGAGACCCTGTATATTCTCTAAACAATAGTAATAAAAAAAACTTTTACTACCAGATAAAACTTAAATTTCGGTATTTTCTAGCTGTTATCACCGACGCAGAACTAATGGCTCTAAAGGATAAAACCAATAGACACATGAGACTTAGGGAACTCTTACTGAAACATTCTCATGATGCAGAAATGGTAGTCGTTACTCTACCAATTCCAAGGAAGAGCATAATTTCAGCACCACTATATTTAGCGTGGCTGGAACTGTTAACAAAGGATATGCCGCCCATTTTGCTTGTGAGGGGCAACCAGACATCAGTATTAACTTTTTACTCTTAACCACAATACACATACAATCTTTACTTCAAAAAGAATGCTTAAAATTAGCCATAAGTCTGTCCAACAAGTTAGGAAATATTTCGACACACGATATAAAAAAAATGACAGAAAATACAATTTGCTTGTGAATTAAAATGATAGACACAACTGTCAGGAATCCTTCCGTTGGGCAGACTATATATGAAATCACTTCATTACAGATGTGTAGTTTATTTTAACGAAGAAGTAATAGACGACTTAGGTACTTTGGAATTTCTAGTGTTACTTCGAATTAGCATTTTAGTTAATTTCTGCTATACAAACAAAACCGTTGACTGACAAGTTTAATGGCAATTAGTAATTATAATAAGAAATATTAAGAATTGTAGCTGTGCTACAATTACATGTTTTATTTTGTTGTAGAACTACCTAACTGTAATTTCGACAATTAGAGTTACTTTAAAATAACTACTCTTGTGGTTTAATACCACATCTTGATAAAAATGATAAAAAAATATTTTTATCAAGATGTGATATTAAACCGCAACAGTAGTTATTTTAAAGTAACTCTAATTGTCTAAATTACAGTTAGGTAGTTCTACAACAAAATAAAACATGTAATTGTAGCACAGCTACAATTCTTAATATTTCTTATTATATTTACTAATTGCCATTAAACTTGTCAGTCAACGGTTAGGGTGTAGTAAAGATACCATAATAATGATATCATACCATACGACATACATATAAAGATACCATAATAATGGTATCTTTACATTTTGCCTTATTTTAGTGGAAAACAGCATGTTGGTTATAAACAATTTTCTCATATTTTTTCATTTTTCCTGATAATTTCGTAGTTTTGTCTTGTTAAAGTTCTTCAAGATTTCATAGTGATTAAACATGTCGTCTTCCTTTGAAAAATATGGGGAAATATAAAAGTTGTATATGTGTAAATTTAAATTAGATGAATTTAATCCTATCTAGGTTTATTTATTTCCTTTTATTTTCCATAGCAATAATGAGAGGCAAGGGTCACTAAACTCTGTTCAACGAATCAGGGAAGATTTCGGCACACGTCATTCAAAAATTGACAGAAAATGCAATTTACCTGTAAATTAATATGACTGGCAACATGACTGGCAACTGTCGCTGTCAGATACCCTCTCGTTGGACAGACTATAATAGGTCTTTTGCATTACATTGTTCATAAGCAGTGTAATTGACTTAACGTCAGCAAATGTGTTAAAGCGGGCACCCTCGCAATAATATTAAGTTAATGTTATTTCGTATGTTGCCGGTTAGAGCATGTCTTTTATACAGGGTGGCCCATTAGTGTGAGGAAGTCCAATATCATCATTACGAGTATTGTCGAAGATATGAAAAAAAGTTTTATATCCTAAAAATGTTTTGCTGTATACAGGGTGTCGCAAAAAAAGTTACGATAAAGTTTTAAGTTATATATTAACGGTTTCGCAGATATTTGCGGTATTATGTTACATACGGCTGTTCCAACAGTAATTTTTTATCAAAGCAACCCAATATGATCTTTGTCTGGTATTTTACCATTGAAAACGCCATATGTATTATAATACAGCAAATAACTGCTAAACCGCTAAAAATTTAAGAAAACTTTAAATACAAAAAATAATCATTATTTAAGTCTGCATCTAAGCGATATATTTATAACATACAGGATGTTGCATTTAAAAAAATTGAGATATAGCATTTTAAATATTCCGATTTTGGTGACGCCATAAGAAATACCCTTTTCGGATAATCAGAATTTTTCTATGCGGATTTATTCTGTTATCGTTGGTGTTTAGGAACAGACAGCTAAGTATCAATAAAGAATAAAGTTATATTCAATCGGATATAGTGTTTTTAAAAACCCTAAACCTAAACCAAACCAAAGTTTTAGTAAATAAGAAATAAAATTGCAACACCGCATAGGGCTTCAAATAAAAATAGTGTAGTTTATGCAGAATTTTATACTGAATCCAATTCTGTACAGAAAAATGGGGAGTGTAATTTAAAAAAAACTTAAAACCTTATCATAACTTTTCTTGTGACACCCTATATATCACACAATATTTTTAGGATATGCACTATTATAAACTATGCGACATCTGTAAAAACTTTTTTTTATATCGTCGACAACAACGACGATATTGGACTTCCTCGAACTAATGGGCCACTCTGTACGTGTATCATAGTTTTAAAGTATTATTTTAGTGTTTAGGTAAATTTAATTTATAAATATTTATGAAATAAACGTGCACAACTAAATAGCAGGCTCTATAGAAGGACACTTATAGGTTTTATATTATATACAGGGTGAACTAAGTTACTTATAAATCACTTTGTAAAATATTATATTATACCCAGCGAAATAATATAACTCACAGTGGCAATTCTATGAAATTTAAATTTGAAAGTAGATTGTTTTTCGGCAATTTCTTAAACGTCGTCTGTGGAAAGTGGAAACCATAATTCTCACGCTGGACAGACTATAGTAGACTAACTTTATGACTTCTAGTCTTGACTGCTTGTCACCTGTACTTAGTATTTTACAATTTATAAATCACAAACAATATAAAAATAATGACAACGTATTGTGTATCTATTGTTATTTTTTTTAATAAAAATATTTTCACAGGTATTGTAATTTATCTTCTCATACTCAATATTGACAAGTAGTCGGAGTGTCGTCACTGCTAGTCAAACATATAAAACTGACCCTATGCAATAAGCTGGACTACTTTCGTGACATCACAAATCGTTATCTAGCGTCTTTATTAGAAACGTTGCAAGAGATTTAGCCCATGCCTAGGAAACTCTTATGGAAGTGACAGGTTGTAGCCGAAGGTCCAGTACTAGACGCACGAGGGGGCGCAATTAGCAAAAAAAATTACAAAATTTAAAATGTTACCTATTTTTACCTGGCTTTTACCGCCAAATGTAAAATTTAACCTGTCAACAGTTGTCAATTTATATTTTATTTTGCCCGTTATCCGTAGATTGTGTTTTAAATTTGTTTTTGATTTTTATACGGCTCTGTTCTTGTGTTTTTTCATATTTTTTAACCGTAGACAGTGGTTTTTAAGTGTTGTGTTACTGGCTGTAAGAATTACCAAAAAGATGCCCAAATGCATATGTTTCTGAAGGATCAAATAGTAAGTGCTAACACGTATTACATAGTATAAACCAAGATAGTTTCCCTTAAGATTGTTAATTAATTGCAAAATAGGTTGCCCTAATTGTTATAGATCTAGATATATTTTATTATTATAATGTTTTGTATTGTTTTTGTTATTATATTCAGTTCAATACAGATGGTTTCTTATAGTTTTTTTTTGTGTTTTTGATATATCCCCTTTGTCATTTTAACTTAAATCTATTTATTCGAGTAAATTCGTTCTTTCCAATTTACTTGAATAAATGGAAAAATCCGAAAAAAATAGAAGCTACCCGTTTTAAATTTATGTTTTATTTTGTTACTAGACCCACGAGATGGCGCCACCGCTCGGTCCGAACAAAATGTATTGAGTTTCCTATCTATTTTATATTATATAGTATCCATAGATAAATGAAACAAGTTTAGATTGGAAAGTGCCCATAAGGACATATTTGGCGCTATTCTTGCAACGGTCGCGACCCAAAACTTTTGAAAATTTCGGAGCGGTTCGGCTTTTTCCGGAATTATATCGCCAAATATTGTTTATTCAAATTTGTTATTATTTTCGTTTAATTTTATAAATAAAATACAGTGTGTTGCATACAAGAAACTTTATTTTATATAAGGAAGCATGTATGAAATACCTATGAAACATTGGAAACCGACGTTGTGCCACGATCCACGATGGTTTTTGCAGTTTACAGTTCACAGCACAGCTTTTTAAGTTTTTAATCATAGATAAAAGAAAATAATCTACTATTAAAATAGATATGAAACTTAATAGTAAAATTTTGGGTCAAAACGCCCCTCCGTGTTTTTAGTGGAGACTACATTTAACCCAGCGCCTTCGCCTTTTCTGCTGTAAATGTTTTTTATGTTTATATTTGAATTCAAAGGATTTATTTTTAAAGTTACACTGATATATTAGTATATCAGAGTAACTTTAATAAAACATAAGAATATATATATTTCACAATTTATTTTTTTATTTATTTTACAGAGTTTCATGTAAATGATCGTAAGTCGACTGGCTGTCTAATGAATAGACCGGGATTTATAGATTTTAAAGCGAACGAAAAAAAATCAAACAACGAATACATACCATATATTTTTCTTTTATCTAAGATACATACCTTATCGTCTTTTGGAAACACGCACATTTTTGCAGTTTTGTTAGTTTCTTTGCAAGATGCAACACAACATGAAAACACCATTTTTACAGTTAATAAATAATAAAACTATTTCTGACTATGATATTTAAAATTTAGATAGATAGAAAATTAAAAAACAAACGAGTATTTGCAAACGCAGGCCCAAATTCAATAAAAATCAAAATTTTTCCTGCGAAAATCAGGCTTTTTTCACTGAAAAGGTATTTTTTGATTTATCAGCAGTCATTGTCAAGTTGACAATATACAGGGTGTTATCGAATTAGTCTAAATTATGGGGTGATTCCTCATTTGTTCTTAAAACAATTTTTATACAACCGTTGGGTCTAAAGTACTTCCTTTCTGATCTACAGGGTGTTAAAAATTAAAAAAAAATCGATTTTTTTGCTTAACATAAATGGTACACCACTGCTTTTTTAAAGAAAATATAGTTTTTTTTTTGACTGGCCATCCTTTTCAACACAAATTGATCTTTTGAGTTTTTCTTGTTCGGTAAAACGTTGGTAAAACAGTTGTCGAGAAAAATAAATATACTTATTAAGAGCCCGCCTTAATTCGTTTTCTAACGATTTTTTTTTTTTAGATTAATTAGGAAACACCCTGTATATGCATATCACAGGCAACCAAATAAACTAGTAACCTCTAAAAATTATTTTTCCTACCACTAGCGACATACCGTGTTTTTAGTGTGTACTAAATTATTTTATCAAAATTTCACAATATAAGTTTCCAGGCAATGGTTTTTAATGCCACTTTTTCACAATTATCACCGGTTGGAGTAAATAAAACTTGAATTAAACCATTGTCTGGAAACTTATATGGTGAAATTTTGATAAAATAATTTAGTACTCACTAAAAACACGGTATGTCGCTAGTGGTAGGAAAAATAATTTTTAGAGGTTACTAGTTTATTTGGTTGCCTGTGATATGCATATACAGGGTGTTTCCTAATTAATCTAGAAAATAAAAAATCGTTAGAAAATGGCTTAAGGCGGGCTCTTAATAGTATATTTATTTTTTCTCGGCAACCGTTTGATGAACAAGAAAACTCAAAAGATCAATTTTGTTGAAAAAGGATGGCCAGTCAAGAAAAAAATATATTTTCTTTAAAAAAGCAGTGGTGTACCATTTATTTTAAGCAAAATATCGATTTTGTTTTAATTTTTAACACCCTGTAGATCAGAAAGGAAGTACTTTCGACCCATGATACAAAGAATACAAGGTATGATATTGCGCCGGTTGATCACTACGTCACAGGTGATAAACGGCACCATTGGTCGGCAAGTTCCGCGCGCCAATTTCAAATTGTCCAACAGATGACACAATAAATGTCAAAATAATTTTTCAAATGTCAAGCACGATGATTTGATATGACTTTTAGGGTTATGCCCTAATTCTTCCCTCTTTTAGGTCTTTTTTTATTAGTGGCAATTGCATAATATGGATATTTTTTTGTATGGCGTATGACGTCACAGGTGGTATTCAAACTTAACGAAATTGGGGCCGCTATCGATCATACCTTGTTTTCTTTGTACCATGCTTTAGACCCAATGGTTATATAAAAATTGTTTTAAGAACACATGAGGAATCACACCACAATTTTTTAGACTAATTAGAAAACACCCTGTATATTGTCAACTTGACAATGATTGTTGATAAATCAAGAAATACCTTTTCTGTGAAAAAAGCCCGATTTTCGCAGGAAAATGCCGTTGTTCTTAGCGACCGCTATAGCAGCGCCAGATCGCGTATAACGGTCGCGACCCAAAATAATTTCGCGACCCAAAATTTTTACGGGCTTTCCAATCTAAACTTGTTGCATTTATCTATGATAGTATCTTATCTATGATTTAGCCTCTAAAATCTTATAACTTGAATTAATGTTAAGAGTTCTTTATTTAGGTACATCAAAACACTTGTTCAAAACTTTCAAAATTTCGCAAACAAATTATATTATTTTTATTATTTTTGTTATTGAAAAAGAGTTTAAGCAGAATTTTTCAGTATATTCAATAATAAAAAAGTCATTTTGACATGTCATGGTGGCAAATTACAAAATTTTTTACATAATATGCAAAATGTGAGATTAGAGGAAATAAAAATTGAAAAAAAGTCGACGAGAAAAGAGAATCAGAATTTAATAATATGTCTTTGATATCTTGTCCAAAAATCTTGTCACTTAGATTAAGATTAGAAAGTACACAACTATACTTTCTGCATAATGTAAAAATAATTTTTTAACTTGACGTGATGATTGTTGTCGGATTGTTCCAGGACATATACCTATTTTTTTTTGTATTATTTTACACAGGGTGAGCCTTAAATAAGTGCAAATATTTCTAGTGGTAGCATATTTCGACCTCAGAAACACGATACCTATTGAAGCTTTTTTTCGCCAAAAAAATATTGAAAATTTGGAATTTTTTGGAAAAAATATTGAAAAAATATTGGAACTTTTTTTAGTTTTTTAGTTAAATAGCATAATTTCTTGATAATATGGCAAAAGAAAACCCAGAAAAGATCCAATGGTTCTAAAAATTTAAGAAAAAATTCATTCTTTTAGAAATTTTCAAAGTAAAATATCTCGGTTATTTTGGACTTCTTTGAAAAACGGTAAAGAGAAAATATGATTCTTTTATTGAGATCTACCAGTCCTGAAATTATTTGCACTTATTTAAGACTCACCCTGTATTCTGTAGAAATTCTTGTTTTATGAATAAATGGATAAAAATCTTACTTATTCCTGAAGAATTTATAATAACAGAAGAATAAAAACATTTAACAAACATTTTATTATAGAAAATCATGACTAGGTCTTATTCTATTAGACATAAATAAAACCTCAAACAAACTTAATTAACTTTCCACTTAAATGGATCTATTTTATCAAACTGTTCCTTACCACCTAACTTCCTTAACCTCCTGTTATACATGTGCTTCATAAGAACATACATCCCTGGTGTCATAAATAACAATAAATATATTCTTAAAAATGTTAAATAATCAAAAGTAAAGTTATATTTGTTGGGCATGGTAATTGAGCCTCTTGGGTTGCTGTGAAGGTAAATCATATTCCTGAATATTATAACTGCCTCACAGGTAAAACCAAATGGGTATAGAATAATCCAGGCAGAGTATCTTAACCATTTAAGGGGTGGTAGCAAATATTTCTTAATAAATACTCTTGTACTGTCTGCTCTATTCACTATGTAATATGAATACCTAAAACCAATAAGATTGAAGATGTAGTCTAAGGAATGAAGCATAATCATTTAATTTTCATTGGCTGTACCTTATAATATCATTTATTGTCCATACTAGAAACAAATACGTAGTAACAGGCATCTTCTGTAATTTAGGCTGAAATTGTAAATTTCCAAAAAGTATGAGCAGTCTACCCCCAATCTGCATCATTGGAAAGAACGGGCCTCCTTTAACGTATCCAAATATAGGATGCATTATTTCCAAACATTGGAACATATGTAAAATGCACATCATATGACAAAAATGCGTATTGATGCTCCACACTTCCAGTTCTCTGTTGATTTGCAAAGCGGACTTAATTGCAATATTGACCATCACAAAGAAAACATATGTGAAGCCACAGAGCATAAGAAAATTATAGAGAACTAAATAAACTTCTTTGAAATCCTCTTTCAAATAACCGAGCTCATTTTTCTGTAACATGTTATAAATATCAGGGTAATCATCTCTAACGTCGTTTACTTTCTCTTCTAAGTCTTCTTCTGATTGCCACTTATCAAAATCGATTTTCAACCAACTTGGTTTTTGAGGAGTACTTAAAACTCTCGACCACCAAGCAGGTTTTTCTTTCACCAATCTTATATTGACTGAACTATCCTTAATGTTAATAGATTTTTGCTACAATCAGATCAAAATACGATATGATATGCTTAAAAAGTTATTAAGTATGGTTACATACATCTGGATTAACTTTATCGAAAAACTGTAAGCTGAAACTGTATTCTTTAGTTCCTTGAGCACCAGTTCCAAGAGCACTGAATAATATAGATTGTGCATCGATATTTATGTCCGAATTCTAAATTTAAAATAAGACATTTACATTTACATTCTCTATTTTAGTAATATAGGAATTCTATGAATAATTTACCTTTGCATCTTTTAAGTCGATTTTTAAAAATATGTTACTCTTGTCTTGAGCCCAATACACAAAAGGTGATGGAAGTGCCATATTTTAGAAATACTAGAACTACAATTTCATTTGATAAATTAAAGATAAAAGGCACTTTTCAAGTTTTTTTAGTTGTTCATCGATCATAGATAACTTTCCATACTTTTTCATAAAAATCCATACCACAGATCCATACAAAATCATCAATAGCGTTAGCATTTTTAGCATTTCATAACAATAGTGAAGTTGGATATTTCATATTTCTTCTTAGCTAAATTTAGTGGCATGTGGCATCCAGATCTTCTTCTTCTTCTGTGGAAAGGATCAGTGACTCTGGAAACATCCAATTCCCGATCTAATCCAGTTATGGCCACTTACCCTTACAGCATTTTACCCAGCATTCAGCCAGCACTACAATCAGGGTTCGGAAGTAGTTAATTAAGACGTAATTTACCTGATTAACTACGTGTAGTTTTTCTTCAAAAACTACGTCTCTTCCCGTTCATTAACTACATGAAAACTACGTTAATAAACTATGTATTGATATTATGAATAATTTTCATTTGTATGAGGTGTAATAGAGATAATATGATGTAAATATTATATTTAAAGCCATATTTCTTCTGTTTTCTTAAATACATTATGTGTTTTTAAGCTTCAACTTATTATAACCTCATCTCAAACTTTTGATATTTGAAAGTTACATACATATGTTACATAAACTACATCCTCTACATAAACTACATTAACTACATGTAATGTAGTTTATGTAGTTTTTAAAACTAACATGTAGTTTTCCGAACCCTGACTACAATGTGGCATCACAGGTAAATTTCGTTACAAGATGGTCCATAGAAAATACTGAAAATAGTTTATAATTCCACGTTAGTGTTCTGTGTCACTGTGTGTGTCACTGTCAAAAGTCAAAACCTTCCAACCTCACTTTCGGAATTTGTAAACACGTAAACATTTGTAAACAAGCAAGCAAACCAAACAAAATAATAAAAGAACAATATTGAATGTTTTTAATTCATTAAAATCATATAGAACTTAATATGGCATTCACGTTATGGAACTTATTTGAAGCCACTATTTTATGGCTTAATGCAGTTTGCATATTGAGTGAGGATAGGTTTTTAAGCAAGTGTGAGTAAAAATTATTGTATTTAATTGATTCTAAAAAATTACGTATATTAGTTAATGTTAGCAATAAATAATAGAACTTTTTATTTAAAACAGTTGGTTGGGGTTCTAAAAATACGAACGTTCATGGATTTGGTGAAGCACCCTCTGCTAAATCACAAATTTTTAATTTAATTCATTCAATTCGTACTGTAGCAAGAGGTAAGCAAAATAGATAAATATACCTACAATACATAGTAATTTATTCAATAATTATTTCAGTGCCACTAATAATCCTAAATGCTCTTACGATAGTTCTGGAAGTAATACTTTAGTAATCATTTATAGAAGAATACTTATAATTTTTATTATTATCAGTTAAGAATTATTTTTTGGAATGTAAATAAATCTTTTTTAAACCATCTTTGTCTTTTTTTTAGACATTCAAATGTTTAGGTAGGTTAAATTAGTTTGGTTCCTTCAATTAAGGAGATAACATATGTTTTTTGATCCTCTTCAAAACAAGGTAACCCAGTTTTCTGAAAAAGATCCATAAAAGATTCGTTTTTTGTAAAATATGTGGGCAATAATAGCACTTATTTTAATAATAATATTCTCATTGATATATAGGTTGATTTAAATATATTTTTACAGAAAAATTGTATTCTTTTAATGAAATTCTCTATCTGTATATTTTTATATTCAGTTTATTGTTCATAAAATTATCATAATCTATACTGTATGGTTTTAAATTTAGTTTATTTCTATTGTTTTTATACTCTCGAACTAAACATACTAAAATATGCTAAATGCTTGATACGGGCAGTGCAGGGTGAGTAAATATTAGATAAATTGTTATTCTGCACTGTTAAATGAAACATCCTGTATTTTATGTTATAAATCAACACAGTTGTCTAAATTTATTTCATGAGTACTTTCTATTTCTATACCTAAAATATAGATATTTATAAAATACTTTTGGGGTCTTTGTAAACAAACACATGATTTGTCATGATATACCACGAAATAATAAAAAATATCTATAATAAAAATATTAGAAATATTGTAAGTTATTGCCGCTTAAATCTGATAATTATTTAGACTTAGGTTTTCGACACAGCATAACTTATTAGTATTATTTACTATATCTGCAACATAGTTAACTAATCACTAAGAAAGCTTCAGTGTACCTATGTTATATGGTTTTAAAAGGATAAATAAACCTCAAGAAATAAAGCATTAATATTGTTATTGCATTTTTAGAAAAAGGTAAATCTCTCGGTAAATCTCAAACTTTCATTTGTTTTATTCGTAAAAACCTTTGGTAAAAACAATAAAATGCAATAACATAAACACCTTTAAAAAAATAATTGATGGGTTCAGGGGAAAACATGATAAGCGCCATTTTACTAATTTTACAGGAGAGCACTGGACGGCTGGTGGTTATCAGGTTCTTTATTAGGCATATATCATCGAGGATTAAACAACTTATTGCCTTGCAGTTTTATACATTTTGTAGGGACCCGTTAGACCTACTATAATATTGTAAAATCCTAAAATTAAGAAATTAGCGCTTATCAGGTTATTCCCCTGGTTCCTTCGATTTTAAATTGTAGCTCTAATAATACCCTGTGATCGAATAAAAAACGACTTATGGCAGTCGATGACATTCCATATATAATTTTACATATAAAATAATAAAATAACAACAATCTTCACTTTATAGCCATCGCTGACGCTGTTTTTTTCGATCTTATTGTATATGGCCTTTGTTGTGTTGCACTTTGGTGACCTATAATTTTGGAAAAAATTATCGATGACTGAAAAATGATTTCGCGCACTAAATACAATAATAACAACTATGTATTATACAGGGTGCTACAAATTCGAGGTACGAGCCTTGGTATCTCGGTAACCGTACTAGCTACATGGTTAAATTGGGGCAAAGTTGTGATTTAGGATGTTCACCAAGATGCCATAAAAAAGTTTTAAAAATTTCAAGGATTGCTGAGTTTTTTTGGAAAAACGGATTTTTTTGAAAATCAATTTTATTTTTTCCTTTCGTTACTTTTTAGAAAATCAAAAAACTAATTGCATATTTATTGCTTATAGCCATTTTTATTAGAACTATCTGATGGTATTTTTAGATTTTAATTAGCTCATAATTTGTGAGATACAGAGGCCAATTTTTTTTTAAAATACTGACCTGCGTTTTTATTTCAGGTTTTGAAAGAACTCGGTCTCCTGAGTACAATGATATGCCACACTTGATATTTTTTTTTGTTTTCGATACCTTAACAATAGCAAATATAATAATAACAAAACTATTTAATTGTTATTTAAAATAATTTCAAATCCGGCTCTGGTTTTTTAATTTATTTAATTAATCTGATTATATTCATTACAACAATATTGATCAGCGCTAATTAACATTGAATAAGGAAAATTAATAAAAATGGTTTTGGACATTTGAAATCAATACATTTCAACATTAAGAGTACCTACAAAAACAATTAACGAGTAATAGAGAAACAATTAAAGAGTACAAAATGCATTCGGAATTATAAGAAGATCTGTTCAAAGAGCTATAAATAAGATTGAACGAAAAACAAAGGTGTGCATTGTGCATTATGGAGGGTGGTAACCCTTTCGAACATGCAGAGCAAGTAGAGTCGGGCTGTGGCAGAGCATTAGAAACTAGTTTGAAGAAGTTGATTTATTTACAATAACCACTATTAATATTATGCATATTATTAAATCGCACACTGAGATTTCAAATTCACAATAAAAAAATAAAAATAAAAGATATCTTTAAATTGCTGACATGGATATTAATTATTTGAATCTTTCAATTGGCGTGATTTTCCTTATTCAATGTTAGTTAGCGCTGATCAATATTGTTGTGCTGAATATAATCAGATTAAATAAATTAAAAACCCAGAGACGAACTTCAAATTATTTTAAATAACAGTTAAATAGTTTTGTTACTGTTAAGGTACCCAAAACAAAAAAAGTATCAAGTGTGGCATATCATTGTACTCAGGAGACCGAGTTCTTTCAAAACCTGAAATAAAAAATGCAGGTCCGTATTTAAAAATATTAAGTTAGCCTCTGTATCTCACAAATTAGCTAATTTGAAAATCTGAAAATACCATCAGACAACCCTAATAAAGTGGCTAGGAGAAAGTGCAATTAGTTTTTTGATTTTCTAAAAGGTAACGAAAAAATAAAATTGATTTTTAAAAAAATCCGTTTTTTCCAAATAACTCAGCAATCCTTGAAATTTTTAAAACTTTTTTGATGGTGTTTTCTTGAACATCCCAAGGCGCAACTTTGCCCCAATTTAACCATCTTCGTATCTATTACGGTTTCCGACATACCAATGCTCGTACCTCGAATTTGTAGTACCCTGTACATTATTTCATAGTAAATGCGCGAATTTCGTGATTTATGAAATAAAATCCGATAATTTTTACAATTTTTCATATTTCCACACGCAAATTCGTCATCTTTCGTACGTTATCTAATCGTACGCGTACCACCTGACGAAACACATTCAGCAGCACCTTCGGGTACCACCACCATGCAGGCCTGGGGCTTCCTGATCGTTACATCAACGCCGTATTCCAATAGAAGGGGACCTGAGACCAATATCAAAGAAATTACCAGCCTTATCTCTTCGAACGAGAGAGAAAGTTTGAAAATAACCGTCAATAGTACCGCTCGTACCGCTTTAGTACTCATTTTTTCGGTTTTTATCCGACTTATGCCCTGACCTATAATGACTTTGACCAATTTTTTTCTTCTTACGTTTGTTTTAACGGGATTAGTAATTTATTGTGAAGGGAATAGTACCGCAAAAGTACTTAAGGACGATGCAAGTGATACGGTGATCGCGCCTTCTTTGAACAAGGTGTTGAATATATTCAGTTCGGATATTTTGAGGGAACAATGGACTGGAATTCGAGACAAAATCTCTGGTGGTTGCGGGAAGAATCTGGAAACTTATCTGGATGGACTGGCAAAAGCGGAAATGTGGGCACTAAAAAGTAAGTCTATATTTATTATCATAAAACCTGTGTTTTAAAAAGAACACCAGAGATAACGGACAGTTTTAAAGCCATATAAAATTGTTTAAAAAAACGAAAGTGGACACTATACAGAGCAGTGATGAGCCTTTGAGCACAGTTACGCCACTTAAGGAACCCTTTTGCAAAATATCGTGGTTCTAGTCGAAACAATCTTGGTTGTGCGTTGATCTCTAAGTCAGTATTAGAATTGAGAATGAATGAATTTATACAATGTGAATCAGTGAAATGGAAAAAATTCGATAATAAATAAATGGAGACATATTCGAAAAACATATCACGTCGATTTTGATTTTTAATTGTGCATATTTTTCAATAAAAAATGTATATAGGATGTGTTATGTGTCAGTGGCCAATGCCAACTTTTTCATTTTTAATATGTATATTTTCTCTAAATGTGCATCCTCTATATTATTCAATTTTTGGATTTTTCGCAAAAGCAATCATATTTTTTTTATGTACAATGTCCTATATATACCGGGTGCGTCTCAAAACTGGCTCGCCCCCGAGCTCGCCCCTATAACTTTGTTATTTTTTCAGATTAAAAAACGAGATTTGGTATATTAGTATATGACCTAAATTAGGATTGATTGACGTATTTAATTGTTTTTGGTCACTTCCTGTTTCATCGGAAATGACTACAACTTTTGATTTTTAAATGGGACCAATATCAAACTTTTACTTTATTCGATAGAAAATGATACTCTGGAAGAATGACATATTATATGTCAACTTTTGACATTTTCGCATATGGTTTATTTGAAATTGTAACGTGCGGTTCATAATAACATTCATTTTACTTGAAACTCCAAGTGGGTGGTCAAATTATTCGTAAAAAATGCTTTTTCCAAATATGCTAATGAGCCACTCTTGTTCCATTAGAAAAAATTGAGATATGATTAAAAATACGATTTGGGCATGTTTTAACCGACCAGGACAAGACCAAACCAAAACATTAGACGATCAAATCTAATTTTTTCTCCTTGATTAAAAATTAGCATTTTAACACAGCCACATTTAAAATATGATTTTTTTAAGCGAAACTGTCAAAAGTTGACATATGATATCTCATTCTATCCAGAGTGTCATTTTCTATCGAATAAAGTAAAATATACCGAGGGTGCCGTTTAAAAATCAAAAGTTGTAGTCATTTGCGGTGGAAAAGGAAGTCACCAAAAACAACTGAATACGTCAATCAATCCTAATTTAGGTCATATACTAACATACCAAATCTCGTTCTTTTATCTGAAAAAATAAAAAAGTTATATGGGTGAGCTACTTTTGAGACACACCCGGTATCTCATAACTGTTTTAGAAATATTAAGTGGCTTTTTCCTAATTACTCGGTTATATTTAAACCTATGCTTGTGATATTTGGTATATGACTTACTTATTTTGAACTTAAACGAAATGTAAAACAGATTTTTAAATAAACTATAGGTACCAACATTTTGTGGAGTGACTGATATATGCCAATTTTGAAGTTTTACATAGTTTTCTAGGTACATAATATGTATTTTGCAATATAATACCGTATGATCGAATAAAAACGGCGTCAGCGATGGCTACGAAATGAAGATCGCTGTCATTTTATATGTAAATTTATATGTTTATTTTATTATATATATATTTTTATTTATTAATCATATTTTTATATGGAAAATGTCATCGATTGTCATTTCCCAGCCAACTGGTCGCCGTTTTTTTTTTCGATCATACGGTATATGGTGTGGACCTACTTTTTTCTATACAAAATATATTTTGTCAGGTTTAAGACGTTTGTTGTTATATTTTACTCTGAGCGGTTATGTCAGGGTTTACCGCAAAATTATTAAAACTTTCGAGAAAGTATGTTACTTAATTCTAGGCAATTACGCGATGTAATAATATTAAGCATTTCCAATTTAAGGAAATAAATAAAAACTAAATATATATTCAGTACCGTACCTAAAGCTCACTAAAATTGCTTTGGAGTTTCAGAATTTTGTTTATTTTTTACTAACTAGAGATACACGGTTTTTTTAGTGGTAATAAAAGGAGGGTAATTTTAATGAATATCTGTTTTATGAAGAAAATTTGATCCAAACGCCAAAAATTCTTGAATATCAAAACATATACAGGGTCACTGTTATGTATGGAATATGGAAACGGTCTATTATTATAGGTTAAATATAGGAGGTACCGCAAAAAGTTAAATACAAAAGTTATAGGATTTTTAAATATCTATTAGCGAGTAATAGATTTAAGTATACAGGGTCTGTCATAAAGTCGCGGCACATAAAAGTTTATTTTTTTTTAAATAGAACCCCTTGTATATTATTGCATATTTCAATTCTTCCTTCAATTCTAAGCAAAAATCGAAATACACACAATGTCCTCAAACCAACCGTTTCCGAGTTATTGACTTTTGAAAATATCACTTAAACAATTTGATTTAATTAATTTCGATATGTTCAGTTTCATTTAACGATGCCATTCTGCCGAAACTGTGATACTTATACTTAATAATATTTAACATTAGTTCTCAAGTTAGATTTATAGATGTATAAAATGAGATTATATCAAGTCTAGAAATTACAAAATTTTCGTTTAACAATTCAATTCTTCAATTTATGTACATTGTGTATTACGATTATTGCTTAAAATTGAAGGAAGAATAATTGAAATATGCAATAATATTCAATATACACGGGGTTTCATTTAAAAAAAAAAAATATGTACCACAACTTTATGACCGACCCTGTATACTTAAATTTACTAGTAGCTGATAGGCATTTAAAATCCCATTAAAACAGTATCACAGTCGGTGGAATGGCATCGTTAAATGAAACTGAACACATCGAAATTAATTAAATCAAATTGTTTAAGTGATATTTTCGAGTCAATAACTTGGAAACGGTTGGTTTGAGGAGATTGTGTATTTCAATTTTTGCTTAGAATTGAAGGAAGAATTGAAATATGCAATAATAATCAGGGGTTCTATTTAAAAAAATGAAAATTTTATGTGCCACGACTCTGTGACCGATCCTGTATACTTATTTATTACTCGCTAATAGATATTTAAAAATCCTATAACTTTTGCATTTAACTTTTTGCGGTACCTCCTATATTTTACCTAATAATCGACCGTTTCCATACATAACAGCGACCCTGTATATCAAGTCATGTTGATACTAAGGGCTGGCAAAGGTTAGTCTTGGGTCGAGATTTCCGTATGTAAGAAGAGTACAATGCGTTTATAATCTACTGAACAAAGAGAGGACAGTAAACACGTTGCCAAACGTATGAAATAAACCGAGAAACTGTGCACATCGTTAAGAGACGTGGAAGGGGATATAGCAGATTTGTCGCAGTTGACCGGTCGACCCAGTCAATTGAGTCAATACCTCTGTCAGTACTTAAAGTTCTAGGGAAAGGTGTACGTCATGCGTTCAGCTTCACGATTTAATTACGTCTCGTGATACTTAATTTGTTTATTTATTAACGAGTCGTTGTAATTTCCCCTATAGCTTGAATTTGTTTAAGTGCAAGCTAGTAACACTTGCATTTTTGGTAAAAATAAGTGGAATTGAGTCGGTGTTCGATAGTGGTCGCGTTATTAGAACTCTGAATTCAAAATTGTAGTTTTTTCAAGAACTTTGTTAATATTTCTGCTGTATTTTCTTTGTAGACAGTATGTAAAAATCTTTATCAATAAAAAAATTACACGATTGCTGAAAATTGCTATGCTCTAAAAGTAAATGGATGGATTGTTTACAATTTTTGAATGGAAAAACCAACCTTATCGAATTTTTCTTATGTAAACATATTGTAAAATATCCGATCTTGAAAATAAAAATAAAGTTTCAATATCTAAAGTGGTTCTTGAGTTATGGCCTGTATTAAAAAGTTGAGTTTTTAAATTATCGCGATTGAAAAAAAATGATACCTTAACGATATCCTTATGATGTTCAGAAACATGTCTAATGATTTTATCTAGTTATCTCTCTCATCTACACAAAAAAGTAAAAGAAATTGGTGGTATCTACAACAAAAGACCTACAACCACTCTTAGAAATGATCAAAACGAACCGATCATAGACCCAGACGAGTTACAGGAAACCTGGAAATCATACGTGTCCAGCCTTTTCAGTGACGACAGAACGCAGAGTACGCCCGAAGTTATTAACAATATACCGGAGGGACCGAGCATATTGGAGAGTGAAGTAAGATATGCCATGAAACTAATGAAGAACAACAAAGCTCCCGGGCCAGATGATATGTATGCAGCATAGACTTAAAATAAAATATAGACTACACTATTTACATCTCAACGCGGACAAACAACCTTTTTTGTACACATGTTTACTTCTGGGTACAGTCGACCTCAGTCGACCGAGCCTTCCTCATCCAGCCTATGTTGTCACGTCTTTAATATTATCAATATTTTTTTTCTTGTTATACACATATATTGAGATATTAATACTACAGTTTAATAAAGTAGGTTTTAATATTCCATAGATGTATTAAATAGTCCTTATACTACTAAATTATAAGTTGGATACTGTTTAAAAAGGATAAGTTCTTTACAATATGACAACACCGATTAGAGGCGAGGGAGCCTATTCATTCATTTATTACCTTGTAGTACGCGTCGCACGTGTGCGGTAAAGCTTTGTTGCCGCTATGTTCCCGGCTGTATTAACGCATTTTCTTAGCTTGTAGTCCTTAAGTGTTTATTTTATTGACTTTTTCTGTTCAAGAACTATAAAATATGGTTCGCCAGTGCCAAATTTGCAAGAAAAATTTGACTTAAATAATTCATTTAAGTCTTGAAACTCTCAATTTACCCATTAGGAGTCAATGGCGTTGTTGTAGAAAGGCGCTTATTTAGATAATATTTTAGTAAAATGTAAAATCTGAATTTTTTCTCTTACATTACGTTGTTTACTTACTTACATTGTAACAGAATCATAATTATAACCCTGTTAATAATTAATAATGTTTTTATTAAAAATATATTCCGGTTTATTCTAAAATTATCTTTAGAATCTAAAATAACATACTAGAATTTTAAAATGATATTACATTATGAAACAATATTTTTTAATATACCGGGTCGTCTCAAAAGTGGCTCACCCCTATAACTTTTTTTATTTTTTCAGATAAAAAACACAGATTTGTATGTTAGTAGGTATATGACATAAATTAGGATTTATTGACGTATTCAATTGTTTTTGTCTCTTCCTGTTTCACCGAAATGATTACATCTTTTGATTTTTAAAGGCACCCTCTGTATATTGCTACTTTATTCGATAAAAAATGACTTGAACTGACTGAATAGAATGACATATTATATGTCAACTTTTGACATTGTCGCTTAAAAACAAATCGTATTTTAAATTTCAATCCAGGGTGCCATGGTGTTGTTAAAAACACTAAGTTTTAATCAAAGAGCCTTGGAAAAATAGTTTTGATCGTCTAATGGGTTTCGTGTCTTGTCTAAGCCGGTTAAAAGATGTATACAATACAAATCGTATTTTTAATCATACATATGTCAATTTTTTCAAATGGAACAAGGGTGACTCATTAGCATATTTGGAAAAAGCATTTTTTTATGAATATATTGATACCACACACTTGGTATTTCGAGTCAAATTGTCGTTATGAACCGCGTGTTATAATTACAATTAAACCATATGCGAAAATGTCAAAAGTTGACATATAATATGTCATTCTATTCAGAGTGTCATTTTCTATCGAATAAAGTAGAAATATACCGAGGGTGCCGTTTAAAAATGTTATAATTAAAAGTTATAGTCATTTCCGATGAAACAGGAAGTGACCAAAAACAATTGAATGCCTCAATCAATCCTAATTTATGTCATATACTAAAATGCTAAATCTTGTTTTTTTATTTGAAAATATAAAAAAATTATGGGGATGAGCCACTTTTGGGACGCACACGGTATAATAAAACAGTACCGAGTTAAATAAATGTAGTTTTCATTTTGTCCACTTCCTATCACCTTCGTTGCTTTAATGGAACAGATTTATGTTTTCTCTAATTTACATAATAAGACATCACTTAACCAGAAAAAAAAATACAACAATCATATTTTATTTTCTCTCCCTGTCGGCGATTCTATTATATCTGTGGAATAGATCCTGTTTTGATTAATATTAGGGGTTGTAAATGTTTGACTAAAATTAATAATTTATTATTAATTTCAAAAATTACGTAATTTCGATTATACAATTTCTTCTAGAATGTGTATTTTACTATTTTTATCCTTTTTGGACTCTAAGACGTTTTTTCTAAACTTTTATTTAAAAAACCTGTCCTAAATCTTAATAAAATATAAAAAAGTTTAAATACGATATATTTTTAATTTAATTATAGCTTCATTAAAATAAAAAAATTACCCGGCTATGAGACGGAGAGTTCAGGTGTACTTGAGAAACCAAAGACAGTGTTGTGTTTCTCGGCAGAGTCGTCAGGGAACGACCGTTACGACAGAGACAACCTATCTATCGCTCGTGTCGCACTCGTTATAACCTAAAACAATAACACAACAATAACAAGATATTGTCTGACCGCATGTTCCAGCTATTTATGAATGAGATGCTCAGTCTATATTTTATTTTAAGTCTATGGTATGCAGAGACTATACACATGCTAAACGAAAATAACATGAAAAAATTAGTCAAGCTTTTCAACATCATATATGACACCGGACAACTCCCTAAAGACTGGCTGAGATCCACGTTCATCACTCTTCCAAAGACGGCCAATGCAAAATTATGTAGGGATTACCGACTGATAAGCCTCATGAGCCATTTTTTAAAACTCTTTTTACGCATCCTACATACTAGGCTATACAAAAAATGTGAAGCAGCCAGTGGGTACAGTCAGTTTGGATTTAAAAATGGGTTTGGCACGAGAGAAGCTATATTTAGTCTACAAACACTGGTCCAGAACTGCCTCGACCGGGGAAGGGATGTATTCATGGTGTTCATTGACTACGAAAAAGCGTTCGACAATGTGAAACATGACCTGTTGATAAGATACATGCAAGACCTAGGACTAGACAATAAAGATATCAGAATAATAGCTAACCTGTACTGGAACCAAACTGCCGAAGTAAGGCTTCAAAATTTTAAAACCACCGAAGACATTGAAATAAAGAAAGGGGTAAGGCAGGGCTGTATTCTCTCACCTATGCTATTTAACCTGTATGTAGAAAGAGCGTTTGCCGAGGTAATGTCAATGTGTACAATTGGTATAAGAGTAAATGGCATCCCAATCAATAATATTAGATATGCCGATGACACAGTAATCTTGGCAGACAACGCTGACGACCTTCAAGCACTTCTGCATATGGTTCAGGAGAAAAGTGAGCACCTGGGCCTAAAAATTAACTCAAAGAAGACCAAGTTTATGGTGGTTAGCAAAAATAACATCCCTGCCACCCCTTTATATCTAAACGGCATTCTAATAGAGGAAGTCACTAAATTTAAATACCTAGGCTGCCTCGTTACAAACAGATGGGATCCAGAAGTCGAGATCAGAAGCAGAATTGAACAAGCTCGATCAACTTTTCTTAAACTTAAAAAATTCCTAACGAATAATGATCTCAGCTTTCAACTCAGATATAGAATGGTTAAATGTTATGTCTGGTCCGTCTTGTTGTATGGTGTCGAAGCCTGGACTCTTAAAGTAACCTCGATAAACAGACTGGAGGCATTTGAAATGTGGACTCTTAGAAGAATGTTTAGAATCCCTTGGACAGACCTGGTAAGAAATGAAGAAGTCCTTGGAAAAGCCGGTCTGACTAGCCGTGAACTATTCGACGCCATTAAGAAAAGAAAGACGTCTTATTTGGGACACATCCTGCGTGGTCCTCGTTATGAATTCCAACGTCTTATCCTACAAGGAAAAATCGAAGGAAAAAGGGGAATAGGAAGAAAAAAACTTTCATGGCTCAGGAACATTCGACAATGGACGGGAATACATGACTTTATGTCTCTCCAAAATGCTGCTTTAAATAGAGAAATCTGACAGGAGGCAAATGGACGGTCGCCTACGCAGGAATCTGCTTGGCACTTTAAGAAGAAGAAGAAGTTATCTCTTGAAAAAAAGTCTTTTAAAAATAATCGGTTTGCGATCGTGATTTTGCTTTACTTTATAAGGAAAGGCGTATCGGCAACGCCGCAACAGCACACCGTCGCGCGTCGCGTCGTTCGGTCGCATTTCTCTCACTCCGACTTAATAAGATCCCTATGCGATTTACTTCCTCACATGTAAATGCCGACCCAAAAGTTACAGTTGCCAGCACGGTATGTCGTATAGTATGTATTGTGTCATTCAATCTATTAATATAGTTATTATTTATTATAATATAGTTTAAGGTTATAGTATATTAGGCAAAAATATTTTTTACTGACGAAATAAATCCTGTACCTAAAAATGTCTTTATTAATGTTTCTTAATATCCAATTCATTTATTCTAATTGATTTCTCAAAACGCCTTGGTCTTTTTGCTTTTGGAAGCGGATTACAAAAATGCATTGCAAAATGTTTCATGTTCATGGCTGGTGGCTTAACCAGACCCATACCAGACCTGACATTTATCACATACGTAAAAGATACGAAACAATTTAGGAAAATACGAAACATTTATGAAAATACGAAACAACCTAGGAAAATACGAAACATTTATGAAAATACGAAACAACCTATATTAATGTAGTTTATAGAAAATTAATATATTTATTTCTTGTGTTAAATTTACGAAGTAAATTTTTTTGGATAGAGGAAATACGTGGTAAATTCTCTTCGATCATATGGTATAAACAGCATTTTTGTACAACTACGTACCTATATATTCTAGATTTTCAGATAAAAATTAATTAATAATGTTTGTTGTCAATGTCATAAATATTTTTTGTCATATATTCTTTTGTTGGACAAACTATACCGTAGAATCGAAAAAAAAACGGTCTCAATATACCTTAGAAAAAACGATCAATTACTTTTATAATAAATATGTAAAAATTATATTATGGAGAATGTCATCAGTTGCAAGTAAAGGGGGTAACTTGACGCCGTTTTTTTATTCATACTGTTATTTACAGAGGTAATGTTATATTTATATTAGTTGAATAATTTTACGATTATTTTCAATTTTCAACTTTATGGCGAAAACGAAATATTTTTAATCTTGAGGCACATTTTTAAAGATTCTGGTGTGTCCTTTTTTAGAAAAGGTTCAAATTGGTGTAAAGAGATTTATAAGATAACTAACGTGTACCCACGACTTCGTTCGCGTCGAATTAATCATTTGTAATGGTGATGATAAGGGAAAGCAAGAATTTCCATTAACATAGAAACTGGATAAAATTTTCTCACATTTATGTCAGCATGGGAAAAAAACAATATGGCGATATTATTATATAACTTGGTAATATTTGAGAGGTAGTTTCATCTCGTTGGAATTTGACTTTCGAAAAATCCGTTTCCCAAAAATAAGCTTTTTACGTCAAACAGTTTAAGCAGAATCGTGGTTAAGAAATTACCCAACTTTTTGGAACACCCTGTATCATTTTATAACCAAATCAAAACCAAATAAATTATGCTGGTCCAAGCGTTTTCCCGAAAGACTAACCTTTCTTTAAATAACAAATATTGTAATATTTGAGGGGCGTTTTCACCCTCTTGGAATTTGAGATTCGAGAAACCCCTCCTTACCGAACCTCTACACCTCACAGTCAATCTGTTTTCCAAAAATCAGCTTTAAACGTCAAGCAGTTTAAGCAGAATCGTGATTACTCAATGGTCATATTTTATGAAACACCCTGTATAAATTTATAAAAAATCTTAAAATATGTAAAACCACAAAATAAAATATACGTGTTTAAGACTTTTTCCGAAAAACTCACTGGTTTTTAAATAAAAAATATTTTAATATTTGAGGGATTAGTTTCACCCCCTTAGAATTCGAATTTCGAAAAATCCCTTCTTATCGAACCTCTACACTCTAGAATCAACCTGTATGCCAAAATTGAGCTTCTTACGTTGAGTGGTTTGAGCAGGATCGTGATTAATCAGTATGTCAGTCACTTAAAGATTTTATATATTAGTAGGTATAGATTTAAAAAAATCTATGTTTTCTTTAATGGAACATTTTTATTCTTTTACTTTGTTAAATAATAATTCGTAATTGTTATAAATCTTGTTTATATTTAATAGATTCAATTAAGATATAATTATTGATTAACCTAGTTTTTTAATATACAACTTTTTTTAAGATTTTTTTAACGATGATCTGATCATCTGATCAAACGCTTCAATGAACTTCAAGATTATAGTGATTCTAAACTTTTTTTATTTATTATTAAGTAAATACTATTACACAATTTGTTCTGCTTCGAGTAATAATCATTTTTGTAAAACTGTGTGGCAGGCACACATTAAACGATATATATTTTTTATTTTTTTTTACCGGGTGCGTCTCAAAAGTGGCTCACCCCTATAACTTTTTTATTTTTTTCAGATAAAGAAACCAGATTTGGTATGTTAGTATATGACATAAATTAGGATTGATTGACGTGTTCAACTGTTTTCGTTCCCTTTCTGTTTCACCGGAAATGACTACAATTTTTGATTTTTAAATGACACCCTCGGTATTTTTTTACTTTATTTGATAGAAAATAACACTCAGAATATAATGACATATCATATATCAACTTTTGACATTTTCGCTTAGAAAAAATCGTTTTTTCAATTTCAATCTAGAGTGCCATGGTTGTGTTAAAAACACTAATTTTTATTCAAGGAGCCTTAGAAAAATAGATTTGATCGTCTAATGTTTTTAGTGTCTTGTCCTGGCCGGTTAAAAGATTCCCAAATCGTATTTTTAATCATATCTCATTTTTTTCAAATGGAACGAGGGTGGCTCATTAGCATATTTGGAAAAAGCATTTTTTTACGAATAATTTGGTACCACACACTTGGTATTTCGAGTCAAATTATCGTTATAAACCGCATGTTACAATTTCAAATAAACCATATGAGAACATGTCAAAAGTTGACATATTCATGAAATGTCATTCTATTCAGATTGTCATTTTCTATCAAATAAATTAAAAAAATAGGGAGAGGCTATTTAAAAATCAAAAGTTGTAGTAATTTCTGGTGAAACAGGAAGTGACCAAAAATAATTGAATACGTGAATCAATCCTAATTTATGTCATATACTAACATACCAAATCTCGTTTTTTTATATGAAAAACTGAAAAACTTATAGGGGTGAGCCACTTTTGAGACGCACCCGGTATATTTACTTATTTATTTGTTTTTCTAAGTTCGGTATATATAAAAAATATTAAAAAAAATTAAGTTCTATATACAAAAGTCCATTCATTAGACAAGATGAAATATATATCTAAAGCCTAGAGATTGCTCATTTAACCCTTTGCTCAATAGCATCTACAAATAATATTAAATATCTTATTCAGGTTATATTTTATTTCTTCACCGCTGACAATCTATGATATTATGTGTGTAATCTCTTCACCCATTTTCATATGAAATATCGAAATCGAATATTTAGCTACATCTCTTTGTTAATATGTATGCGTGTTGCATATTTTTTCGCGTATAATTTCATAACAATCATAATTTCATCTCGATCTACGTGCCATATCGACGCTCTAATATTTTAGTTCGACACAGATTCGAAAAGCCGCAGTTTCTCTTCTGCGGCCAAGTATCTACAGGGTGTTCCTACCTCAGATTGCATTAAAAATTTCAATATTACAATCTAATGATCTATGTTGGAAATTTTTTACACGTTAATGTCTCGTAATAAATGTCTAGCAAAGAAAATCTCTCGATTAAAATGATTATTTATTTATTTATTTTACTCATCCATCTCAGTCCAAAGGTTACATACGTCAGATATACAAAATGATTTTAGAAAACAACAAAAATTTTGTAAATACCGTACGATAAAAAAAAAACGGCGTCCAGTTGGCTTGGAAATGAACATCAATGATATTCCCCGTGTCCCCCCGTAGTTAGTGAAGAGAAAATGCAAGGTCAAGGTCCCTTGTCTTGGTCTTGCAGTTTGCGAAATAAGTAGCCTTGGTCTTGGTCTTGTAGTAGTTTAATAAGTAGTCTTGATCTTGTAGGGTCCAGTTGCTGCAAGACTCTTGAAAGTCTTGCAATTTTTTGATAAATTTTTACTGGAGGCAATTTCTACGTAGAAAAGCTTTAAATATATATCTCATAAAGCAAATGTAACTTTAAACAAAGAAACAGTATTTGTCTGTTAAAAATATTTGTTGGGAGAAACGTTGCACTCTTTGAACCCTATACCATACCCCCGTGAACCTTTTATAAAGGGTCTTGCGTGTAGGACAGCCGATCATAGTAGTAAAAAAAATGATGGTGAGAAAATCTCCAGAGCGTCAGCTTGAGGCAAGGTAAGTTTATTATATGCAGAAAAGTATATATATATATATTTAAATAATCTGACGATTTTAGCGTGATATAAGATAGCAGGAGAGTCACAAAATTATAAAAAATCGTCTCCTGGACATTCTCGAGCGTGGTTATTTTTATATTTTGAAGTAAATCATTCAAGAATCACGGAAACATCATAATCTGCCTATTTCCCCAAGCCGAAGTAGCTAAAATTATGAATAAAGTGTGGAGTTAAGTACTACGTATTTTTTGAAAAATTTGCAATGGTCTTGTTTGAATACTAGATCTCTAGAAAGTATACTATAGAGCACAGTGTACTAGTGTAAGCTAGGGTTGCCAACTTTCAAAATAAAAAATAGAGGACGAGGGGGTAAAAAAGCGGCACAGGCGATACCTTTTTTAAAACCTCGCCCAAATGTCTAGAATTTACCAAAGAGTTATGTAGGTATGCGATTGTGAGTGTTTCTTAAAAATATTTTTACTCAAAACCTGTTAAAATAAAACTAGCCATTTTCGACAAAACTTTTTTTTTCAAAACATAAACTAACACTAAGTAAACATGAAATAGTTAAACATGTTTATCGCTTCCGCAAATAGTTCTTGTTCAACAACATCTTGTTCATCTGTACAAACGAGTGGGAGTAGCGAAAGACACAGATTAACAATTTTTTAAAGCATTCTGGTGATAGATGAATATTTTTTGAGTTTGCTATTGGCTATATAAAAAAGAAGACTTTTTCAATACGTCCGTGAGAGAAAAGAGGACACTGAGATCAAAAGGAGGAGTGTCCTCTGGAATAGAGGACGGTTGGCAACCTTAGCGTAAGCTCGGACATCATGGGGAACACTCTGTATATTTCTTTTACTTTTTATCCGTTTAGTTCGTTTCGGCTGACTTGCAACATGAAAAAACGCAAACAATTATAAAATCGGTCAATTAAAAACGGTATTCGGTTACAAAACGTTGTTTTTTCTTATCTGCCGAGTCATTTCGGTTGCAAAATAAAGAAAGCCGCAGGCACATACATTCAGTATTGCATTTTGAGCTTCTGGTCCAGGAAAACGATTAAAATACTTATTACAGTTGTCAAAAAGTCATGACAATGTCTAGAAACTGTAACTGGAATTATATCTAGAGCTTGTCAACTCAAAGGATCCTTTAAAAAACAACTATATTGGAGTACGACAAGGATGCATTTTGTCATCGATGCTTTTTAACATCTATGCATGTCGAAAAAATATTACAACTTGGTTTCGAAAATGAGTCCAGGGGTATTAAGGTCAATGGAAAGCCCATTAATAATATCAGATATGCGGACGATACTGTTTTATTGGCCTCCACTATGGAAGATCTTCAAGAACTGCTAAATAAGTTAAATAGAGACAATAGTGCGGGCTGCGTATTAATACTACAAAAACAAAGATCATTGTGATTAGTAGACATATCCAAAATATTAACTTCACTGTAAGCGGCGAGGTCATTGATCAAGTGGGTAGGTTTAAGTTTGGTTTAAGTATCTCGGCTCTGTTGTCAATAACAAATGGGACTGCGACCAGGAAATTAAAATTCAAATCGGAATGGCCAAACCACTTATCCTTTACATCGATCACATTTCAAACGAAGAAGTCCTGCGGAAGACTGGTGTCGAAAGACTGCTTAATAAAGTAAAGACCTGGAAAATGTCATAAGTATTTGGGACATATTTTGAGAGGAACTGAATAGTGCAGGGGTATTTTACCAGAATATTATTTTATTCGAATTTACATATTAAATTGACTATTACTCTTTATTACAAATTAAACTGCATAATTTCTTACTTATCCTAAAACTTAATGATCTTTTTATCATATTTTTATTCTATATGAATTATGAGCTTACCGATTTGTCCAGTTCTTTAATACGAGCATGTATTTAATAACAATACTTTGAAAATCTTATTATTATACCGGGTTTGTCTCAAAAGTGACTCACCCCTATAACTTTTTTATTTTTTTAGATAAAAAAACGAGATTTTGTATGTTAGTATATGACATAAATTTCACCGAAAATGACTACAACTTTTGATTTTTAAATGGCACCCTCCGTATTTTTTTACTCTATTCGATAGAAAATGACACTCTGAATAAAATGACATATCATATGTCAACTTTTGACATATTCGTTCAAAAACGAATTACATTTTAAATTTCATTCTACAGTGTGGCTGTGTACTACTTGGCTGTGTTAAAAACACTAATTTTTAATCAAAGATTCTTATATATATAATAGTTGATCGTCTGTTTTTAGTGTCTTGTCCTGGCCGGTTAAAAGATGCCCAAATCGTATTTTTGATTATATCTCAATTTTTTCAAATGGAACGAGGGTGGCTCATTAGCATATTTCGAAAAAGAATTTTTTTATGAATAATTTGATACCACACACTTGGTACTTCGAGTCAAATTGTTGTTATGAACTGCATGTTACAATTTCATATGCAAAAATGTCAAAAGTTGACATGAATATATCATTCTATTCAGAGTGTCTATCGAATAAAGTAATAAAATACCGAGGGTGCCATTTAAAAATCAAAAGCTGTAGTCATTTCCGGTGAAACCCGAAGTGACCGAAAACATATCAAATCTCGTTGTTTTATCTGAAAAAATAAAAAAGTTATAGGGGTGAGCCACGTTTGAGACGCACCCGGTATAGTGTAATAATACAAAACTAATATAATAACTTTAATGTTGAGTTTTAAAAAAATGCTTAAATATGCATAACCTTTTTTTATATCTGCTATTGAGGTCAAAGGTTCCTTAAAAGAAATATAAAAAGATTTGCTGCCCCTAGGCGCCCCTTTGGAAAGCTATGAAACTATGAACCCTTCCCGGACACAAACGGTACATTGTGAGATAGAAAACTGTAGAGAGAAACAAGTTCTATAACATATGAAACAACATTTTATTGAACAGTGCTTTCCATAAAATCAATAAAATGAAAAATATAAGAAATAATATACATGTACTGATTTCTTTCGAAAATAGACAACTATGAAACTATGATCCCTTCCCGGACACAAACGGTACATTGCGAGACAGGAAATTGTAGAGAGAAGCAAGCCCTATAACATAGGATAGAACATTTTAATGAACAGTGCTTTCCATAAAATCAATAAAATGAAAAATATACGAAATAATATACATGTACTGATTTCTTTCGAAAATAGACAACTATGAGACTATGATCCCTTCCCGGACACAAACGGTACATTGCGAGACAGGAAATTGTAGAGTAAAGCAAGCCCTATAACATAAGATACAACTATATCGTCGTTGTTGACATTTAACTTGTATTAACAAAAATAAAAGTAGGTATCAAAAGTCTAGAAAATTGTATCATATTATTCATAATATGTAACTATCCATTGACAGACATTACCCCCATAGAAGATATAGTATAAACAAAAGTCTAAGTAATTATACATACATGTAGGTATGTATGTATATATCACATCACATGTTGATATTATTATTAATTCTACAAGTGTATTGGTTATTATATGCATTTTGCACGTCTGTCTTATTGAAAAATAAAAAAGTCCAAGGTGAATTTATTGCAAGAATTTAACGTTATCTGTTAAAAGGACAGATACATACTGTTTGCGCAAGGTCCTTGAAAGGTGGTGCAATTTAAATTTCCTATGCCGATGTGATCGTACCAATCGACATAGTACCAATGGAGGGATTGTTTCTAAATTTACGATTTAAAAAACGCATATACCCAAGGCAATCACGTAGGTAACTTATTTTTTATTATTTTGATTAGAGCAACTTTTTTCTCACTTAATTGGTTAGCTACATTTTTTTTCTTTTTTGTATGTGTATTGCTCTTTTCATCATACTGTTTCTCTTGACGATCTATTTATTATGTTGTATTTTTTTTATAGCCCAAGTCCAAAGTAATTGAGAGTAAAGCCCCATACTCACACTTCGCTACTTCACTTCCTTCCTTCGTCGCGTCCCTTCGTCCAGAAATCTTATATTTACTATGGGAAATGTCGATTTTATGCGACTGTGTGTTCCTTCGTTCCTTCGTCAAAACGCTCATTCGTCAGTTTACTTCCTCGAGACGCTCCTTCCCCGTACTGTCGGTTTTTGGACGAAGTAGCAAAGGAATTATCACGAACACAAAAAATATTAAAATATATAAAATATATAAATCGATCTTGGATTTCATTCGTAGTTGATTTCTTGATTTGGCAGTACGTCTGTACAGGGTGTCCCATTTTCGTGTGTTTTGCAGGGTTTCTCGTTTATGAGTCGAGATACAAAGATGCGGTTTTCACATTACGCTATTACTTTTTTATGAAACTAAAGATGCTACATACAGACATGTCCTAGCTCTCTTACTTACTAAAATACAGGGCAATTCTGAAATTATTGCATTTTTCGATCCCCTTTGTATCATAACTTATCGAAAAGGTGAAAACGGTCTCCCGTACAGTTTTTCACGTAGAATGCAGTGACGTAACTATTTCTTCGTTGGAATCTGTCCTTTTTAAATTGACTAAAACTTATAGTTTTTTTTAAATGCGATATTTTGTATATTATTTTATTTTCCTTGTTACGGGCTTTCTAAAATACTTATTTTGATAAACGGGGTAAAAATGCATTATTTAACTATTTAGTCGGCCGGTTTAAATTAGGTAATCAAAACAATCAACTAATTTATTCGACGTAAAATGTTGGTTATTGGCATGTTATTTAAAAGCAGCAGAAGTTCAGTTTCCGTGTAGTTTATCAAAATATCACAATGCAAAGCAAAATTATCTGGTAAAATTAAGTTAAATAAAATAAGAGCCGTTTAGCAGTACCTAAATAAATAAATATAGAGTATATTATAATTTTAGAAAACTCATAAAAATAAAATAAAAAATAATATATAGAGTGTCCTGTTTAAAAAAACAACATAAGTTTGAGTCATTTTTCGAAATAGACAGCTCCCAACGTAGAACTAGTTTCGTCACTGCAAAAACGAGACACGGGCGGTAGATAAGTACTCAATAGGTAGAACAAAACAAAATCAGGGTATCCGGTATATATCTGTACATTTAGATGAACAGTCTAATTTTATAAAAGGTATTTTCAACGACCGCATAGTAAATACCCGGTATAATACCAGTAATTTCAAGAATACGAGTATATCTACAATATTCCTTATATATTGGTATATTTCTATTCCCGGTATTATACCGGGTATTTACTATGCGGTTGTCGGAAACACCTTTTATTAAAATTAGGATGTTCATCTAAATCTACAGGTAGGTATATACATATATACCCAGATTTTATTTATCTACAAATTGGGTACTTACCCACCGCCCATCACTGATCCTTTTCACCTTTTCGATAAGATAGTCGAGATACAAATAATAAGATAATCAAGATATAAATAAGATAATCGAGATACAAAGGTTATCGAAAAATGCAAAAATTTCTACTAATTAAAAAATAAAAAGTAAAAGAAAGAAATAAGAAATAACTTTAAACTAAGAAGGCTAGGATAAATCAATGTGTGTAGCATATAGAACAATGATGTGAAAACGGCATCTTTATATCTCTACTCATAAACCTGAAACCCCATAAAATATACAAAAATGGGACATCCTGTACATCTAGCAATCGCTAGTCGATATAAAAATAATTCACACACAGTAGTCTAAAAAATGGAAGAAAAAAACAATATTGTCTTCATATTTGTCAAAAAAATACATGTCCATATTTATGTAATTGTAGCGACAAAAATAAAAAAATAGAAATAGTGTGCATGATGCCTTTACAAAAATATCTTAAGAAATGGGGATTGACATCAACGTTTAATTAGTATGTCATGTTTCATAGTTTCGATATAAATTACATAATAAACTTTACTCTATGGTTGACTCGCCTTGTACATTCATACTGATATACCATACCTTGTACATGATATTGAAATATTCGGATTTATTAAAAAAAATATATATTATTAAAATTCAATTTTTATTTTTGACACGACAAAGAATTGCAGTTTTATCAAATAAAAATTATGCGCCTTTCGGATTTTTTTAAAATTTTAGAGGTTACTAGATAATTCGTAATAAACATGTAGCTGCTATATTAAAAATATTTTGTGGTATGTTGTTGCATAATCGACTAATTTCCAAGCATCGAATGGACGAAGGAAGGAAGCGAAGGAACGAAGGAACGAAGTGAAGTGACGAAGTAACGCGAGGAAGTAACGCGAGGAAGGGACGAAGGAGCGAAGTATGAGTATGGGGCTTAACAAAACAAACGTGTGGAGTTTATTAAAAGGACGATTAGATTATGAAACATTTTTAACCTAATATTTTTTTTTAAATTATCTTATTTAATTAAAATTCTACAACAAAATTAATAAATTTATAATTATTCTAATTTCATCAGCTTTATTTGACCAAATCTTGTTACATCTTCTGATATTTTACCATAATTTCATCAATCTTATTTGCCGAGATTTGGAAAGTTTTGTGTGTGTATGTGATTTATTTAAAGAAAAACCTTGAACCAAACGAAAGCGTATATATTTGTTTTTGGAATTGTCAGACATAACTTTCTTGAGGCGAACCTTTACCGACAATTTTGTTGTTGGACAAACATCTTAGCTCCGCATTGATAATTGACCTGAAACGTATGCAGGAAAATACACTTTTCAATCATTCATTATCGCCCATTATACAGGGCTTAAAAGAATATGTGTCAAAACATTTCAGCATATGATTACTTTTTCAAAATTAAATATCGTATGATCGAAAAAAAAAACGATGTCAAAAACGGCTGGGGAGTGATAATCGACGATAATTTTGACGAGGTCAATCTATAGACGTCATTTACTACAAATTGACATACAACAATAAAATATACAGGGTGGTCCGAATTGTATTCCGGAAACTTCGGCAGCATATTCTGCAGATAAAAATAAGTAAAAAAGTTCATATAAATGTATATCCTAAAATGCTTAGTTTCGGAGATACAGGGTACTTCTACACCCTGTTACAGGGTGTAGAAGTTTCATTTTTATTTCGAGTTTTTCCAAATAATTTATGAAGTTACGGCAATATTTTGATGAAAATTGGTGTCTGGAAGTTTTTTGACATAAGAAATTTGATTTTGATGTCCATATGTCTCCTACTTGTAGAGAGCGCCACCTACATATTTTTTAAATGGTTTTAAGAGTAATCACTTTTCCTCCGTACTTGTATAAAACTGCTGATTAAAAAAATATACTTTTACGACTTTTTTTAGGTAAAAAAGGTTTCTTAGTGACAATCGCTATGAGTAATGGTTTTCGAGATATTTGGAATCGAAATTATCAATACCTGTCATCATTGACATACATTAAATATGTTGACTAAATAGTTACTAGACTGAAATCATAAATTCAAAATGTTTTTGAGCCAAAAGTTTAACAGAAACTGTTTCATCATCATTTTTTTGAAGAAAAATTTATAATTAATTTAATCCCACATTTATCATTTCAGTCGAATTACTATTAATCTAAATATGTTTATTTTTTGTCAATAATGACATGTACTGACTATTTCCATTCTAAATATCTTGAAAACGGTTGCTCGTAGCGATTTTTACCAAGAGACATTTTTTACGTAGAAAATCACGGAAATGTATATTTTTTCACTCAGTAGTTTTATACAGGTACGGACGAAAAGTTTCAAACCAGTTAACAAAGATGTAGGTGGCGCCCTCTACAAGTAGGAGACATATTGACATCAAAATCAAATTCCTTATATCAAAAAACTCCCAGACACCAATTTTCATCAAAATATTGCCGTCACTTGATAAATTATTTGGAAAAAATCGAAATAAAAATGAAACTTCTACACTCTGTATCTCCAAAACTAAGCATTTTAGGAGATACATTTATAGGAACCTTTTTACTTGTTTTTATCTGCACAATATGCTGCCGAAGTTTCCGGAATACAGTTCGAACCACCCTGTATATTTAGGAAAAACGTCATATAAATCATTTTTTCGCATGTTTTTCCTAACTTCCAAAATAACATTCTATATTTACATCGAATGATACAGCATAATCATTACTATTAATTACATAAAGCTTATATAGACTTCCGATACTCGCCGATTTGGACCAAATACATTCACTTTACTTGTGATATTATAATAATACCTAGCACATGTTTTCCTGCTTTCTTTGTATTAGTTTGATTATATTTATTCAGATACAAAAAATAACGTAAAAAATATTTTGTTTTAAATTTAAAAGACTTCCTATATAGCAACAAAATGTTCTTTTGTATATTCTACAGTTTTTTTCTGAAGGAGTGTCTCAATTAATTTTGGTACTATATTATTAGGTCATGTGGTACAGTTTGCTGATATCTAGTTTATTCAATTAATAGAGCATATAGGTAGATATATCGATCGTGTAACAGATATTGTATAACTTTATAAATTTGCTATATAATATTCATTTGATCGGGAAGTAACAATACCAGTGTAAAATGTGTTTTAATTTATAAGAGTTATATAAAATATTGTGTGATTTGATCACAAATAATTTCCTGTTTATAATATTTAGTAATTAAATGTTTACCCAAAACGCAATCTCTCCAACATAGTGTGCACACAATAGTCCAGTCATCTTAGTCGAAATAGGGTAGGAATCTCGGAATTCAAGATAACCGGCTGTAAACTCGTATAAACCTTTATTTTAACATCCTAAAACATGTCTCAAAACCTACGAATGATAGCGTGTGCACGACTTGTAGATAACTGAGGTCAAAGGTCAAAAAATCGATTTTTTGCGCATTTTTTGCAAATATCTCGTTCCCTTTCACATTTACGCTATTTGTATTTATTATAAATATTGTAGAGGATAAAATTCTCTACAACTTTTGTTTCAAAAAATTTTTTGTATTTCAAACCGTTTTTGTGATAGAGGGCGGTGAGCGCGCAGTCTTTCATTATGTACGGTATCATTTAAGTTCAACCTCTAATCTCGGTCAAAAACACGCCGTATAAAGTCCGTTAATTATTGAATGTTATATATTTATAAATAATTTACATTTTTTCATAAAAGATCATATTGAATATAATAATTTTTTTCATAAAAGTATATCTTCATTTAATAACATTTACCTACCTCTTTGTACAATTAGAAAATTATTGACAGAAATACCGTATGATCGAAAAAAAACGGAGTCCAGTTGGCTATGAAATGAAGATCGCTGTCATTTTATATGTAAAATTATATGGAAAATGTCATCGATGTTCATTTCCAAGCCAACTGGACTCCGTTTTTTTTCGATCATACGGTACTTTAATTACATTTTAATTATAGTTAGATTTATACTAATTACATTTTAAGTAAATAAAAAGACAAGAAATTAATTTTTAATTTATATATCTATTAAAAAATACGATTTCATACATTTCCAATGGTTGAAATTAAAAAAATTGAATAAAAATAAAAAAAAATCCATGTTCTTATTTTTAGTTTTCTTCTTCTTCTTCATCATCGTCGTCTTGTCGTTATGGAATTTCAAATTCTTCTTCATTTTCATCTTCAACGACATTTGTCTTCTAGGACTTCGGGGTCCAATGTACCATCTTCATCGACATCACTCTGATAGGGTGAAGCATTGAGACAAGCTTGCCCATTACACTGGCCACAAGCTAAAGAGCACGGCAATCCTGATTTGTTGCATCCACATCGCGAACCACAGCCATTCTTGCAGTTGCAGAATATTGTGTTCAGCAAATTTTATGGAGCTGGAGGTAGAATAGTAGTGGTAGGTTCCAGGAATCCATTACGCATTATCCAACCCCAGTCCTGAGGTTCTAAATCATGCCCTAACCAAGTCTGAACTTGGTAGTAAATACGATTGAAATGTTGACGAGCTGCTGCACTTGTTGGTGGAAGATTTGAGAATTGTACTGAATTATTTTCTACTTAAAATGTAATTAGTATAAATCTGACTATAATTAAAATGTAATTAAAGTATTTCTGTTAATAATTTTCTAATTATACAAAGAGGTAGGTGTTATTAAATGAAGATATATTTAATTTATGAAAACAAATATTATATTCAATATGATCTTTTATGAAAAAATGTAAATTATTTATAATTATATATTTGTCAATAATTAACGGACTTTATACGGCGTGTTTTTAACCGAGACTACAGGTTGAACTTGAATGATACCGTACATAATGAAAGACTGTGCGCTCACCGCCCTCTATCTCAAAAACGGTTTAAGGTACAAAAAAATTTTTGAAACAAAAGGTTTAGAGAATTTTATCCTCTACAATATTTATAAAGGTGCGTATTCATTATCCGCACGAACGAACGAACGAACGAACGAATGTTCGCTAGTGGTATGGACGGGGACCGCACGATAGAACCGCACGAGAAGACCGCACGCATTTCTTCATTCGCGCGCCAGTTCAAATCGTCAAGATATTGTTATAAACCTGTTTTTTTTTTGTTTATATACCGTCATTGAATTATCGCTAAGCAAGTTACTATGGAGCAGTGCATAAGGAGTCGGGCTAGGAAGCGAGAGACCGGAGTTCGAATCTCGGCCGGAACATCATTTTTAATTTTTTTAAATACTGTTGTATTCTATAGTTTATTTTTGTAGTATAAGAAAAAAGAACTATTTATTCTGTATTTTTTAATCTCCGTTATTAATATAAATTGATTGTTAGTACAATACCTCATTTAATATAAAATAATATTCTACTTTTTGAAATGTATCGGGCCCTAATTGTACCTAAAAGTAATATATTTTTAGTGATATACCATATTGTAAACTATTTAATATTTTAGTCACTTAAAAAGTTAATTTGCATTGAATAATTGCCTACCATTAAAGGAAATTTGAGCTATATAATCCTTGATGGGCATATTCTGGGTATGCAAATACTTCCTTTAAATTTTGGGTGTCGTTCAACCGATTTATTCTCAAAACCAGAAACTTCTACATATAAAAAGAAGCAGAGGTCACTAATTATAATAAACTTCACCCTTGGTATTACTTCCACTAATTATAATAAACTTCACCCTTAGAATTACTTCTATCACAATTACAATACGTTCATCTGCATTGGCATTTTCTACTTTTCGATGGGAAACAATAAACTTCCCAATATTTTTTAAATGATGTAACAATTCCTCTTGTGGTTACTTTTCCATAGATATCCTCAACTCTGTCCTCATGTGAATTCAGAGGCAATGAAAATGAAAATTATTTACCATAAACATCGCAAACTAAAAACCTAATAAACAATTTTATACCGAATATAGAAATAAATTCAGTATTCTTACCTATCGTCCAAATCCATGTTAATAGATAATTATTATTTTTAAATATATTTTTGGAACTGCTGGTTTTAGTAATTATTAAATTAAACGAACTAAAAAGTCTTAAAATAAACAATTCTTAACCATAACCCCAAAAATTGCAGATCTCCTGTCAACTTTCTTTATTTTTTATTTATTCATTATTTTCCTAGTGACATCACAGGTGGTATGCGCGAACTGAACGAAATTGGAGCCGCTATCGATCATACCTTGTATTCTTTGTATCATGACGTCTAAACGCCTTTGATGTACCGACTCGAAGCGGATGGTCGAGCGCACGAACGAACGAACGGCCGCATGCGTTCGGTCCCCGTCTAAATATACCGCACTTTCATTCGTTCGTTCGTTCGTTCGTTCGTTCGGATAATGAATACGCACCTTAAATCTGAAAGCGCACGCAGGCGAACGCCTTTGATGTACCGACTCGAAGCGGATGGTCGAGCGCACGACCGAACGAACGGCCGCATGCGTTCGGTCCCCGTCTAAATATACCGCACTTTCATTCGTTCGTTCGTTCGTTCGTTCGTTCGTTCGGATAATGAATACGCACCTTAATAAATACAAATAGCGTAAATGTGAAAGGGAATGAGATATTGGCAAAAAATGCGCAAAAATCGATTTTTGACCTTTGACCTCAGTTATCTACAAGTCGCGCACATGCTATCATATGTAGGTTTTGAGACATGTTTTAGGATGTTAAATAAAGGTTTATACAAGTTTACAGCCGGTTATCTCAAATTCCGAGGTGAAACCCCTAAGATGATTGGACTACAACCAAACATATGGAATCATCAATTATTTTTCATAATTTTTGAGACGTGCCTATGAATATTTTGTGTTTAATAAAATTCAGTCCTTACCAAAAACTTTTTATGAAAAATAATCCATATAGCAATAGAAAAAAATGAATCAGTTCCTAAAATAAACACAATGGTATTTTTTGGTTTCTGAAACGAAATGAGATTTAAATTTCTAATGGACAGAAAGCACAAACAAATTGATAATTTTAATAATCGTTGTTTTTTCCAATCATATGGTATATTAAACAAACGAACGATTCCAAGGCACTTGTACAAGTAAAACATGATTTTACTCTCAACAAACCGTCAGTTGAGTAATACTTGTTAAGTAATTATGTTATGTGTAGTGTATAGGTACATTTAGACCAAACATTCTTTTTACATTAACTTTTTAATAAAGAAAAAAAAAATTTAATGTCTATACATCAGTAAAGGAGAGCATCAATAAACTAGATTACAGAAAATCATGAATAGGACAATGCACACTATCTGTTGCGTTTCCTTTTCATTCCATATCCTTTCCTTCCATACATTTTTTTGGCGGACGAATTGAAGCGTATTGGAAACAGAGTTGTCAAGTTCTTACATTTGTACCAGATCTGTTAAAATTTTGCTGATATTTAGTTATTCTTTCACCTCTTAATTAAATCAATTACTTTTTTTAAAAGATACAAATTTTTAAAATAAAACTTTCGTAATGATATAAATTGTTCAACAAAGAGTATGGAACTGATACGGAACGGAAGCTTACGTATCGTATAGCGTCAATGCAATAAAAAATTCGGAACGGATATGGAATGGATATGGAAGGCAAAACGGAAGGTATAGTGAGAATCAACCTTTAAGTTAAGCTGACCACTCACTATGGAGAATGTTGAGCAACGTGCTTAGCAACATATTGACTAACGTACCATTATGTAACTTAAAGTAATATGTTGACCAATCAACACACACTAGGAAACTTGTTGGCGACAACTCATTTCGCCAAAATGTTGTCCAACATGTTTCCTATTGACTGGCCTGCTTTAGTCAGCCCAATTGCGCCATTTCATATGGCATGATGCCATTTGACTTTGACTAGTTTTTAAGTTAGTTTAGTGATGTTAGTATAGTTTCGCTTGATAATATAACATGATCGAAAAGACCAAAAAACAGTTTCAGCGGTCAGAGCTGTCAGCGGTCAGTCATCGCTGTCATTTTATATGTAAAATTATGAGAAATGTCATCGATGTTCATTTCCGAGCTAACTGGACGCTGTCAGAAGACAGAAGGCAAGTATTTTCCCAAACGCATGGAATCTAGCAGCTAGCATCAGATTAAGTAGTATGTAATAAATACTTCGTATTTTTGCTCTCTCCGACTTACTAGATTTCCATAGCGACTCACTCCTATACTTGTAAAAGCCGAGCCAAGGTTTCGCTTGCCAGCAGGGTATAAAGTCATCGTGTGAAATTATACCATTATTTGGACTGATATTATAACAGGATAATGGATAATGTCCTAGCAGATATTAATATGCATTAAGAACTGTTAATTACAATTTTTGTAATATATGGTCAGAACAAAAGACGTTAGAACCTTAAATATATCTTATCATATTAAATATAATTTTGATCCCAATTTGAAAAATTAGGCTCATTCTTGAGTGAATTTCGTAATTTTGACCTGTTTAAGTACAAAATACTTACTGAATATCAATTTGGATTTCTAAGCAACAAGTCCACAAATGACGCTATGTTTTCCCTCCTTAATAAGTTTACTCCAGCCTAAATTACCATCATTCTACAGCAACAATTTTCTGTGATTTTTCTAAGTCGTTCGACTGTGTAATTCATAAGATCCTAATTAATAAACTACAGCACTATGGGTTCAGGGGAAGATCTCTCGAATGATTTAAGTCGTATCTGAGTAACAAAAGTCAACTTGTGAGGGTGGATACCACATTGTCTTCTAGCAAGCCAATAGAATGTGGAGTACCACAAGGCTCAGTACTAGGCCCTATTTTATTTCTTCTTTTTATTAACGACATTACTAATATAAACATCAGTAGTAAAATATGTCTTTTTACGGACGACATTAGCTTCACTTGGAGCAACAAAGATGTCACGGAACTTCGTAGGATTATATCAAATGACTTAATCACCATTAAATCGTGGTGCCATTCGAACCTCCTGAGTCTCAACATTTCTAAAACTAAAGCTTTGTCGTATAAAAACTCGCTGCAGCCTTTTGTACTTAATAACATCACCATTGACGTCGTAAAATCTGTAAAATTCTTAGGGCTTGTTGTAGGCAATTCTCTAAAATGGGACATGCATATCGACGGTTTGTCGAAAAAATTAAGCTCTGCCTGGTTTGCATTAAGATCTGTTTCTAAGGAGATTAACTTGTCAGTGGCTAGAACTGTTTATTATGCACTTTTTGAGTCGCACCTCAGGTATGCCCTTCCATCTGGGGTACGTGTTGTGCGACTCGAAATTTGACCGTATTTTCAAGCTCCAGAAGAGAGCTGTTCGATGTTCACTGGGACTAAACAGCAGAACTCATTGCCAGGACTTTTTTAAAAATTAAAAATATTAACTCTTCCTTCCTTATTTATAAATCCTTTTGCCTAATACGCATGTATCAACTTCTCAAGAAAGGCCATCTCACACTTATCCACTCAGGAACGCGGAGCAAGATCTTTATCGACGCTCAGAGTTAGTTAAAAGTTCAATATTATACAACTCGAAAAAAATGCACAATCACCTGCCATTTGAAATCAAATCCATACCATCATTTTCTTCATTTCGCAAAGCATTGAAATCTTATTTACTAAACAAGGTTTTCTACGCCGTAAATGACTTATATTTTGATAATCGAATTTGATCATGTAAACACTGGTCTAATATTTGCTCTTACTATATTTACTATAAACTTACTAAATATTTTTGAAGCCTATTTTTAATTTTTTATTCTTTGACATTGTAAACATTTATAAATGTTTATTTTAAACAATAAGACTGGCAATGTAATTTGTATACTTGTTTTGTATTATTCTCTTTTGTTTGTTTACTTGTTTTGTTACTTTGTTTGTATTTTATGTACTTTACCTTTGTCTACAAATTGTGAAATTTTTTGACAGTAAAGGCCATTTATTTATTTATTTTCCCATATATGCCTGAATTATTCTATAAAATATTTCAAGTTAAAATTGCAAAAGATGTAAAGTAACTTAAATAAACTGGTATGTGGTATGGTGTACGGCCAAGACATTAACATTAGTTGTTTCTCCTTGCCCAAGTGTAGCCGCGAAAGACCATGGCAACCATAAAGTGAATGTGATCTATTTAATAATAATCGCAGGCTATCGATTACTATGAATAATAATCATGTTTGCACAAATACCAATAAACGTAATTGTTTAAAGGTGATATACCCGTTATATAAATATTTGATTACATTACATCTTTTAAATGTCAATATATTGAAAAATGTCAATCAAAGAGAAAAGTTTATTCTTCAAGCCCTTTTAAAAAATTATATTTTTTGTAAGAGCTTCTATATTTATGAAAAAAATGTCTATAGGTACCTATGTTCCGGATTCATCTCTCCAAAAAATCCTATATGGGTATTTCGCCACTGCAAGAAAATCTACAAAATAAAATAGTTATTTTTTGTAAACACTTCTGCGTTAAACCTAAACGGAAACTACTTGTCAGAAGTTAGATTTACAGATATACAAATTTGCCTAACGAACAAAAAAATGCTTAACGTTTCGGAAAGTTTATCTCTTTCCGTCGTCGGAAGCCAAAAAAAATACAAAGAATAAAGAGAAAAACTATGTAAAATATTTAAATTTAACAATTCCAGAACACTTTAGTTTTTTAAAACAGATACGTCTACAAAAGCGTTGACGTTCTGTTAAAATGAAACTTAAATTAAAAATTACTACCTGATAACAATTACTTAATAAGGTAAAACCAAAAATCCCAAACTTTCTGTATGTTTTTAATTTTTCGTAGGTATGTTAAGTTTATTTATGTTATGTTCCTTAAAATCAAAGAAGCGATTGCCATATCAGAGGCTATCGCTTCTTTCATTATAATTTTGGCGTTATTAAAATTTATTCTGTGCCCTGTGTCTATGAATGCTGACAAATCTTAGATTTGTGAAAATCTCCCTTTCTTAAATAATCTTTATGTTCTTTAATTCGAACATTTAAGGGTCTAGAGGTTCAGTATATTTATTAAAGTTATGCGGACAAGTTGGTCTTCGCTGGATTAACGCAGCGGTGGCGGTGGTTACAAAAATAACTATTTTATTTTGTAGATTTTCTCACAGTGCAATCGGTGAAATAACCAGAAGACTCTTTTGGAGATAAGGTAACTATTCGTCCGACTAAAAATGTGTTGGAATGAACATTTTCAACGCTTTGTTGGATCACTGTGGATGAAATAAGCTGAAGTTGTGCCGTTCATTAATCACTGTAGGTTAAACATGCATACCTACATCATTATATACAGTACGTCTGCTGGATCTGTGTCTATGAAAGGAATGCGGACAAAAAACATTTAAATAAACAGCAATATATTTTATACGTCGATTTGACGAGTGCGCCACCGCAAATCGCTCCGCCCACTCATTTTATTGGCTACTTGCAAATTTCTTGAACTTTTATTGATGGGACGCGACGTCTATTTTTTTATGAAAAACATCGAGAGAATATTGTTTCCCCTCTCACGGATACCCCGTAGCTACAGAACGGACAGACGTACTGTACATTATTACACACACGAAAGAAAAATGCAATCAAAGCAGTACAATACTAAGAAGAAATTGTTGCCATAGAAAGCGAAATAGATTTTATTTACAACCACATATGTAATACTGACATTACTGACTTTTAAAAAATGTGAAAGTGTCAAATTATCTACATTTCTTCCCTCTTCCCCCATTTCCCTCATTCGGTTTTTCTTATTTCTCGCCTCATTTAATTAAGCAAAATATTCTTGTAATATCTTTATTAAATACTTATCTAACATCAACAAAAATAAACAAGAAGATTAACAATAATAATTAAAGATTTTAATACATTTATTTGTTGAAGTTAAAAATGCTAGACTTCTTTGGCTTAAAACCTACATTCTGGCGTTTTAAAAAAGTGACGAGTTTGTGATATTTTGATGTCAGTCTTTTCCCTTAATTCTAGCATTCTCCGTATCATGTACATAGCCCAAAGAGTAAATGGCTTTTTCTGCCTTACCATTTTTTGTATACTTTCAATGCTATTTCATATCGCCCCCTACTTTTCTCTGGAAGTAAATTGGCTTCTGCTCTTTTTGCAGCTTCTGTTAAGTTCTGGTGGAGTACTCTTATATCAACCATTATATTAAAGTAGTCTTTATTATCAGAACTTTCCGACAACATTCTGGCTTTCTATGTTATATTAACTCGAAAAAGCGAACGAGAAATTCAAAACTGTCACTTAGTTGTTTGTTTTGCTGTTGAAGGTTTGCATAAATCAATAAAATGAAAAATATACGAAATAATATATATGTTCTGATTTCTTTCGAAAATCGACATCTATGAAACTATGAACTCTTCCTGGACACAAACGATACATGGTGAGACAGGAAAGTGTAGAGAGAAATAAGCCCTATAACATAGGATACAACATTTTAATGAACAGTGCTTTCCATAAAATCAATAAAATGAAAAATATACGATATAAAATAAATGTACTGATTTCTTTCGAAAATCGACAACTATAAAAATATGAACCCTTCCTGGACACAAACGATACATGGTGAGACAGGAAAGTGTAGAGAGAAATAAGCCCTATAATAGGATACAATATTTTAATGAACAGTGCTTTTCATAAAATCAGTAAAATGAAAAATATATGAAATAAAATAAATGTACTGATTTCTTTCGAAAATCGATAACTATGAAAATATGAACCCTTCCTGGACACAAACAGTACATTGTGAGACAGGAAATTGTAGAGAGAAACAATCCCTATAACATAGGATACAACATTTTAATGAACAGTGCTTTCCATAAAATCAATAAAATGAAAAATATACGAAATAATATACATGTTCTGATTCTTTCGAAAATCGACATCTATGAAACTCTGAACCCTTCCTGGACACAAACGGTACATTGTGAGACAGGAAATTGTAGAGAGAAATAAGCCCTATAACATAGGATACAACATTTTAATGAACAGTGCTTTTCATAAAATCAGTAAAATGAAAAATATATGAAATAAAATAAATGTACTGATTTCTTTCGAAAATCGATGACTATGAAAATATGAACCCTTCCTGGACACAAACGGTACATTGTGAGACAGGAAATTGTAGAGAGAAACAATCCCTTTAACATAGGATACAACATTTTAATGAACAGTGCTTTCCATAAAATCAATAAAATGAAAAATATACGAAATAATATACATGTTCTGATTTCTTTCGAAAATCGACATCTATGAAACTATGAACCCTTCCTGGACACAAACGGTACATCGTGAGACAGGAAATTGTAGAGAGAAATAAGCCCTATAACATAGGATACAACATTTTAATGAACAGTGCTTTCCATAAAATCAATAAAATGAAAAATATACGAAATAATATACATGTTCTGATTTCTTTCGAAAATCGACATCTATGAAACTATGAACACTTCCTGGACACAAACCATACATGGTGCAACGATACAACAGTGCTTTCCATAAAATCAATAAAATGAAAAATATACGAAATAATATACATGTTCTGATTTCCTTCGAAAATCGACATCTATGAAACTATGAACCCTTCCTGGACACAAACGGTACATTGTGAGACAGGAAATTGTAGAGAGAAACAAGCCCTATAACATAGGATACAACATTTTAATGAACAGTGCTTTTCATAAGAAGAAGGTTTGCGCGATATCTACCACTGGTACCGGTAACTATAGATATGGAAATGCCAAAACAGAAAATGCCAAATTTTCGTATACAGGAAAATTAAAATAACTTTCGTTGCACATCATAATACGACCACCAGCAAATTCCATAACGACGCATGGTGTCATTGATGACGTGCAACGGAAATTGTTCCAATTTCCCTATAGTTATTTTTTTCAAAATAAAATATACTGTCCCTATTTTTTAATTAATGATGTGGTTGTAAATAAAATAGTATACAAACCTCGGAGGAAAGTGTTTATTATTGTCTCGAGATTTAGTTAATCTCGACGCTACCGCTTCTCGATTAACAATAATAATCTCTCGACAGTAATGAAACACTTCCCTTCTCGATAACTATGGGGTTTAGCTTAATCGATTATGGTCAAACAGTGAAAACCATTATAGGAGAATCATGATATTGAAAAAAACTGAAGAAATCGCAACAAAACGGTCACATCTGCAGAAAATGTTATTTCACCAAGACAGTACGCCATCTCACATCTCTTTGGTTGCCGTGACAAAAGTTTTAATCATGTTTTAATTGCTTGACTACCGAATTTGCCAGATTTAGCTAGCTCCTGGGGACATTTTTTTTATTTTCAAGCTAAAAGTCGCGCTTGTAGGACTTTGGGCATCGAACCTTTGTAGATGTTTTTATATAAGTAAGGTTGGAACGAAGAGGCTATTAGGATGCTATTAGGTACCTTTATAAACATTTACTTACTTACTTGTTTCATTACCTTCATTTTGTTTTTTTACTCAGGTAAGATTTCGACAGACGATGACAGAAAAAAAGCAGATGACGTCCCATACCAATCTATTTATTTTACTAAAAAAAGTTTATAATAATTTTTAAGTTAACTATGGATGGGTTTAAATATAAATCCGTCATGCGGGTCTCTTGTTGTTTTTAACCAGTTTTATTGGTTTATTTCAAAAACGACAGATCGTATTTCAATTTTATTGGTTTGACGGAACGATGAACGACAAACGAACGCCGATGCGTATGAACTCGCCTTTAGATTTTTGACGCTTGTCAAAGACTTGCCAAATTATAGGTTATATTAATTTTGTGTCAACTTATGTCAAATACCCTGCGTTTTGGAAGATGATGCATTTTCATTCGTGTTATTACGTGTGTTTTGTGTCTTTTGAAGTCAAGTGGAGAAAAAATCGAGAGAAAATTAACTGTAGACCCAGAGCACAGTTTATGGTTAATACTCGCTGCCCAGGCAGAAAGTCTTATATACCAATAAAGTTACCATCAATAAAGTTTATATGCCATCACGTCGTAGATGCATCTCTTATATACAAGGATCGTACTAAACATAAACATATACTACTGGAGTAGCTGTAAAATATCGACGTCACACGATAGATAAGTAATGGATTTTAGTACTGCAGAAAAATAATGTCAAAAGGTACTGGTTTAAAAAAATTATGACTAAAGTTAATTAATCAACCTTTAAGGTATAAAATTTGGTAAGTGTTATTATTAATAAAATAGTTTGTTTTATTTATTCCTGTGGAATATTACAAATTTGTATTTGTACAAAAGTTGTATTGATAAATATAATCATAAATGCGGGAAGTTCATGAAGCTTGAAAGTAAGAAATAGTTCTTTTTATATTTTTTTGGTATGTGTTGTCTTGCTCTTGTTTGTTTTGTATTAACACATACAGTTTTTTATTAAATAAAATAACTCGATTACATTTTTTCAGTTTTATACAGTTTTTTTCACAATATTTTGAACTAATCACTTGTCAGTCAAATTTTAAATATGCGTTCCAGTTGTACCAACTTATTTCTTTGTAAAATAAAATAAACAACTTTGAAATTAAAATGACAGACACATCTATCACTGTCAAGGATCTTGTCGTTGGATAGACTATAGAAGAGGCCAATATTATTAAGTCAGAATTTTTTAAGACTTATTCTCCTTTCAGCTTTCAGGATGGCTTTTTTCAATGTGCTTATAATCCTGATAACAAATTCTGTTGTGGTACTAGTCAAATCGTACCGTGAATATCAAGGACGTTCATTAGCTTCTTAACATTAGTTTTTGGACTGCTTTCTTCGTTTCTATTCTGTTTACAGCGAACGCCATTGTTAGAATGCGGGGTCGTGACAAAGACCGTGACATCACTTAGTTCCTAGTGAAATTTCAGTTCTTCCGTTTTAGATGACAGAGATATATGTATCTACTGGAGAAATAATCAAATAAAATTTATAGAAAATCAGTCATTTCCTTTCCTATTATTCATTTAGTTATTTGATACTTCATAATTTGCGTAGACATACTGTGTGACAAAGAAATCGTTGTACAGGGTGAGTCAATGATAGAGTATAAGTTTAAAAAGCCAGTTTGTTCTCAGAACTACGAGAACATTTTAAATAGAAAAGTTTCAGATTTTTTTATTTCACTTTTAAAGTTATTTTTGTATAAGTATGTTTTTTTTAAACGCAACACCCTACTTTTTATTCTATTTTTGGATACTGCGTATTTAGAAGGTTTTTCACAAAATGTGAACAATTTTTTTTAGATTTTTAAACTTTAAATAACTTTAGCTACTTTAGACTTAGACTGTTATTAGACGGTTTATCACGAATTTTATATTTCTCATCTTCCCCGTATATGAAACGAAATATGAACTGACAATATTTGCTAGTTTATTTGAAACAAGATTTTCTGAGAATTACTTCATATTTGTACAATATTTCTGATCACCGTGTATACTTATGTACGGTATTATACCGGGTGCGTCTCGAAAGTGGCTCACCTCAGCAGCTTCTAACTTTTTTTTATTTTTCAGATAAAAAACGAGATTTGGTATGTTAGTACCGTATGATCGAATAAAAACGGCATCAGCGATGGCTATGAAATGAAGATCGCTGTCATTTTATATGTAAAATTATATGGGAAATGTCATCGATCGTCATTTCCAAGCCAACTGGACGCCGGTTTTTTTTGATCATACGATCATACATATTTGACATAAATTAGGATTGATTGACGGTATTCAGTTGTTTTTGTTCAGTTTCTGTTTCACCGGAAATGACTATAACTTTTGACTTTTAAATGGTACCCTCGGTATATTTCTACTTTATTCGATAGAAAATAACACTCTGAATAAAATGACATATCATATATGTCAACTTTAGACATTATTGCTTTAAAAAATCGTATTTTAAATTTCATTCTAGAGTGCCATGGCCGTGTTAAAAACACTAATTTTTAATCAGAGCCTTGGAAATAGGAATAGTTTTGGTCGTCTAATGTTTTCCGTTCTTGTCCTGGTCGGTTAAAAGATGCACAAATCGTATTTTTAATCATATCTTAATTTTTTCAAATGGAACAAGTGTGGCTCATTAGCATATTTGGAAAAAGCATTTTGTCATTATGAACCGCATGTTAATATTTCGCATAAACCATATGCGAAAATGTTAAAAGTTGACATATGATAGAGAGTATCATTTTCTATCGAATAAAGTAGAAATATACCGAGGGTGCTATTTAAAAATCAAAAGTTGTAGTCATTTCCGGTGAAACAGGAAATAACCAAACACAATTGAATATGTCAATCAATCCTATTTATGCCATATCCTGACATACCAAATCTCGTATTTTTATCTGAAAAATTTAAAAAAAATTATAGGGGTGAGCCACTTTTGGGACGGACCCGGTAGAGATAATATGTCTGTTGATTTATTACCTTACACTATACATGTGTTAAAACTAAATATTTTCTTGTCAGTTCATTAAGTATGTGCAAAATACCAATAAAAACAAGAAAGTGACCATATTTCAGTTATTATATCTTTCAACTCTTGCGTATATTACAAAATAACAATTTTCTTTTATGACTACTTATGATTGATTGGACTGCACTAATTGCACTTTTCATTTCCTCAATAATGCAACAGAAATTATAAATTGTAGACATTTACGAAGCTAGTAGAAACTAAGCAGGCGTGTTTTTACATTAAATGGAATCACTGGATCATAATATTGTTCGATCGAAAAAAACGGCATTAAGTATTATTATTACAGCCGTGTAATGTTACAAACATAATTTTATTGGGATGGTTATGTATCAATGCATTTTTTCTTGATCATACGGGTATAATGTGTGTAAAAAATCATCCAATGATGGTAGGTCTGTTCGTTGTTGTAGGTCCAAAAATCGGTACACCGGCAACACCGGTTTAGTTGTGATGGTACACCAGTTTGTGATGATCTGACACCGGTCAAATATGACCGATGTTATACTCACAACCATGTTATACTCACAACCGAGATTAAAACCGGTATCGTAGTCAAAACCGGTATTGAGATCAACACCGGTTTTGAATCGGTAGTGACACCGTTTTACACAAAACACCGGTGTCTCGTTGACATAGACACATACTGTCATCAAAAACCGGTTGTTATCAACACCTAAAAGCGGTTTTCACATTTCAACACGGAGCAGGTTTAGTTATCTCTTTAGCACCTTTAATATTATCTCTCTAAAAAAATCCTTTATGGGTATTTCGCCAATGCACTGCAAGAAAATCTACAAAATAAAATAGTTATTTTTTGTAAACACTTCTGCGTTAAACCTAAACGGACACTGCTTGTGAGAAGTTATGTTTACAGTTCTATATATCCTTGTTACAGTTATACAAATTTGCCTAACAAAGAAAAAAATGCTTAACGTTTCGGAAAGTTCATCTCTTTCCGTCGTTGGAAGCAAAAAAAATACAAAGAATAAAGAAAAAAACTATTTAAAATATTTAAATTCAATTATTCGAGAACGCTTTACTTTTTTAAAACAGATACGTCTACAAGAAACCGTTGACGTTCTGTTAAAATGACATTATATTAAAAAAGTAAAGTGTTCTCGAATAATTGAATTTAAATATTTTAAATAGTTTTTTCTTTATTCTTTGTATTTTTTTTTGCTTCCGACGAAGGAAAGAGATAAACTTTACGAAACGTTAAGCATTTTTTCTTTGTTAGGCAAATTTGTATAACTGTAAACATAACTTCTGACAAGCAGTGTCCGTTAGGTTTAACGCAGAAGTGTTTACAAAAAATAACTATTTTATTTGTATTTATTTTGTAGATTTTCTTGCAGTGCAGTGGCGAAATACCCATAAAGGATTTTTTAGAGAGATGAATCCGCCACATAGGTATAGACATTTTTTACCTTTAATTATGTTTTTACTAGTGTTCAGAACCGGGAAATTCCTGTTGCGGACCCGTGTGGACTCGACCTAACCTAACTATATGTCCCGCCCTCAGATGACCTTAACATCGCATTAAAGAATAGACACCGTAATGATTCATTCGTTCGAGAAGAATCGAGTCCCACTGGAATGGACTAGTACATACGAGAACATTCGAAAACCTTCTCTACGCACCTAACGATCTATGGACTATTCTAGAGTTCTTTACCTGTCGGTATAAAAGCCGGCTGCTGTGGCCTACAGGGGGCAGTTATAAATAAACAGTACAGTTGACGCGCTAAAGTTCAAAATAAATTCTTAGTTATAAATCGTTTGTAAATAGTTCTATAAGTGTTTTATCGTTATTGTTTTTGTTAATTAGTGTTTAAATAAATTGTGACTTTCTATCCACAGGGAACCGACGAAAAACGTAACATTCCGGTATCGAAATTACCGGGCATTCCCGGTTCTTTAGAGACATCAAAGAATCGGAACTCGAAATTATTAATTCCCGGTTCTTTCCGTATTTGCGGGACTCGGTGATAAAAATTAAAAACATGTTTTTTCTTACGTGCGAAATACTTTTGATACTTTCTAGCGGTCGATATCAAACTCTTCTAAATAAGTATAGTGATCCTATAATGTTCTTACTTCTGAAGTTATTTTGAAGTTTCTATAATGTTTATTAGCATTGAAGTTTAAATATGTTATTTTATTATTTAGTATAATATTGCTAAATGTATTAGTTACATTTTTTGTATTATGTTTTTATAAGTATTTGCATCTTTTTGAAAATGTTTAGTTTTTTTTTCACATATAGTTAAGTTGGTTTCGAGGTTGGATGATGTTGTAATTTTTAAGCTACCTATGTTTTCTTTTTTTTTCGTTTGTGTTCATTATTTGTGTTCATGTTTACTCTCTCATTACTTATATTATTTTCATATGAAACTCAATTTTGTATCGGTTTTACTGTTGAGAATCATCCCTTGCTTGCTAATTGAGGAACTCCACAATCATTGAACGAAAATATTTTAGTACGGTTCCGGAAACTCTAATTAATACTACCCTTGATTATACTACCATGTAAGGTTTAGATCTTTTTGGCTATCACAGAACCGGACAGGGGCGGATACAGGAATTTATTTTAGGGGGGGCCCAAATAAAAATTAATGTAGAATATGCTTTTTAAGGCGCCATTTTTAACCCAAAAGCCTAATATTTAACCTAATTTATAGATTTTAGGGGGGGCCCGGGCCCCATGGGCCCCCTCTGTATCCGTCACTGGAACCGGACCTCGGTAAAAATAATTTAAAAATTTTTTGGTTACGTGAGAAAGTCTTTTGATACCTTCTAGCGGTCAAAATCGAACTTTTCCAAATAAGTAAAGATGCTATTTCTTATTGTTCTTACTTCTTTTCTCTTTTGAAGTTCCTATAATATTTATTATGTTATGTTTTAATAGGTATTTGCTGTTTTAATTCAATATTTTAGAGCTTTTGTCTCAAATTCAGTTAAGTTGGTTTATGATGTTTGATGTGAAATTTAAGTTACCTGTGCTTTTTTCTTTATTTGTGTTATGTTAATTTTTTCATAACTGATTACTTAGTAATTTAATATTATTTTCGTTAAAAATCTCAATTTTTTATCCATTTTACTTTGAAAAACCATCCCTTGCTTTCTAATTGATGAACTGCGCCACCATTGAACAAAAGTTAGTCATTACCGAAAGTACCGAAAAAACCGGGAAATCAACACCGTACCAAAAATAATACTTATTTAGTTTGGTTTGGCTTGGTTTGGCAATAATGGCAATAAATTGGTTTTGCTATAGAGACGCGTTTTCATATTTTTTCTTCGATTTTTTTCGGAAACGGTACGGAAGTTTGAAACAGAACGAAATTAACGATTTTAGAACAAGCAAAAACTTTCATGAATGATAAGGCGATCCGAGGACATGCTGTATATATTATGTTGTATTACAAGCACAAAATAACGAACTAATACAGCTAGCAATAAAGTATGTCTCAAAAAGAATTTTGCAAAAACTAAAGTAATGTACAGGGCGTCCCATTTTAGTTGAAATCATACGGTATCTCCGTTATTCTTGAAGATAGAAGGGTGTGGTTTGCACAAACCTGTGCGACTTTTTTGTCAAACCAAAGATGCCGTAAACAAAATTTTCATAGCCCTCTTCGTTTCTGAGCTACAGGGTCTTTTTGACAATTTTGCAATTTGGGACACCCCCTGTATCTCTGTTATTGTTAAAGGTATCGAGAAGGTGAAAACTCTTTATTGTAGAACTTTTTACGTAGAATACAGTGGCGTAGTCTGTTATTCTACGAAAAGAATATTTTTAACGATATGAACTAAATTTATGTTTTCTTAAATAGAACACTCTGTATATTTATAAATTGTATGATCTGGTTTGCCATAAGCTTCTCAAAAATATATATCACTCTATTTTTATTTTCACTATTTAGTGCAACATTTAAAAGAAATATTTTAAAAGATCAAATTTACTAGTAGAATTATTAAAAGTATACTGCTCTCTGTCTCTTGTTTTATTCTGAGAGCCACTAATAAATTCTTTATATAATTAGGGAAACTTAACTCTCTACCGCTGTTCGTAAATCTTGGAATCTACCGTATCGGGACTTTTAAATATTCCTTTAGCTAATTTACGTGAAATATACTTTCAGCAAGATGGGGCTCCCCCTCACAACTTAACTTACAACAAAAATATTTGAATTTTGTTAAATTATTATTTCTCAAATCAATGAATTGGAACCAATAGCCCCATATGATGGCCTCCCTTATTCCCGGATTTGTCCGTTCTCGATTTCTGATTTTGGGGATTTTTGAAATATGAAGTATATCGTGGCAACTAAAATGCTTTAATAATGCAAGCTTTTAGATATTTGCAAACCTATCCCGTTATAATAAATTCCGTTATAAAAAAATATATTGGAGATATTCAGGGGTAACAGTTCAAAAATGTAATCGTTGTAATCGTGTTAAATACCATTTTGATATTTTGTTATTGTTAGTGAGATGTTTATTGAATAAAAAGAATATTTGTTCAAACATAATTGATTCGAAACAGTTATGCTAGCATGATCATTGTCCGATAACTTTCAAAAGTAAAATTTTATTAAAGAATAATAATACTGTACAGATTTAAACAATTATGTACTTGCATTATATCAAGGTGTTATTAAGCATTCTTAGCTGTTATGAATCGAATGAAAGTAAAAGTACCGTGGCGTGCGAATCGTATTGTTATCGCGTAATTTTGATTCAAATTGCACCTGAAAGAAACAGTATTTTCATTCGCTTGCACCGGGAAAATAATTTCACTTTCACTAAATCACAATCAAATTATTTTTTGTCTTCCATTCAAACTGGATGGTCGTTAAGTTTTTTGCTTATCATTAAATAATGATGACTCTTATTTCAAGCTGTTAAAATTTAATTTCGATGTTAAAATCTTTAATGTTTAAGGTTGTCCTAGAAAAAAGTACAAGTATTTGAAGGGGAAGGGTATCAAATGGAATAATCTCTTCTACATAGAATCTTTAGTAGTTACTTTAGGAAATACCCTGTAGAAGCATATGAATTTAAACTGGAGATAAATATTAAGAAAATTTGGCTCTAATTATCTACAAAATACCTATCGCAACTTTGCTAATTGTTATAACATTTTCTATTTTTTCAGTATTGCAAATAGTTTCAAAATTGTGCTTTCAATTGTAGAAAGCCCAGGACATTACGTGTTCGAAATTGCCATATAATTGTAAAATTATATAATTTTTTTATTAAACATTGTTAATACAGAAATTCAGTATTGTTCTGTATAATTTAGCCGAGTATAAGCAATCGTAATTAGAAGAATAATTACAAATATATTAAAAATTATTTAATACCTACTATAGGTAGGTATGTGGGACACGATAGGTATGTGGCAATACCTACATCCTTTTCCCATTATTCAATAAGAACGAATGAAATGGGGGTATGATAAGCCCTATTTTATGCAAATTTGTTTTTTTATATAACTTAGCTTTATAAAAATTAACATAGCTATGATACAAGAAGTTTCGTAAATAACTGCGAATAATTTGTTAGAAGTATATTTCTCCGGGAACCAGTTTTTTATATTTTTCTTTAAATTTTAGAAAAATTTTATGAGTGATACATACAAAAATAAAAGGTTGACTCATGAGAGTCGCCCAATGACTAAAGAATAAAAGGACTATTAACAGCCGAGACCCCAAATTGGTACCATACCTCCAAACAGTGCCGTGGCACATATTTTTCTTAACATAGCTGCTTGAAGAGATATTTATATTTTTGATAAATGTTTTGACTGCGCCTATGGTGTATTCGATGGTATCATACTAATTAATTACGAAAAAAATGTATTAAAATGTTAACAATAGGTACAAAACTAGTATCGATGTATATCACATATCAAGTACATAATATCGGAAAAAATAATTATCGATTTCAATTAAAAAAAACGCTAAAAAGACGGTGTGGTCTGTTTATTTACCTATGGGGAAACGTAACTCCTGGCTCTTTCTTATCTTTGCGGCTTTTACACTTGAAAGCTGAACAACTCATCACCATTGTAATAAAGTTTATACAAAATTCACTACACACAAACTATTAAAAATCGCTAAAATTGTCGCTAATGACCAGCTGATGACTCATTCGTTACTTCCAAAAAAATGGCGTCTAACATCACAAATTCTGCTGCAGCCCGTATATGGCCGTTACATGTCCTTGTATTCTTTAGTCATTGGAGCCACCACTGGATGTTAATTTTGTTTAATTTTTAAACTTAAATAACTGGGTTTATTTTAGACTTATTTATTATTTAAAAAAAATGGCAACATACAGATTAACCTCTGAAAACATTTAAAATTAGTTTAGAAACTTCTTGTTTTATTATAATAATTTAATTAGTAATTATACAGGGTGTACTTGAAAGGTCTGCACAAATTTTTGTCTATTAATACACACTCAGAACGGGCACCTTAAAATCTTAATCTATTTTAAAGTTTAATATATTTTATTCTAGAAGGCTCATTTTGATGATCTTTTAAGCAATTTGTAGTTAAATTATTTGACTTTATATTGTCTCTTTCTAAATTAAAACTGAAAGTTTCCATCTGTCAGTTATAGGAGGGAAAACACAATGTTGATTTTTTGGTAGAAAGTTTGAAATACTCTGGAATATGTTGATAAAACAAGGAATTTAAAAATGACTTTATTATTTAGGTGCATCTTTTCTTGCCTTATTTTTGCTGGAGATATTCGCTTTTGAAGAAGACACTAACATTTTTTTGTTATTTTTATTGTGATAATAAAATTTTATAGAGTTACCGATTAAATGGAGAAAATAACAAGAACATTAAGAAAATTATTATTAATACCTAGTGTTACCCTATACGAACTTTCTTCTCGTTCACTTACATGTACTTTCCTTACATGGTGCAATTCATTAAAAATTTGTAAAGCTGGCAAACGGCGATTTTTTAGTGATAAACTTACAATAAATCGATCATCTCGATGCGAAGTTCTCTTATGAAGCCTATTCCTGGAGGTCTAGACTCTATATAGACTAGGACAAAAAGCAAAGGCATGGTTTTAATGCAAAAATTGCAAAAAAATGATAGTGCCTTCTCCAAAAGCGAAAAAGTTTATAAAAAAAATAAAGCCAGTGAGATGAACCAAAAAAGATACTATCGAGAAACGATGCACCTAGATGATAAACATCTTTTCAAATTTTTATCAAAATATCAACGTTTTGTTTTCCCTCGTATAATTGACCGATGGGAACTTTCATTTTTAATTTAGAAAGAGATACTAAAAAGTCAAATAATTTAGCTACAAATTGTTTAAAATATCATCAAAATCTTACAAATTGTTTAAAATATCATCAAAATCGGTTCACTAGAACACAATACATAAACTTTTAAATTACACCAAGGTGGTGGTGCAAAAAAGATGCCCGTTCTTCGTGCCGGTGAATGTATGTCGCCGGTGTCACCCATATATCACACATTTCTATTAGTCTGTATGCTGATTTGTAGGAAGCTTTAGTAAGATGTGATAATTCATAATCATTGTAGACTTTTCTTAATATTAGTCATGTGTAAATGACTATGCCTTTGTATAAACTTATATTACGTTATTGTTTATAAGTGATTGGTAATAGATAACCATAAAAATTTACGATTTATGTACCGTTTTCATAATTTATTTACAACTCAAAATTTACATATAGTGTAAAGGTAGGAAAATGTTGGCAGTGAAACTCTCTTCTTGGATAATATTTTCTGTACGTATCGACATCAGAAAAAACATATTTGTTCGGTTGACATTATCTTTATTGTTTAATTTTTTTAGTTTTTTTATACCTGGATGAACTTGGTACCCTGGCAGAAAGGAAAAGAATTAAAAACTTCCAGGTACCAGGCCATAACGGCTTCCCAGTCGTCTTCCTTAACATCTTGAGAACACCCAAATGTATGGCCTATAGGGCAGTAAAATTCTGGATTAAGAAAAAGCAGACCGTTCACTGGAAAAACAGACGGGGGCATATTAAAGTGTGTTATCCAGGGACCTAATTCTAAAACCACTACTGTTCAAGCTGAACAGGAATAAAGTGTGGACTACAACAGGTTTCTTGAGAGCATATATGGCTGCCAAGTGGCTCCCGAAAAAGCCTAAACTATATCATGAAAGTCTTTGCTGCATAATCTGCGATAAAGATCCTGAAACAGCAGAGTACACAATATGTCACTGCGAGGTTCTAGACTGCAAGTGACACTTTCTATTTGAGAAAGCAAGGCTAGAACTGGAGAAACTATGCGTCCATCCTATACCTGGATAGGAAAGACCTGCACATACTGGTATGGGACACAGGGATAGAGAACTTGGTCCCAACTACGAAAGAGGACACACACAATTTACCTTAGAGGTCGCAGGGTTTCCGGCATAGACCATTTCAGTTCTATACTACGGGACTTATCAGTAACGTAATAATAACTAGCTGCAGCCTTTGGTCTGTATGATCATCAGATATACCAACGACTCTGATGGTCTGTGGTAACATATCTGAGATAAATTTCCATCAAAAATCTCATAAAATTTTAGTCTTCTTGTGAAACTCTACCATTATAAAATTATTTTGTAATGGTAGATTGGCTAATGGTAGATTTGGTAGAATTGGATGGTTAATCAACCAACCAAATAGATACAGTGCCTCTGCCGAGAGAGGATGCATAAGGGACAAACTGGAGGATTTCATCTCGCCGCGATGCTCGCCACGATGCTGGCTGCGATGCTTCCGCCGCGCACTGTTTTAAAGACGGCCAGTAAGTGCGCAGCGGCATGCGATTTAAAGAATCGCGGATCGCGGCTGGCATCGTGGCGAGCATAGTGGCGCGCATCGCGTCGAGATGATCATCGCCTCACTCTGTTTGTACCCTAATCACCATAAGGGATCTAATGAGTCCTAAGTGCTTCATGTCTTTTAGAATGCATTTCTTCTAGTGAACAGTAGCGTGCCGTGGGTAAAAGGGCGGGGTAGGCGAGCTATGTTGAGGGCGCCGGGTACATGTAGAGCAATTCAAATTGCCGAATTCAAGGTGTTCAGATTATGGTTCATTTGACACGATTGGGGCGCTTGGATTATAGGATTATACAGTACTTCGGATTATAGAGGTTGTATTGGGATGTATATTTATTCATATATTATTACATTACTGTACTACTAGGGAAAATATGAACAAAAAATAAAACTATCTACTTAATTAAAATTTTAAGCGTCTTGTTTTTACAGACTTAAGTTTGTTTAATAACTTATCATAATCGATTAATTGCGCTTTTTCCGATTCGATACTCAGTATAAGTTGTTTGTCCTTTCCTGAGTCATTGAACATCTTTGGAAATTTAAAATTTTATTTAACCTGCTAATTGATCTTTCTGCTCCAGCGCTGTTAGAGGGTAAGGTGAAAAATATTTTTAACAAAACAGTGAGAGCAGGATATGAGGCATCTGAATGGTTTGTCATAATAAAAGGAAGAATTTCTTTTGTCAGAAGATTATTACTATCATGTCTAAGCTCTACAAGAAGTAGTGTTGGTCAGGAAAATGTCGAAAATGCAAACAAATAAAAAGACTTGACCATAACGTGATCGTAGAATGAGAATAGTTAGATTGTACGTTCAATTTTGCGATTTCATTAGGGCGCGTCGCTTAGTCACAGCTAAGGGCGGAGGGAGCAATGGTCCCCCCCCCCGTGCCGCTTATACGGCACGCCACTGCTAGTGAACAGAAGAGAACAGTCCCAATTTTTTCCGGAAAATATTACTATTTTGGACCAGTTACAGATAATTAAAAAATACGAACTAAATAAATACCGACGAATAGTATTTTATTTTTTATAGAGATTTATTTCTTAAAACTTAACTGAAAGTAATGCAATAATTCAATAAATAACAATCCCATCTTCAATTTTACATTTTCCAGCACATATATTAACAAATTTCTTCTCATATCGATGGTTATTCGTCTCGCACGAGGCCAAACACTGTGTTACTGGGTCATCTTCGTCGAAATCGAAACCATTCGGCTCACTTTCTCGCGCTCAGCACACACAACTACGTCACAGATCGACCGAACTACTTACTATCTCCGCGCCCGACGTTACGTGTCTTCCGTTACATCATCCTCAGGGAGGCGTGCGGCGAGAAATTCTTCAGTGGAAGAAGGTCGCCAAACACGATGATTTCGTCTCGTTCGACGCTCTAATTTATGGGCGATTTTTGTGAAATTGTGGTTGCCATTGATCTTCTGATGAGTTTAATACTGATGGTTCACATTCTTCAGATAATTTAGGACGAAGCTAGGACTTATTATTAAAATAACTAGGACTAATCTGATCCTTAAAACTAGGCTTCTCTTTCATATTTTGAATATATAGGGTTGTTCACCACATATGACACGAAGTATTATAGATAAACGATTAGATTTTTGCAAATTGTAAGTTTTGGGTTCGTTGAAGGACTATTAGAGTTACAATTTAAAAATATTTTAACAAGATACAGAGTGTCCCAAATAATTAAAAAATATTATAGTTGTATTTTTTTAAATGGAACACCCTGTATATTATTCTCTTTTGAGATTCTAAGATTGAAATAAAGATAAATTTGATTAAGGTTTATCACACTTAAACCTTACCGTTTTTGAAATATTTTTAATTTTGTGAAATTGCAGTAAAAAATTTAAGGCTTTTTATTTCTCCAAGGGTATCAAAGTTTAATACTAAATATTTACTGAAGATTATTTATTGATCAGATATTGTGTTGCAATAATAAAAATTTTACTACCTTATACAGAGGGTCTAAAAATTTATATTAAATAATTACCTACTACCTTTAAACAGCAATAACTTGTTGAATTTAACACACTGTATATTTTACATGAATCAGATGCACAATTTAATTGTCTATCAAATTGTATTATACCATTTTTTACCTATCTCTTCAAGTTTTCGTAGAAAATGCATTTTCTTATTTAGACCTCATTTATCACTATACCCATGGAATAATGACATTTTAGATTATTTTTAGACACTCTGTATAAGGTAGTATTTTGTTTATTATTGCAAGACAATATCTTGTCAATAAATAAACTTCAGTAAATATTTAGTATTAAAAACTTAGATACCGTTGGAGAAATGAAGCTTTAAAATTTTTACTGCAATTTCATAAAATTGGAAATATTTAAAAAACGGTAAGGTTTAAGTATGCTAAACCTTAATCAAATTTACCTCTATTTCAATAGTAGTATCAAAAAATAGAATAATATACAAGGTGTTCCGTTTTAAAAATATACAATTATAATATTTTTTACTTATTTGGGACACTCTGTATATTGTAAAAATATTTTTAAATTGTAGCTCTAATAGTCCTTCAACGAACCCAAAACTTACAATTTGTAAAAATCTAATCGTCTAGCTACAATACTCCGTGACGTATGTGGTAAACAACCCTGTAGATAATCTTAAAAACTATTGTTTTTCGATGTATTATGTATTCTCCACGAAGAGAAATGCATTTTTGCATCCAATACTAAAAGCAGTTAATCAACTGGCTTGCTGGTTCTGCAAACTGCATTTTTGAAGGCGCTGACTGCATCTTATGAAAACTAGAACCTTTGACCATGCATTTCATTCTTAATTTTTGGAAAAGTAAAAAAGTCGTTAGGACTTGAATCGGGATTGTATGACGGATGGTCCAACAATTCGATGTTTTCTTGCTTTAAAAACTCAATTGTTCTTGATAGCAGCAATGATACACCGCATTTATTAGTAAAACTTCTAACATAAATACATAATCAGATGAAATGTCTATACAGGGTGTCCCAGAAATAAGTGCAAGTATTTTAAGGGGTGGTAAATCTCAATAAAAGAAACATATTTTCCCTTTATCGTCTTTCAAATAAGTCCAAAATAACGGAGTTATTTTACAACGGATTTAATTTTCAAAAAAAAAATTTTTGCTAAAATTTTGAGAACCACCGGATCTTTTCTGGATTTTCTTTCTTGCAAACTTAAACTAATACCTATGTTGCCATATTATCAAGAAATATGTTTTTTAACTAAAAACTAAAAAAAATTCCAAAACATTTGTCAAAAAATTTCGAATTTTTGATTTTCTTTTTCGCGAAAAAAAACTCATAGGCGTGTTTTTGGGGTTGAACTATACTGTCAGTTAAAATACTTGCACTTATTTCTGGGACACCCTGTATATTCACAATTTTACACAGTTTACGTTTTAACTTCACTATAATTAACCTATTTTTTCTCTTTCAGTGGATGATGCTAGTGGAAAATACTCTACAGGATGGTATTGGGGAAATCAGTACTGGTTAGGATCACAAAGCTTGTGCGATCACATTGAACCAAAATCACGATCGATTATCATCAATTCACAGGTGAGTTTCTGAAACTATTTTTTTTAAGTGAAACTTCTTTACGCGCGTTGGGTTAGTGGGTTGCCACAGCTACCCCATTCAGGGTAGATCTACCCCTTTCTAAAACAATTTAACCCCGTTATCTCGTGATAATCTACCTCAATAAAAAATAAGCTTGTTGCAACATCGGGTAAAGATACGCGTGCCATACGCGGCTAAGAAAATCACTATAATAAACTTGAAACTGTACCAACTTTGATTTCATGAGGTTGGTCAAGTTTGCCCCCCGTATTAAACGAAATTCAAAAATAGATATACCACTATTTTGCACACATTTTGCACAATTTTGCCCACCGTAAATGATATTTTGCACACTTATGTACCTAAGAGAAACTAGAGCCGTTTTTTAAACGGGGGGCAAACTTGACCGTTCCCCCCATCAGTTACGAAATTAATTTATTTCTATATAAATCGATTCGGCTAATTTGGCACAATTTTGCACACCTATTTTTAAATTTTGCACACCCTCCTGACGAAAGTTATAAAGGGTTAAAAATTTGAAATTTCCCCCCATCTGTGACTAAATTGAATTTTGTTTATGTCAAACGAATCAGATAATTTTGCACAATTTTGCACACCTATTTTTGAATTTTGCACACCATCCTGATTAAAGGATTAAAGTTATGAGGATTTGAAAATTTGAATTTTCCCCCCATCAGCTACGAAATTGTATTTTGTTTATATCAAACGAATCAGATAATTTTACACAATTTTGCACACCTATTTTTGAATTTTGCACACCATCCTGATTAAAGTTTAAAGTTATGAGGGTTTGAAAATTTGCAATTCCCCCCATCAGCGCCGAAATTGAATTTTGTTTATATTAAACGAATCGGTTAATTTTGCACAATTTTGAACAGCTATTTTCGAATTTTGCACACTCTCCTGACAAAAGTTATAAAAGTTTGAATATTTGAATTTTGTCCTATTGTGTGTGAATTGTCCGATTTAAAAAAAAAACATAAATATGAGTCATCTTTGAAAATGATAGATCTCAGCGACGTGGAAAACTGCACGGAACCCAGACTTCACCTTTTCGATAAGTTATAAGATAACCGAGACATGAGGGTTGTCGAAAAATGCAGAAGTTTCAAATTTACCAGGTATTTCAAGAAGTAAGAGGGCTAGGACAAATCTGTGTGTAGAATCTTTAGTTTCATAAATGTTCTTCTATGCAAGCTATAAATTATCGAAAAGGTGAAATCTAAGTTCCGTGCCGTTCTTTACGTCGCTGAGATCTATTATTTTCGAAATATGACTCATACTTATGTTTTTCTTAAATGGGACATTTCACACACAATGGGACAAATTTCAAATATTCAAACTCTTATAACTTCTGTCAGGAGAGTGTGCAAAATTCGAAAATAGCTGTGCAAAATTAGCCGATTCGTTTGATATACACAAAATTCAATTTCGTGACAGATGGGGGGAAATTGCAAATTTTCAACCCTTCATAACTTTAATAAGGATGGTGTGCAAAATTCAAAAATAGGTGTGCAAAATTGTGCAAAATTAGCCGATTCATTTGATATAAACAAAATTCAATTTAGTCACAGATGGGGGGGGAAATTTCAAATTTTCAACCCCTTATAACTTTCGTCGAGAGGGTGTCCAAATTTAAAAATAGGTGTGCAAAATTGTGCAAAATTAGCCGAATCGATGTACAGGGTGGGTCAAATTCGACGCTTTTAAATGGAAACACTCTTTTCTATAGGAGATAGACAAAAACTAATATCAGTGTCTGGAGCTCAATTTTTGTCAAAAACATGATGGTGAAAACCGCATATCGATATCTGTACCGTTTCGGAGTTACGGGGTGTTTTTCAAAAATATGCATTTTTAACAAATCGCTGTAACTTTTTTGCTATGAAAAATTTTGTATTTTTATGAAAACATTTCCAAAGCACCTTTTTACGCAGAATTTAATGGTTTGGAATGGTTGTTAAGAATTATCAATAGAAAATTTGATTTTTTATATGGGACACCCTGTATATTTTTAATTTATTGAAAAGAATTTAAAATTACCTTTCCAAAAATATAACACACTTGGTATTTTGCTCGATTCCTCTTCGAGATATAGAGTATATAAAAATTCGCCCGCTATAAATAAGTAGGTTTTGAACGGCACCGGCTGTAATGCAAAAAAAAATCTAGCTGTGAGCATCAATTAAAACGGAAATAATATTTGCTATGAGAGATGAGAGATGCAGAATTTTATAACAATTTAAAATATATTTAACCAACATCAACAGATTTAAACTATATCTAATAACAAAAAAAAATAAATAACCAAGACATGAGATTTTGCTACAGGTGTTCGACATATCGACTGTCTTCTGTTATGGACAGGCGGGACAGTTTTTGAACATTCATCGCGGAATTCGTTAACTCAGTGGGGGGTGAAAGGTACCCTCTCATAACTACTAAGTATTTCTAATTCTTGTCTAGATTATACGGAAGAACAAGGAACCTTTATTCTTCCGCAAATATATCCATAGGATTAGATCCATGGGCACTAAGTCAGGCGGCCTCGACGGCCAACGGCTGGGATCTTCGTTAGCTATACAATTATTATTCTTGAAATTGGCTGCAAAAATTTGCTGATCACTTCAGCGTTCAGAGGCGGTGCGTCGTCTTGCTGGAAAAATATGTTTTCGAGTTCCATAAGGGCATATCATCAATAAGGGGTCCAAAGCCTACTAGTTAAAAGTGGCGAACTTTTAAAAATACTCTATTTCGAAGGGGATTATAACAAAATATCAAGTGTGCTATATTTTTGGAAAGGTAATTTTAAATTCTTTTCAGTTAATTAAAAATATAGAGAGTGTCCCAATTAAAAAATCAATTTTTCTGTTGATAACTCTTAAAATATTAATTTTAAAAAAATTATACTTATACCATTAAATTCTACGTAAAAAGGTGCTTTGGAAATGTTTTTATAGAAATACCAAATTTTCCATAGCAAAAAAGTTACAGCGATTTGTTAAAAATGCAAATTTTTTAAAAACACCCCGTAACTCCGAAACGGTAACAGATATTGATGTGCGGTTTTCACCATCATGTTTTTGATGAAAATTGAGCTCCAGACACCGATATTAGTTTTCTTCTTTCTCCTATAGAAAAGGGTGTTTCCATTTAAAAGCGTCGAATTTGACCCACCCTGTACATAGATATAAATCAATTTCGTAACAAATGGGGGGGAACGGTAAGTTTGCTCCCCGTTTAAAAAACGGCTCTGGTTTCTCTTAGGTAAGTGTGCAAAATATCATTTATGGTGTGCAAAGTTGTGCAAAATGTGTGCAAAATAGTGGTGTATTTATTTTGGAATTTTCTCTAATACGGGGGGCAAACTTGACCGACTTGATTTCATGCATATTTTCATCTATAGGTTTGTAGCTTCTGAATAACGATCTTGGTAAAGCATCTAGCCCATTTGCCAGCTCAGAATTGGAATTTAGAGTTAGTAACTCGCATTTTCATTAGAGGACTCTGTCATATTTATTTGAAACCAATAGTCAACGAGAATATTCGTATAATTTAATAAAATTACTGTAAATCACTTTAAATAATGAATTGTTTGTAATTGAGCTGTAATTTCTGTATTATTAATCCGGTAAATGATGGAGATTCAACAATTGTGATTGATTAAATTTTTATTTTAAGAAAACTTTTGTTAACAACGTTCTGAGAATTCAAATAATGAATTGAATAATGACATCTGTCTAAAAAAAGACAGCGATTTAGAATGACAATTTGGTTATGTAAAATTTAGAGTGACAATTTTGATTATATAAAAGAAATACTGGTTGCCTAACGAAACATCGGTCAAAAAATGTTCAAAAATGTTTCACGTAATTAATGGTTATGACTTTAAAGTACTTGTTTGTCATAAATATCTTTCACAATATACAATTACATGAGTTTAAACATAATTATCGTGGTGTCAGTACTAAAATGCAACTGATAAAAATGCGTTGCATGGAAAAGCCATATCTATCCTAATGTGAAATTCGTGCGTTTTTAACTCGTTGTGCAAATTGTACTTAAAATGCATTTACGGGAAGCTATAAAATCATTTTAGATCTTTTTGTAATCATCCAAGAGCCAATATAAATTAGTTGTGGTGGAATCCATAGACAATGACACGATTTCTACATTGTGTCCCTGTTCTTCATGTTTAGCGTTTCAGTATATTATTATTTAATATACAGATCGAAAGAAAATTATTACTCATAATGGCCTTTCGTCAATTCTTTATGAGTCATAAATTATTAATTAATTATTTTAAATATAATAAACACCGTTTGTTCCGACAGAAATTATCGTCGATTAATTTTTTAAAGACTACTATGACGCTGTTTTTTGACCATGTGGTATATAAATCAACTACTACTAAAACATACATAAAAATTACTTATAATTTCCTTGGTAAACACAAATAAATAAGTTGTACAGACCTTATTTACTCACTGTCAATGTCAAGTGAGATGAAGAATCAGAATCTTTTCGTTTGGCCTTGTTTTTTAAAAGACCATGTATGCGTTTTATTTTTTTCCGGTCAAACAGCATACATAAGTAGTAAATATTTTGTTTTTTAAAATACGATTTAGCACGTGACAAGGTGAAGCATCCACATTTTTTAATAATAAATCGATTTTTCCTCATTTTTTTTTGTAATTTGTTTTAAATTTAATATCTATTTAATTCAGAATTCCCTTCTCACTAATAAAAATAAAATATCTCTTTTATAAAGTACTTGATTTAAGGAAAGATAAAAAAATCATAATATAAATATCTTTAATATTAATAATAGTAATTAATAATTAATTAACATACAATAATTTAAGTTGGAATATTTGGCGTCTCCCCCGCCACTTTATCTTTTTTTTAAATGATACACATCTCTCAAATTACACCAAAACAACTTATTTTATACAGTTTTAAACCCTGGACGCATGTTTCACCAACTATATTAATATCAGGAGCAGCCGGGGGCAGATCCAGAATTCGGTTAGGGGGGCTAGACTCAAAACCTTACACAAAGTGTCGTTTGTGTGCTACTCAAAGACTGTTTTTTACTCCAGAGTCGTTGTGACAAAATTAATTAAACCCAACCAACAACCAACCAAAAACATGTGCCATCTTTCGTGTGGAGATTAAATAAGATTTATTTTTGGACGTATAAATAAGATTTATTTTTCATATATATTTTTATCATAATGTGTCCGATTTTGCTTAGTTTCGTAGTTACCTAGGAGGTTAAAGTTTTCACCTTTTTTTTTTATTTATTACAATTTTCTTCCACGTGCTTTCAGCGGGGACATGTATATGGGTTATCACTGGAATATTTTTCTAAAAAAACATGTGCGCTACTGACTTCTTTCTCGTATTACCGAAGGTGTGTAGGCCATCTAATGCCGATTAAAAGTTGTATCTTGATATTTTGTCCATTTCAATCTCTTTGATGTGAAAACGTAATTTTATTAATCACAATTAATAAAATTAAAATTAATTAATTATTTATTAATATAATTTATTATTGAATTTTATTAAAATTTATAACACAGTGTATTTGTGTAGTACAGTCAGAGGCGCAACTAGTGGGGGGGCAGGGGGGGGCAGGGGGGCTTTTAGTCATCTGCGCCCCCCAGATGACCGGTGCGTGTCGTATGAAATTGGTTTTAACCTCACATGAATCTTATCTTATAGTGACCTAAGCCCCCCAAAAACTTGAGCCCCCCCAAAAGTATATGTCTAGTTGCGCCCCTGAGTACAGTGCTACCTAGCCCGAGCAAATTCCCCCCAAAAATAATGGTATTTAAGAAACTTAGAAAAGGCCTATTTTTTAAAAGTTTTAATATCCTGTACTTTTAAAACTAAGCATTTCCGCACCCAAGTTTATAGGAACTTCTTTTTAATATTTTTTGATGAGGAATCAATGAGTATACTTATTTTACATTTCGGCAAGTTTATTTACATTTGGATGCTATTAGAATAAGAAAAAAATGTCTATACCTATGGTTTTACAGAGACAACTTTAAATCAGCATTTAACGATCTACACAATTTTAATAATCGAAGAAAAAAAGTCAATGGCGTACATATTATTTTTAAAAAAATATTCCAGTGGTAACTCATATGCACGTCCCTGGTGAATATGTCGACACTTTTTTAGCATTAAAATATGTCCTATTTATAATAACTTTTCACACCTTCAATGTTCATAAAAAAAGTGAAAGAATTTACACACAGACGCAGAAAACACCAATAAGCAGTCCCTAAGAGACGATAACAACGAGATAATTCTAGGAGTAAAGTCTAAGCTTGCGAGATGGAAAGAATATATCGAAACCCTTTTTAATGATGACAGACCTTGCTCCCCACCACCGATGGATCACATACTGAATGAAAAGGCTCCAGCAATAACCAAAGATGAAGTTGTTCATGCAATAAATGCACAGAAAAGCGGAAAAGCTACCGGCCCCGATAAAATAAACTTAAAAACGAAAGCAAAAGCCTAGGTTTTGTAACATCATTATTTAACAAATTATATAGCTCAAGCAAAATACCGTCAGATTGGCTTAAATCAACATTCGTAACACTGCCAAAGAAACCCAACGCCTCACAATGTGATGACTATCGGATGATAATTCTTATGTCCCATGTCCTCAAAACCTTTCTTAGAATCATTCACACGCGAATCTACAAGTGCGAAAATCAGATGAACAACACCCAGTTTAGCTTCAGAAACGGACTCGGAACGCATGAAGCACTCTTCTCCCTAAATGTAATGACACGTAGGTGTAGAGACATGAATGTGAATGTATTTGCATGCTTCATAGACTATTGTAAGGCGTTCGACTGTGTTAATCATCAGAAGATGATCAAAATTCTAAGAACAACCGGAGTTAACGAACAAGACCTACGTTTCATATCAGAACTTTATCGGCATCAAACGGCGGTAGTTGAGATGAAGCAGTCAACATCGGAAGATATACAAATCAGACGGGGTGTTCGACAGGGTTGCGTCTTGTCTCCGCCCCTGTTTAACCTGTACTCGGAGACTATATTTAGAGAAGCACTGGCTCGAATCCAGGGCGGAATCAAGTTCAATGGAATCCCAATAAACAATATCAGATATGCCGATGATACGGTTATAATAGCCAACGATATACAAGGACTGCAAAGCATCATAGATTCGGTAGTCCATGCTATAGTGAGATGTTTGGACTGCATCTCAATGTCTCCAAGACCAAACTATTGGTCTTTTCTAAGACTCCAATAAATGTACACCTGCGTGTCAAGGGACAAACAATTGAACAAGTGACCTCAATAAAGTATTTAGGAGCTAACATCAATAGTCAGTGCGACCCGAAAAGAGAAATATTTTCAAGAATTGGGCAAGCGAGAAAAATCTTCGTGAGTATGAAATCATTTTTACAAGACGAGATCTCAGTGCGGAACTCAGCACTCGAATGGCCGGATGCTACGTCTTCTCTGTGTTACTCTATGGATGTGAGAGCTAGACACTAAATTCACAGACCGAAAATGGATGCTGTGAATCTCATGGGTACCAAGGATCACCAACGATGAAGTACTCCAGCGCATGCAGAAACAAAAAGAGATACTGAATACCATCAAGGAAAGAAAAATGCAATACCTGGGTCATGTGATGAGAGGTGATAGATACGAAATACTGCGCTTCATAATAGAGGGCAAACTGCAAGGGAAAAGATCAGTAGGAAGACGCCAGAACTCTTGGCTAAAATATTTAAGGAGATGGTTTGAACGCTCGTCTGCGGAAATCTTCCGGGCTGCAGTTTCCAGAGCCACAATTGCCATTTGGATCGCCAACCTTCTCCAGGAGAGGGCGTGATAAGAAGAAGAAGAGAGTAACTTTTACCAAAGGTTTTACCTCAAAATTTCATTCGAATCGCTAAAAGCACATGGAAGAAAATTATAATAAATCAAAAAAGATGAAGACTTTAACCCTCTGTGGCTAGGAAACAAAGCAGAATCGGACCTATACTAATATGAAAAATAAATCTTATTTTTACGTGAGCAATCTCTCCACGAGAGATGGCACACATTTTTTTAAACACCCTGTATGAAAATTGAATATTTGCATAGGCACTCTACTAGTATTTTACCGAGCGTAATAATCAAATCTTATCAATACAGTTAAAAAAGAGTAAAAAATTGGCGCCGGGAGGCACGTATAGCCGCCCATACTAAAATATGTTAATATCTCAAAAACTGCGACTTTGACTGATTTTGATGTTATTACAAATTTTGTTGCAAATATTATTCTTAATCTTAATTTGAAAACCGCGTTTCGCTAGCTACTGTAATTTTGGAGTTACGATTTTTTAAAATTTTTAACCCCCTCTCGTACCCCCTTACCAACCCCCCACCCCCACCAAAAACTAATGGCCAGATTCTCGGGTGCCACAGTATTTTTGTGCCAAATTTGGTTAAAATCGATTCAGCGGTTTTTGAGTTATCGTGTTATAGACGGACAGACAGACAGACAGACACCATGAAAATATTTTGTATTTAGGTCATTTATGACCCAAATAACTCATTTTGAGTGAAATTAAAAAAACTTTTTTTTCCGATCCTAATAGCCTACCATACCTATTGGTATGGTCGGCTAATAAAATGGTGTTTTGTGGTCTCTCTCTTCAGTCCTTCACCCTACGTGTGAGAGTATGGTGACATCATGTGACTCATGTGAGGCTTTGGGGAGGTTGTGGTCCACTAGGGTTTTGACTTGGTCTACCCACCTTAGGTGACCTTCCACGTGATCGTCTTCCCTCTACCTTCCCCTCCAAAATCAGTCTCTCAATTGAGGTGCCACTCCTGGCAATATGGCCAAAATATCGGAGGATTGACCGATTCAATTTGGTAATGTCGGTTCGATGAGCCGTCCATGATATTCGCAGCAACCGTCGATATACCCACATCTCCAAGGCGTTTATTCTTCGCTTATCACTTTCCTTTAGCGTCCATGTTTCAGAGCCATACATAGCTATGGGGAAAATGAGGGAGTTCGCAATGGGAAGTTTAGTTTTCCGTGTGATTACTGAAGTCTTCCATATCTTAGTCCGCTTTGTTGTTGCATTCCTCGCCATTGCCACTCTGCGCCTGATTTCAGCCTCGCATCCTCCAGAGTTTGCTATCATGGAACCTAAATAGTTGAACTGGCACACAACCTCTTATCCAGCCACGGTTCGGACATCAGGTTGGTTGTTGCGGAGGCGGTCAACAATCATCGTCTTGGGTTTCCGTTGGTTCCGTTCCAAGTTAGTTCCAAGCTTTAATATTAGTTAGTTCCGACCAAGGTAATCCGTTACGTTTAGTTCCAAGCCATATTCTTTACTAATAGAGCACAGTGCAGCCATGACTTCTTGCAACTCTTCTTTGCTGGCGGTTATAACCACGGTATCATCATCCGCGTATCTCATGTTATTTAATCTCCTGCCCCCCACGGATATCCCACCGTTCCATTCTTCTACTACTCGACGCATGATATATTCAGTGTAGGAATTAACAGGATTGGCGAGAGTAATACATCCCTGTCTCACACCTGCGTTACTCTTGAAACCACTCGATAACGTGTTATTAGCTCTGATTTTAGCATTGTTGTTCTCATAGAGCTGTTTAACCAAATAAATGAGGTGAGGTGGACTGCCCAATTCTAGTAAAATAGTCCAAAGTTTATTCCATTTTACCTTATCAAACGCCTTGGAGTAGTCCACGACAGGGGCGGATACAGGAATTTATTTTAGGGGGGGCCCAAATAAAAAGTAATGTAGAATATGCTGTTTAGGGTGCCATTTTTGACCCAAAAGCCTAATAGTTAACCCAAGTTATAGTTTCTAGGGGGGGCCCGGGCCCCATGGGACCCACCTCTATATACGCCACTGGTCCACGAAGCACAGGTACATCTCGATGTTGTATTCTCTGGCTTAATATAATAATAATAATTATTATAATAAATAATTAATTAATATAATAATTATTAATAAATAATTATTTAATATGAGTATTAATCTATTCTTTATCCTTTTAGAACAGGTCCAGAATGGTTAGGGCAGCATCCCTTACTAAGTTTCTACCCTCCAGTCCCAGCCAAGCGGTTGGTTACAAACAAGGACCTTTGGTTTATACCTCTACACCACCATTTTCAGTTGCTTTCTATACCATGAGACTCCACATTAATTCTACCTTCACTACAGAGGTAACTTTTAATAGATAAATAACAAATTTTTACACAATGTAATACATTTTCATATCTTATATTTTCATTAATTTTTCCATAAATCTATTGATGGCTATGTTAGTGAAATATTTGAGTAACACAGAAAATATAAGAAATGAAAGATTTTTGATTATTCTTTTCTATTTACAGGAGAGAATATTACATTTGGGTCTTTGTTTACCCTTCGCTTGTACAAACGATGATGTGAAAACAATTATTGAAGAAACATCGACCACAGCACCTCAAATTACAGTAGATGTCCTCAAAATCCGTTCTAGGCATGACAGATTCGTCGTATGGATGGATCCTACATTTATTATTTTGTGGTAAAAATAGCTAAATTAACAAAATATCTTTTGATAAAACATACTAAAAAATAGAAATTGTATACACAAATATCTTAAGTAATATCTAATACCTCTATATGTACTGTATGATAAAAAAAACGGCGTCTGTTTAGCTTTGAACTGATGATCGATGACATTCTTCATATAATTTTATATATAAAATGACAGCGACCTTCATTTCATAGCCATCGCTGACGCCGTATTTTTTCGATCATATTGTATTTTACCACTGAAGAGGAAATCTGAAAAATAAAAAATGTAGTTAAGAGTCACAAACGGAAACCAGTGTTTGTCAGTGGCTTTTTACTTGTAAACAAATTTGCCTAATTAACTGCTTATGTTTCAGGGGGTAGACCTCGAAACGCGTAGTCAGAAGCAAAAAACAGAACGTCAATGGTTGCATTTAGATATTTTAAATATAGGGAATTAAAATAACTTTGGTTGCACATCATAATACGACCTAGAGGTGTGTAGTTCGTGAACGAACTAGTTCCAATGAACTATTCCGACCCCGGAATGAAAAGAACTAGTTCCTGGTTTCTCAAAGAACTAGTTCCTCAGGATCTATTCCGGGATCGAGACTGTGACCGATATATAATAATATGCGACGGATCGGCCAGCGCGCGTAGCCCGATGGTAAGCAGGAGTGGGGAGTGGGGAGTGCCAGCCGTATGTTATCGGATCCGGACCTAGAGGAACTAAATAAAAGACTAGTTTAGGTACGTACGGATCGGGAAAGCGCGATAGATGTTAGGCAGGAGTGGGGAGTGCCAGCCGTATGTTATCGGATCCGGACCTAAAGGAACTAAATAAAATACTAGTTTACGTATGGATCAGCCAGCGCGATTGATGCTAGGCAGGCGTGGGGAGTGCCAGCCGTATGTTATCGGATCCGGACATAGAGGAACTAATTAAAAGACTAGTTCACGGGAATCTATTCAGTCGGCATATCCGAGGTATAATACAAGACGGATTCGGCCTTATCTATTGCCACAGCCGGCGTAATTACCACAGAAAATTGTTGTGGATACTGTTTTTGAGTTTTAGTTTGTTTTTTTAAATATTTTATGGGAATGTTTCACTTTAGGTCCCTAAAATTAAGAAATATCTTATAAAACGAAATAGATATCTGAATTTTTAGACAAAAACAAAAAGCTTGAAGTGAGGAAAAATGCAATTTTTTGTAAAATTTTTGTAATATTTGCTCCAATTGATTTGTGATATAGTTTTTTAAACTCTGATTTGAGTTATTTTTTTATTTTTTTTATCTGGAATAAAACTTACCTATATGTTTTTAACATACACAATTACATGTCTCGTTATATCTCCGTACATTATAAAAATTATACAGATCATACTGTGAATAGTTCTGACTGACAATGAAACGCATTAGCAAGCAAGGGGGATGTCAATGTTAGTCGGGAACTATTGTGAACTAAAGACCTAGATCAAGGAACTATTCCTGTGGAGGAACTAGAACTAAGGAACTAGTTCCTCCCAAGGAACAAGAATTCCCATCTCTAATACGACCACCAGCAAACTCCATAATACGACGCATGGTGTCATTGATGACGTGCACCCAAAGTTGTTTTAATTTCCCTATAGTTCTTTTTCTTAGTTATAAAAATTCGTTCATGAGTAAAAGGCCACTAACAAGCTGGTGTTCAAAGGCCAAATCCCGAGGCTTTTTTTAATAATATGTTTTATTTATAATTTTTATTTATTTAATATAGTGTGGTGACTGCAGGTATGATATGTTTACTGACAGGTGGTACCATTTTCGATTACTACCTGGAACACGAGAAAAATAAAAGAGTCGCTACTATAACACAACGGTTTTCAGTACCGAGTTTAAAATCGAACAACGGTAAGTTGAAATAAAAAAATGTAGATAAAACTATAGATCATACCAAATAAACTTTTAGTCACGTGATTAAGCTTGACCGGCACAGCGTTGTCCACTTTTACATATTTTCTTTTGATCAAAATATTTGAGAAAACAGAAATAAATTAATTATAAATATTGTTACGGATTCCGTGGGTCCACTAATTTAAACTCACGATAAAAGACTTAACTAATTTTTTTTCTCACAATTTACACACAATTTATACTAATAACACACAATTAACTACTTATAAAATTCCTTCGCCAAATTGTCCGATTCGTAATAATTTAAACGCGGTATATTCTTTGGGTATATTCAAACTTCAAACTGTCCCAATTGCCGATTACGCCGGCTTATATACTCTATTGACTGTTTCTCGAACCTTCTACAATTCTCGGAGAGCGTTCTACTTCATACTGGAAAAATCTATTGTCTGATTCGGTTACTTGTCGACATGATTAAGAGATGGCGCTTAAAAATGTCTTTTACTTTTTGGTGAATTGACCATGTTTCTTGACACGTTGCGGCAATGTAGGCAATCAGTAATACAGTTTAGCGCCACATACACCTTGACAATATATAAACAGTTATTATTTACAACAACAAAACTCACCTCCTTAACAACACTTAAGGGACATAAAGAGCCATTACTACCGCTTTCTCGTTCAAAATATTCTAATAAGGTTGCGATTAGTGATGGGAAAAACCGATTAATTTCAATAATCGAGTACTCGAATTTAAGCGATTTCGATAATCGAGCGATCGCTCGAGCGAAATATCGCTCGTATTTAAAAATTCGCTCGGCTTTTTATCGAGTATGTCACATTAAAATCGGATTTCAATTTATTTAATTCTAGGATGGCTTGCGTTCGTCGCTCGTAACTCATCACTTGCATCGCTCATTCATAATCGATCGATGTCGGTTACTTCAATAATCGAGTACTCGAGCGAATTTTCGCTCGAGTTATCCCATCACTAGTTCCGATGAGTTTTTAGCAACGGCTGTTAAGCTTGGCGGCTGTCGGCATCTTGTACACTTCGCACTAAAAGCGATTCTAAAAAGAAAAATTCGACTGCAAGGTCTCAATCAACTGCAGAACAATTCACTTAAAAAAAAGGTTATAATATAAAACTAAAGTGTCAAAATGAATTAAAATGTCAGAAAATAAATAAATTAATGTGGCAACTTCACATTTCTTACAGCAGAGCTACAACCTGATTCGCCAGCGGGAAATTTAAATTCCAGTTAGTCAGTTAGCCCGGCGCCGAATATGTCCATGGCTGGTAACAATGAATTTAATAATCGGGCCCTCAATGACGTAACTAAAAATTTATTTGGTATCGCTTATATAATATGCATTATTGTAGTTTGCTCAAGGATGATTTATGAAATACCGAGCTTTTTTGAATATCGAATCACTGAATAGTTTTTAAGTTAAGGCTTCATATTAAACCAAAAAATGTACCATCCTGTATATAATACACGTTTTTATAGGAAAATCTGGAATATATGTTGTAAATAGGAACACATCAAACGATGGTAATAATAATGGTAGCTTGCCTTCAATTGAAGTAAATGCTTCACGATCTTCGGCTTTCTCCGCAACATCAAAATATAAACTGATTATGAGTAGGTACTTCACAGTATATTTACCAGAGAAATAAGTAAATATAGAGGCTGATAGATAACTAGAATATAAAAAACAACGATCTGATAGAGGGAACCAAAACAACACATTTTTTGATTGATTTTCAGAACTCACTAAATTCACTTATTTCTCTGAGCTGTATATGCTTAAGTAGTTTATTTTAGTCGGTATCAAGAGCTATGGAAGTAGGTTTAAGCTTATACTGTATAGAAAAGTATAGCAAATATTATAATTAACTTTATTGTATTTTAAAATTAGGCTGTACTTAAACTGCCGTTAAACGGTAGCTTACTAAAATGCCGTTAATAGGTATGACGTCGTTGATGTGACGCACTTGACGGCTTTATGAAATATAGAAATGTTAGATAGATTATAATAGAATTAGTAATTAGTAAGTTATAATAGAATTAGTAAAAACCAACCAACCCCACCAAATAACCAACTAACCAATGAATTAACATCCTCCAAATAACCACGCTAACCAACCCGCCAAATAACTAAACCAATCCAACCAAAAAGAGTGAAACCAATGCAATAAGATCACGCTATAAGCAAAAAAAATATAAAAAAGTCTTGGTCAGCGTGAGATTTGAACACTGGACCATTCGCTCACGAACCAAGTTTCAAGTTTCAAAGCATTTATTGAGAATGTCTCCTTAAATACAATAAAAACGTGCTATATACAATATATACAATAAATAAAATAACATGATAAGATGGTATGTTGTTCTTCTGACGAAGCACTCAACCACCTAAGCGAACCCTGTGAACAGGGGGTCCGATGTTTGCCCTAGGTAGCTCTTTTATTGACCGGGCGAGAACTGCATGTTCCGCTTTTGCTCACACATGCATTGGGAGTATAGAGGCAATGCCGACGTGCTTTACTTTAATAAATATGTTGGTTACTTAAATCAGATCCGTAGAATCGGAGGAAAAAACTCTTAAAAAACCTTCGTAATATGCTCACGAACCGATAGCCTCAGCCACGTAGCCACGGGTGCTCTTGCAATATGTTTATGAATAGGCATTACTTTCCGCCGACATGAACGACGTCACAATATCTATTAACGGCATTTTAGTAGGCTACCGTTTAACGACTGTTTAAGTACATCGTTAAAATTATATGCTTTTGCCTCAATACGCTGTGTTTTTCAAAAGTGGACTACCCATGTAACTTTTTATTTTTTTAGGTAAACCGGGTGGGTCTCAAAAGTGGCTCACCTCTATAACTTTTTATTTTTTCAGATAAAAAAACAAATTTGGTATGTTAGGATATGTCATAAATTTAAATTGATAGACGTATTCAATAATTGTTTTTGGTCACTTCCTGTTTCACCGGAAATGACTACACCTTTTGATTTTTAAATGACACCTTCGGTATTTTTTTACCTTATTCGATAGAAAATGACACTCTGAATAGAATGGCATATCATATGTCAACTTTTGACATTTCCGCATACGGTTTATTTGAAATCGTAACATGCTTAGAAAAGCTTTTTTCCAAATATGCTAACGAGCCACCCTTGTTCTATTTGGAAAAATTGAGATATAATTAAAAATACGATTTGGACATCTTTTAACAGGTCAGGACAAGACACGAAAAATATTAAACGATCAAATATATTTTTCAAAGGGTCCTTGATTAAAAATTAGTGTTTTTAAGACAGCCATGGCACGCTAGATTGCAATTTAAAATGCGATTTTTTTATCATTTCAAATTTGTCATTTAAAAATCAAAAGTTCCATTTCAAATCAAGAAAAAAATCAAAAGTTTCATTTCCGGTGAAACAGGAAGTGACCGAAAACAATTGAATACGTCAATCAATCCTAATTTATGTCATATACTAACATAGCAAATCTCGTTTTTTTTAACTGAAAAAATAAAAAAGTTATAGGGGTGAGCCAGTTTTGAGACGCACCCGGTATATCTGAAAAGATAAAAAAGTTATAGGGGGGATAGCACTTTTGAAAAATACCCGGTATATTTAGAAAATTTTAAAAAATCATTTGAAACAGTAAGTATTAACATACAAAAATGATATTTTAATTCGAACTTATAAAAACATACTTTTGGTTTTGCAAAAAATTTATATCTTTTATAACGGGTGATTCTCTAACTTGGACTAAATTCGGTAAATCAAAGATACTCGTATTTGATTGTACAGAAATATATTGATTGTTGCATGTTGATTTGTTAATATTTTTAGGAATGATTGTAAAGGAACTTATCCTGTCATTTTCTGTCAAAGCCAACATGAAAACGATTTGTGATCAATCAGTTGGAAGTGATACCATACCTGTCCTCCATGGACTTAAAGCAATCAGTATGATCTGGGTAATTTTGGGACACACCTGCATTATTTGTTTTAAATACTCAGGTACTAAAATGATATTACAGACTCTATAATAAAATGTCCCTAAAATTTTAATTACAAGATAATAACGATTATTTTTTAAATCCTGTTACAGATAATATGGAATTTAGAAGATTGATTCAAAAAGAATTCTTCTTTCAAACTATCATCAACGGGGCTTTTAGTGTGGACACTTTCTTCTTTGTCAGTGGACTGTTAGTTTCGTTCTTGTATTTTAGGACCAACGCCAAAGGTAAATTGGATCCCCTATCCAAAGGAAGAAATAAATTTATAGGCGGAGTGTTACATTTTTTGGGACTGATATTTTATAGATTTGCAAGGTAAGGAAAAAATAAAATATATTGTATCTTTAATCTATTAGTTAGTTCATAGATAGTGATTCAGTATTGATCGGTATTGATCCTAAATAATTTTGGACTTCCATTGTCTTTATTTATTGTCACTTCCACAAAAAAAAAACGTTTTGGTCAGATGTATCACTGACCGTTCTAAAGTGTAAACTCTGACCGTTCTCAGATTACACTTAACATGTTCATTCGACACATGACCGTTCCCAATTTACATTCTGACCGTTCTTAGTTCCCAAATGTAAACTCTGACCGTTCTCAGTTTATATTTAACATGTTCGTTCGATACCCATAACCGTTCCGAATTTACGCTTAGACCGTTCTCAGTTCTCAAATGTCAACTCTGACCGTTCCCAGTTTACACTTAACACGTTAGTTTGACGTCATGACCGCTCCTTATTTACATTCTGACCGTTCTCAGTTCTCAAGTGTAAACTTTGACCGTTCTTAGTTTACACCTGAGCAAGATGGATAATACATCTGACCAAAAACGTTGTACGAGTTAAAATAAATAAAGACAATGGACAAGTCCGAAATTCTTTTAATATCTAGTAAAGTTTCTGATGAGTAATTACGAAATTGTATTTCTAGTATTGGCTTTAGTTTTGTTGTAGTAACAATAAACATTTGTGTGATCAGTATACAGGGTGGTCCGAATTGTATTCCGGAAACTTCTGCAGCATATTCTGCAGACTAAAATAAGTAAAAAAGTTCGTATAAATGTATATCCTAAAATGCTTAGTTTCGAAGATACAGGATGTAGAAATTACATTTTTATTTCGATTTTTTCCATATAATTTAAGAAGTAACGTCAATATTTGGATGAAAATTGGTGTCTGGCAGTTTTTGGACATGAGAAATTTGGTTTTCATGTCAATATGACTCCTATTTGTAGAGGGCGCCACCTACATATGGTTTAACTGGTCTGGAGAGTAATAATTTTTCATCCATACCTGTATAAAACTACTGAGTAAAAAATATTCATTTACAACTTTTTTTTACAAAGGTCTCTTGGTAAAAATCGCTACGAGTAATGGTTCTCGAGATATTTGAAATTAAAATTATCAACATTGACAAATTAAACTAGACTGAAATCTTAAATTTGAAATCTTTTTGTGCCAAAAGTTCAACAGAAACTGTTTAATCATCATTTTTTCGCAGAACAATTTATGATTAATTTAAAAAAATAAACATTTATTATTTCAGTCAATTCTTTATTCAACGTGTGCTTATTTTTTGTCAATAATGCCATGTATTGACTATTTCCATTTTAAATATCTTGAGAACGGTTGCTCGTAGCGATTTTTACCAAGAGACATTTTTTACGTAAGAAGCCATGGAAATGTAAATTAATTTTAATTTTTTTAGTCAGTAGTTTTATACAGGTACCGTCGAAAAGTTATTACTCTTCAAAACAGTCAAAACGCATGTAGGTGGCGCCCCCTACAAATAGGAGTCATTTTGACTTCAAAATCAAATTTCTCGTATCACAAAACTCCCAGACACCAATTTTCATCCAGATATTGACGTTACTTCAGAAATTATTTAGAAAAAATCGAAATAAAAATGACACTTCTACACCCTGTATCTCCGAAACTAAACATTTTAAGACATACATTTATACGAACTTTTTTACTTACTTTTATCTGCAGAATATGCTGCCGAAGTTTTCGAAATACAGTTCGGACCACCCTGTATAATAAATAATTAATAGTATAAAGGCAAAGACAGTATGACCAGAAACAACGATCCAATACCTTGGATTTCTCTTGGTATAGGATGAATTGAACATTTGTAATTTTATTTTTCATCATTTTAGACTTACAGCGCCATACCTGTTTGTTCTTGGAGTAACAGAAGTAGCCATGAAATGGTTCAATTACAACTCTGTCTTTGAGGTGCCCGCTTTAGATCATGAGAATTGTCCCAAATATTGGTGGAGAAATTTACTCTACATAAATACTTTGTTCCCAGTAGAACAAATGGTAAGAACATAAAATATTATACCCAGTGTTCCAAAAAAAGCTCCAATCTGGCTTCTTATTTAAGATTTTCACTTCAAATATGCCGGAATTGGCATATAACACATTTTAAAAATATTCTCAGAGATATAACGTATGTTTCAAAAGTATTTTACACTAAAGGTATAGTTTTTTAAATGGATTGCTATATATATTTTTTCGTTAGGTGGATTTACCATAAAATTTTCATTAAAAAATAACATAAAATGTATACTAGGTGGTTTTTTGAAATATTACCGTTTTTTGACTAAATTGTCTACACATTAAAAGCCCTCTCAAAACTGAAAAATAGCAAATTATTAATGCTTTTTAACTGTCTTTCTTAAAACGAATATCATTCTAAAAGAGAGTAAATTCATTAATACAGGGCCAATTCAAAACTAGATATATGTACTACTGTATTTAGTCCTTACTGTATTTTTCCGCTATTTCAAAATGAATTCTAATATTTTTTAATTTTTTTTTTAAGTAAAACACAGGATGTATGTTTTGCCTTTTTAAGAATTTAAAATGTGTCCAAAAAAATGTAATAATATGCTAACTTCTAGTAAAAGAAATAAATTCAGGAAATTATCTAAACACTAAATCTGCCATTATTTTTTTTTGGTTTTTGAGACAGTTGATCAAATTTTAGACTTAATTTGTTATGATTAACAAATTAAGGTTTATGTAGATGTTGATATTATTTAGTAATAATTATTTTGTATTGCTTATATAGTGTATTGTTATGATTAACAAATTCAGGTTTATGTATGTCAGATTGTATTATTCACAATGCATGGTTTTTATGACAGAGGCTATAGAATGTTATAGTAGATAAGATATTGTGAGTGAGGCGCCCGCGGGCAGTCGGTACCGGGCGCTCGCACGAAGCACATGTTTGTGTTGTAATCCTGAGTACAACGATGTAATAAAGGAGTTATAAGAGAAATTCAGTGTTTTATTTGAAAATACAAGTTGTACTATTACATATCAGAAGTGGGATAGACCTACTAGAAGCACCACAAGAGTTTAAAAAGTGCCAATATGCCATGTTATGCGTGAATCCATAAGTTAAGTTGCTGGAAAAGGACATAAAGCCATAAACCAACAAGTCCGGCAGTGTTAGTGAATAAAAAGGATAATAGTACCTACAGGAACACTCGGAAATTGGCTATTATCTAAACATCCTTTGGAAAAATATCATAAAACATCTACATAAACCTTAATTTGTTAATCACAACATTTTTTTTTAAATAAGTATGTTTAAATTTTTAGTGTATGCTATGGAGTTGGTACATCTCTGATGATAGCCAGTTCTATGTTATAGGAGCCATCATTCTAATAGTTGCTACAAGGTAACAATTAATAATTCTACTATTAACAGAGAAATACCGTATGATCGAAAAAAAAACGGCGTCCAGTTGGCTTGGAAACGACGATCGATGACATTTCCCATATAATTTTACATATAAAATGACAGCGATCTCCATTTCACAGCCATCGCTGACGCCGTTTTTTAGAAAAAGAAAATTTCAATATTACATCTCAAGAGATATATGCATAAATTTTGAGCCGTTAAACTTTTGATTATCTTACTATCATATCTTGTAATTATTTATTTACGAACTGTATTTTCTAGGCATTTCAAAAGTGCGGCTTCTTTACTAACAGTCATAGCTGTCAGTTCGTGGATAACAACAGGCTACATAGCCTACTCCAACAGTCACCTGCCTGGAACTGACGATCCTATGGCGCTGTTTGATAAAATCTATGATAAACCTTGGACCAGACTGGGACCTTATTTCATAGGAATGTGTGCTGGTTGGATCTTGTTTAAAAAAGACTGTCGCATATCGATGTCAAAGGTAACCGAACTTTTATAAATAATATTATAAAAGTATAAAGTGAACTTTTACTTATTTTATTTCATAATTAACCAATGTCTACTACTAATAAACAAATAATTATTTTTAGTGGACTCTCACAATAGGCTGGACTGTATCTACAGGCCTGTTACTAGCCCTAGTTTATGGCTTGTATGAGGCCAATTTATCACCCATAGTTGGTGCCCTGTACAGTGCCCTAAGCCATTCGGCGTGGGCATTAGGATTGGCTTGGATAGTTATAGCTTGTGTTACTGGATATGGAGGTAATCAGTCAATCTCTGAATAATTTAAAATTTAATGTAACCAAAGAATGAGTCTTAAATAAGTGCAAATATATTTAGGGGTAGCATGTTTCGACCTATGGTTACGACGCTAAAAGGGATGCAAATACAGAAAACATCCGGTGGCTCTCAATTTTTTTTTAAATTTCAAACTTGAATAACTCGGATATTTTGGACTTAATTGAAAAAGGGTAAAAGGAAAATAATATTTTCTAAACATATTATGTTTCTTTTATCGAGATCTACCAGCCTTGAAAATATTTGCAATTATTTAAAGCTCACTCTATACACTGTCCCTATACAGTGCCAAAAAAATCGAAAATATGACTCCTACTTGTAGGAGGCGCTACCTACATATTTTTTAAATGGTTTGAAGAGTCACAACTTTTCGTCCGTACTTGTATAATACTACGGAGTGAAAAACTATAATTTTCCGTCATTTTTTACGTATATTAAAGCTTGAATTTCATGCATCCGTTAATACGATAGGGTGGGGATTGTTGACAGTTCTGTTTGATGATTCATTTGACACATTTGAATTTGATTTGAAATTTTGTGGATTTTTCAGTCTTTACTGAGCTTATTTTATGTTATTTATTCTTTATTCTACTACTGATAGTTGTTTAAAGGTAGTTAATCTAGAAGGAAATTGTGGCAGAACTTAAATTTTAACAGTGACACTATTGCGATTTATCGAAAAAGACTACGGTGTGCGGTAGATCTCGGTCAAAAATCGAGTAATGGAATAATTTTCGCTAGTAAGTGACTATACGTTTAATATACATACGTGTAGTAAACCGACCATTTATGCAATTCGCTTAAAATTAACTAATAATATACTCTTTTCTTGTATTTTTGCTTTTACTTACTACTTGTCAAAGATTAGATGTCAAAGAATTTAGATACGTCAATTTGATTTACTTGCTTCAGTAGCGTATCGCCATGTTTGTGTTAATAAATAATTATTATAACTTATCTACTTTTATTAGAATTATATATTTTTGTAACAATTTTAATAACTACCAACATTTATTCACAGCGTAAAATAAAAAAAACAAATTATTGAATCTACCCCACGTTTACCCTAAATCATATTGTTACGGATTCCATGGGTCCACTAATTTAAACTCACGATAAAATACTTTTTTTTTCTTCTTTATATACTATTTACACTAACCATTTATACTAATTAAACACACAACTAACTATTTATAAAAGTCCTTCGCCAAATTGTCCGATTCGCAATGTAGGACGCGGTATATTCAAACTTCAAACTGTCCCAATTGCCGATTACGCGGGCTTATATACTCTACTGACTGTTTCTCGAACCTTCTGTAATTTTCGATACTTTTCTGCCATCTACTAGTGAATTCTATTGTCTGATTCGCTTACTTGTCGACATGATTAAGAGATGGCGCCTAAAAATGTCTTTCACTTTCTGGCGAATTCGCCAGGTTTCGCAATACACGTTGCGACAATGTTGGCAACCAGCAATACAGTTTAGCGCCACATACACCTTGGCAATATTTTTACACGTTTTGAATAAAATTAGAACGGCACCGATAAACTGGAATTTAAGTCGGCCATTTCAGGAGCCTGTCGCGTTCTATCTACGATTTTTGATATGCTCCTTCCTCAATCTTTTTATTCACAGGTGGCACTTAATTATTCTTTCTTTTGTTTCAGGTATAGTGAATAAAATCCTTTCCTTGCCCATACTGTATCCATTTAGCAGAGTTACGTACTGCGCCTACTTGATACATCCAATTCTGATAAGAGGAATGGTGATGACGACAGATAGCCCTTTGCATTTGGGAACTGCAGTGACTTTGACTATTTTCATGGGACAAACAGTGGCCTCGTTTATAGTTTCTTTTGTTTTATCTTTGATTTTTGAAGCGCCAGTGGTGTCTATGCTTAGAATCATCAACAAAGTGGTTATTCAGCACAAACAATTATCCAGCAGAAGGACTTGAAACAGGGTTTTTATCAAAGTATTTTAATGTTTTTTATTTATTATCATAAATAGTGATTAAAATTAAATTCAAGTCAGTCTGGCAGCCCGACAGCTTTTAAAATTGTCTCCAGATTTTGATGAAACGTTTTTTTATCCTATATTTCACTTCTCAAAAAATACTGATTACCTGATCATTTTACTGGAAGAAACAGAATACCTGTATAACAAATTTGAAAAAAAACACTCCAAGACGAACAGTACAGAATCCGGCTGCAGGATTATTACGCTCATCGTATTTTTAATCAAAACCACAGACAAACTACAAATTAGTTTGTGTCAAAACCTATTTTTTACGTATATTTATGAATAGGAGAATACACTTTTAACAGGGTGCCATTAATAATAATTACTGATTTTGGAGACCACATTACGTTCATAAAATTGTTTGGTCATTGAGCGCGTTCAGGGACGGTCAGCGGCTGAGTAGCTGAGTCAGTGGCGGATCTAGGGTAAAATACGTCGTGGGTAAAGACAAAATTTGGCGCCCCCACAAAATGTGTAGACACCGCCCCCCATGATTTTATATTTTAGAAAGTTTGGCATAGAACTTTGAACACCCTGTATGGTTTAAGATTACGATATTTATTGTAAAGTAAGTACAGACCACCAATAGTAAATATTTAGTATGGTTTTGTTTACAGAACATTTCTTGTATTTTTAATATTTTTTTTAAAACACTTCTTTTTTTATTTGTTTATTAATATTTTTGAAACTATCGAAACATATTTAATAATATCTTAGGAATATATAAAGTGATCAGAAGGGAAGCCAAAAATGCATTAATATACAGGGTGTCCCATTTAAAAAAAATTATCCCGTTCCACTTACTTTTTTGAGCCACGCTGTAAAAGTTAAAATATTTTCCTGAATACATCGTAATATATACTTTAGGTTGGTATTTATACAAAATTCCGTGAACCGTGGCAACCCCTATTTAGTTTTAGGCACCCCTAATAACATCATGCGCTGAATAAAAATAGCTTTAATTTGACATATAAATGATCAAACAATTTTATGAACGTAATGTCGTCTGCAAAATCAGTTATTATTATTATTAAACATAGTTCCGGCAACTTTACTTACCCTAAAAGTATTTTCTCCTGTTCATAGATATACGTAAAAATTAGGTTTTGATTAAATATACGATGAGCGTAATAATACTGCGGCCGGATCTGAGACTGGAATGTCTACAGTCTGCAACCAAAGTCGAACAACTATTTAAAAAGTTAGAGAGTTGTCAGTAAAATAATCTTTGTCCAGAATTTAGTCTGGAAGTAGGTATATTTTTTGTTTCCGCGAGTTAAAAAAATGACTTTGATACATTCCTGAAATATTAAGATATAATTTTCATGAGGTAGTTGATGGATTGAAATCAACTTGACAGTACTTGTATACTGTCACTGTTATCTAGTAAACTCATATAGTTGTGATTTAGTATTATAAGGCAATAATTATTTAGTGATTATTTACTGTAGTTTTTCAATCACGAGCCGCTAGCAAAAAAAAATAATGGTTTACGAGTGGCGTGCATATACAGGGTGTCCTACTTAAGATGGATACAAGCCAATATCTTGGTGGTTTGTTGAGCTTTTTCATTTTTGGCAGGAGGCTGTATGCTGTATGGCTATAAGACGTACATTTTGCCCAGGGTAAGAAATGCGATACCTCATAGACGTACGTTTTAATGGGGTTTGATATTTTTCGAGTCAAGAGTAAACTACTCTTAGGACAGTATTTATTTCAAATCTGATAAATTATATTGAATCCTCCTTACCTAAGATACTTAAGTTCTAATTTTTATAAATATTTATACAGGGTGTGTCATTAAAATAAGACATTTTTATTTTTATTATTTTTTTTTAGTACTTACGACGCCACGGTTGTTTGGAAACAACTGGTTTATTATTATTTTAACCAATTATATCCAATTATCAATTAATAATCGATTTAAGTTTGGTCGAAGATGGTTGAAGATGTTGACTTTTAGTTAGTTGTAGTTTTATAAATCTTTGTTTAGAGCATATTTTTCAAAGTTTTTCAATGTTAATAATGATTGTTTTTATATTATTTTGTAACTCATTTTATTCATTTGTATTAGCAAACTTAAAAAACATTTTTTTAAAGTAAACAAATAGATTGAAAATATTTATTTTTTTTGTATCGTATCTTTATTATGGAAGCTAACTGAAAACTTAAATCGATTATTAATTGATAATTGGTTATTGACAATAAATCAGTTGTTTATCCAGTGGCGTCGTAAGTACTTAAAAAAATAATAATAAAAATAAAAATGTCTTATTTTAATAACACACCCTGTATCAATATTTATCAAAATTAGAACTTAAGTATCTTGGGTAAGGAGAATTCAATATAATTTATCACATTTGAAATAAATACTATCCTAAGGGTAGTTTACTCTTGACTCGAAAAATATCAAACCCCATTAAAACGTACGTCTATGAGGTATGACATTTCTTACCCTGGGCAAAATGTACGTCTTATAGCCATACAGCCTCCTGCCAAAAATGAAAAAGATCGCTCAACAAACAACCAAGATATTGACTTGTATCCATCGTAAGTGGAACACCCTGTATGTAGGCAAAAAGGCGTTAGTGTGCAAAAACAGTGCAAGCAGGTTTTCCGCTTACCGGTAGTCGGCGCCGATCTTGGTACCTATTCTTGACATCGTTTGCAACTTTGCTTATACGCATGTGTATTATTGTTATATGGCTTTTTCGGAGATGCGAGTGGTTAAGAATAGGTACCCTGAGACGGCGCTGGTTGGCGGTAAGCAGAAACCTGCCTCTACTATGTTTGTACCTTTTTTAGGCCTAGATTATATGCACGCAGGCAGGCAATATCATAAAATCTTTTTTTTGTATCACTACATTATTACTATTTCAACAAATATTCACATTTTTTCTTATTTTTATTCTAGAGATTACCCAAGATATATTAAAATAATTTTCGATTACTGCGCTACTGCACGACATAAAATTTACCATAATGCCCCGTTCTCAGAACAGCGAGTGTCGCCAGCGACACATCAAAAGAACCTAAAGCCTTGTTCATGTAGACGCGAATCGCGATTTTGCGAAACTGCTCTCATTGGTCTAATTTTAACGATCATGGCGCATGGCGGCGCTGTCAGAAATTGGAGTGGAGCAAAAATTAAATTTTCCTAAAAATTCGCGACTGTATGAAATAGGTCCAAATTTTACGAATATTTTTTGGCGAATCGCTTTCCGCAATTCGCGATTCGCGTCTATATGAAACAAGCTTAAGCCCCGTTCTCAGAACGACGTCTTGTCGCCACCTACACTGATTTACACTTCAAACGACCAATGGGAGCTGTACTAAATTTAAAATTCCAAGAACAGCTGTTTGAATTTTGTACAAATCTCATTGGTTCTTTTGACGTGTCGCTGTTCTGAGAACGGGGCTTAAACATATACGTATTACTTTTTACAAATATACTCAGCCTAATCTCCAAAAAGTGAAGCCCAAACAGTGAAAGAACAATATGGAATTCTGCATAAGTCTATTTCACCCGGATATTCATTTAACTGAGCATGCCTCACCTGAAGAAGTTTTCATTGGTCGATGTTTTTAAAGGGAAGTGGTTGACTGACATTTCCCCAACCTTCAATTTTATTTATATTTTATTATTTATAACACATTATCATGGGAGTTGGAAAAATATCAAAAAATAGTTGGAAACAATAAACTAAACAAAATCACTCTTTTACGCGCACAAATAAAAAGTAATCCAAACAGAACTAAAACAACAATCAATCGGAGTTTGGCGCAATCGCAGTTCAATCCATATCCGGGTGAAATAGACTTATGCAGTTTTAATATGGAGCTGGGTTATGTTGTCTTTTTCTTACGGCACAGAAATTGCACACGGGGTTAAATAGGGAACCCTGAGTATATTTGTAAAAAGTAATACGTATATGGGCTTAAAGCGCTCCATATGATTTGCGCGAGGGCGGTTTGATTTACTTTATATTGACGACTCTAATGGTACTGCACGCCACGTAGTTTACATTAATTCTGAAGTAAGAATAAGAGAATTTCTATTAAAAACAAACAAAAAATGTGATTTAGTAGCTTGCTCAGTTATGATATATGAGCTCAAACAATACAGGGTGGTCCGAACTGTATTCCGGAAACTTCGGCAGCATATTAAATAAGTAAAAAACTGCAACCAACTGTATCTCCGAAACTAAGCATTTTAGGACATACATTTATACGAACTTTTTTACTTATTTTTATCTGCAGAATATGCAGCCGAAGTTTCCAGAATACAGTACGGACCACACTGTGTATACCTTTGTTTATGATAGAATAAGTTGAAACTCACGTATTATTATATTATTGTTTATCATTCTTAGTCTTATTTATTATTTAATATTGTCTTTTTATATAAATATTAAATTTAGTGTGTACTATATAGTTAGAATAGCTAGGATAACGTATTTCTATTTTGTACATAATTTATTTCACTTTGTAAATAAAACATCTTGCCAATTATGTATCTTAGGTTATTTTATTAAATTTACCTATAAATTACTAGAACAAATCATATTTTATTCTTTACATAATATATCTAAGATCAAAAATGTAAAACAAGTTCTTGGGGTTTTCTTTTACAAAAAAAAATACTAAAAGAGAAATATTTTATTATTCAAGAATATGTTAAGACGCCACCTATTTTTAACAAAAATATACAGAGTGATACACGCACCCCCTCCATCAACTTAAATTATTTTCAGCTTTACACTGTTGCCATTTTAATTAAAAAGTAGTAGCATGTTTGATATTTAAAATGACACACCCTGTATATTATTACATTTTTGAAAACCTATAATAATTTTATCTCGCAATTTTTTTTACTAACCAAACCAATGATATTTAAAAGTCATAATGTTTCTCTATGTTTACCTGTTTCTCTGAGGGTTTCAATAGGTACCCTGATAGTACCATCTTTAGTTCTTTAAAGTATATGGAGTACAGTTCAAAACTTGCTCATAGTCAGGATCCTCTTCAAATTCGCAGATCAATTTAAGCTGTTCTTCCTGAAGACATATTTCAAATTGAAGAAAGGACTGAAATTCGCAAATTCCACATTTCTTATCAATTTTTGGAAGTTGATCTAAATTTTTTGAAAGCATATACTTGTATATCAACCCACGTTGTCTTTTATGACGGTGACATTTTTAGTGTTTTGTAGTTTTGTTGTATGATTCATATACCGAGTGTTCCAATATTCCGTATACATAGAACTTCTACGTATTTTTGGAATCAAAATAAGTTCATTAGACACAATTTACCTCGTGGTTCGTTTGTCCCTTAGAAGGCAGCAAACTTTAAAAAAATAAAGATATTTTAAGAACTGTTATTCCTATTTGAATGAGATTTGAGGTGCTTATGTTTCACTAAGTGCTTTAACATTTGTCATTCACAAAAATTAGGAAAAAGTACGGGAAAGGTGAAAACTACCCCCACCCCTAGACACCCTAGACAAAGTTTAGTATAAAATATTTTTCAATTTCATCGACGACTGATTTTTTTTGCAAAGTGTCTAAAGTTTTAAATTAGTTAATGTTTTTTTTAGTTTCGGTTTTTTCTCGAGATCAAAGAAATATACGGAAATATTTAAGAAATCAGATTTAAGAATTAAATATGAAGTGGGCAAATGAAAACTGTTTGCGCCTTATTGAATAATATTGTTACGTTTTTCGTCGGAGTCCACACCGGCCCGCAACAATATTTTCAAATATTGTGGGAAACCAGAAGATGGTTGGGAACAAATAAAAAAAATTAGAAAGGAAAATAGAACCCATAAAAAAACATTGAAAATAACCTACCTGTATTCAGTTCTAGTTGGATATGATTTAGAAAATCTGAGCCTCTGTAGCATGCCTCTCTGCTTCAGCATGTTTGTGTCAACCACCATCTACACATTTTCTTCTTTCTACATTGTTTTTGTTTAAGCATTTTATAAATTATTATAAAAATCGAAGCTGCTACAATCAGATCTTTGGACATTTTTTCTATTATTGTATTAATAGCCCTCGACTTGATTATCATCAATCAACAATTATAGTTCTGATGTAGATAAAGTAACAGCATCCATAAATTAAAAATTAAAACCAGAGAAATGGACATTTTAAAACGATTATTGTTATCGTTTTAAAGTTGATTATGTAATATATTGTATTTATTATAATATATATGTCATAGTCTATTAGTGTATTCCGTCTTTTCATGAAGAGCCTAGTCACTTAATGAAAAAAACTAACCTAATAACATAACTAGACTAGTGTTGTAAATATTCGGATGATTTTGATATTCGGATGATACGGAATCGGAATAAAAAAATATTCGGATGAATCATCCGTATTACGTAATACGTATTAATTCAATTTTTGTTGGCTTAGTTACCGGCATCGAATTAATGCAAGAGGAAGACGCGGTTCGGCAGCATCGGCCGTAAGCCGTATTCCGTATTCGTATTCTTCGTATTTCGTATCTATTTACATGCCGATAATGCCATAAAATAATTGGATAATGCGAAACCCGTCGAGTCGGCGCGGCGCACAGTGTGACGAAATCTAGAACAGGTGGATATTGGTATTTTATTCGTGGATTTGCTACTTATCTCAATGATATTCGACAAAAATTACATGATATAGGCAGAAATGTGATAAGGGAGAGGAGGGATTCAAAATAGTATTTTGTATAGAAAAAAATACACGTTAGAGGTTAGAGCAAGGAGAAAGTATGTTATATTACAAATAAGGGTAACTTCGCCGTCCGTTTTTAAATATATGATAATTTTAAAGTAAGAAATATAAGAAACAGTCCATAGGTATATTGCATAAAGATGGATTCTTTGACATATTCAGTATTTTGTTATCACTTCCGGTTCAACCGGAAATGGCCTCGACTTTCTTATTTTAAATGGTACACCCGGTATATTTCTACTTATTTCGATAGAATATGATATTCTGCTATGGAGTGTAGAGGTAAGGAGAAATAACTCCGTGCATTAAAAAATGGTCAAAAAAAGGGAAGAATTAGGATGGCGCTGTTGTAGCAAGATTCTAAAATTTAAGACATGCGCCGAACATTTTAGAACAGATGATTCAAGACATAAATATTTGACGTGAAGCAAACGCGAAGCCGCGGGTTTAAAAAAAATACAATTTTATTTTCATGTTGCATGAAATAAATTACAGATTTTTATTCAGCAGCAATACACTAGGCCCTTTTTTATTGTTTCTCATAACTTATTTCGCAAATGTCATTCAAGACGACGAAAAAATATTCTTATCGTTTTAGCTTAAAATTAATGGTAATTATAATTAAGACAAATTTTATTTAAAGTAATGATTGGTGATGGGTTTAAAATAAATATAATGCAGCTTTAAAATAACTTCATATCTACATTTATTTAGTATAAAAGTAAGTCAATATGTGGTTTTATTATTGATTATTCAGATATCAGAGCCTCTTTTTATTGTTTCTCATAAGTTATTTCGTAAATCTCATTCAAGATGAAAAAGCTTTAGTTTAAAATTAATGTTAATTATAATTAGAAAAACTTTATTAAAAGTTTAATTGATGATATGGGATTTAAATAAATATAATGCAGGTCAAAAATAACGTAACACATTTTCTGTAGTATAAAAATTAAGCCAATATAATATAATTTTATACTGTACAAGTATTTATTTACGTTTTGCTCCATCGTAGTTGCCATTCATTCAAAATAGTGGATTTTAAATGTTCGATAGTCGGATGGCTTAACTACCTTAATATCAACTACTTCTAGACAAGAATGGTGTGCAGTATTATCTTCTTTTTCACTCCCAGCTATTCCAACATGGCTTGAAACGTGAAATAATATAATTTTATAGCCCTTCCAGATGCTCATGTCTTCCTTGTAGTTCACCCAATAGAATCGTTCTCGCAGCTTCCTCTCAAGTTGGTAGTTGCTATTCATTCAGAATAGTGGATTTTAAATATATTTGGTAGTCGGATGGTTTAACTATCGTAACAATAACTACTTTTAATAATTCTTTTTCTCAATTCTTTGCACTATAATTTGCATCCAACGTATTGTAATATTTTCCTTTGAATTTCGTTTCCTATTGTCCCATGGCTTGAGACGTAATGTTATAGCCCTTCCAGATCCTCATGTATATGTCCCTTTTCCTTGTAGTCCACCCAATTGAACCTTTCTCTTAGCTTCCTCTCAAGTTGGTAGTTGCCATTCATTAAGAATAGTGGATTTTAAACATGTTTCGTACTCGGATGATCGGTTAACTACTGTAACATCATAAATAAATTGTATACCAACACATAATGGCCAAACTTCAACAGACTTTAATATTCATAAACCTCATCAGAAGAAAATATTTTTTGATCCAAAGTTTTTTTTTGTTATTAGAATAAATTACCTGCAATTTGTTAATATCATTACAACATTGAATAAAAAACTGATGATCAAAAGTGTTTATAAGTCAATACTATTGTCATAGAAATGGCGCATCCGCCAGGAAATTAAAAATGTATTACTGGTTGCCTGCACAATCGGCAACGTATCCGCCAGAAATCAAAAAGACTTTTTTAGGCGCCATCTTTTTAGTCAAGTCGAGAAGTGGCGGTGAATCAGACACATTTAATTGTTCCTGTTTGAAGAAGCTGGTGTTCATTATTTTGGTTTTTTATTGCTGTTGTTTAATCTACAAAATGTTAATATTTATGTATAACATTACTCTTTCTGTGTATAATAATATTATTTATGTGTATAATAATACTGTATGATCGAGAAAAAAAACCGTTGTCCAGTGGGCTTGAAATGAACATCTGATGACATTCTCCATATCATTTACATATAAAATGACAGCAATCTTCATTTCATAGGCATCGCTGACGCCGTTTTTGTCGATTGAAAAATCGGACAATTTGGTGAAGGAATCTTATAAATAGTTAGTTTTTTTGTGTGTTATGTTATAATTGTGTATAAAGTGAGAAAAATAAAATTGTTAAGTATTTTATCGTGTTTAAATTAGTGGACCCACGGAATCCGTAACAATTGGTGTCGGATCGAATCAAGAACGATTTCAGCGATAGCTATGAAATGAATCCGCTGTCATTTTATATATGTAAATTTAGTATAGGAAATGCCATCGATCGTCATTTCCAAAGCCAACTGGACGCCGTTTTTATTCGATCGCCCGGCATACTGCCAATAATAATATTCGTTTAATGGTGCCCTTCTTGCTTGTTGCTGTTGTTGCAGTTCCAGAATTTAAAATTAACCTGAGGCAGTAGGTAGAGCTTCATCCTCCAATATTTTTCCTAATAATACTAGAGTGGACTTCAGTATTTTCTGATGACAATTTTTATGCAAAACTTTAACATCTTGTTCTTTAAATGAAACTGCCATACCTTATCTGTAGATTTCAAAAGCAATATCTAAATGCTTTTTGACCATCACTGTAATCTAATTCTTGTCTGAAAATCAATACCTAATATTATCTGTCTGATGATTTTGATTTTTGATAGATTATATGAAGTGGATATTTCTGATGACAATTTTACATCCACAAGCTTTAACATCTTGTTCTTTAAAATGAAACTGCCATACCTTATCTGTAGATTTCAAAAGCAATATCTAGAAATGCTTTTGACCATCACTGTAATCTAATTCTTGTCTGAAAATCAATACCTATATTATCTGTCTGAAAATTTTTAGGCAATTTAGAAAGTCGTCAGAAGAATACATGCAGGGACAGTTTAGAAGATATAGAAACGCGCCTTGAAAAAAACCTAGACTAGTTAGATAGTAGGACCGTGTTACCAAAACAATAGAAAAATCAGGAATTACAACAATTAGAAGAATTTTGCAGATACATGGTACCAAAAGAATACAAAGGGTATGATATTGCGCAGAAGTGAAGTCTCGAAGATCAAGGTGATAACTGGCGCTATTGGTCCAGCACTCTCGAAGCGCCAGGTTCAAAATCGATCGAGATATTGTATTTATAAATCTGTTTTTTTGTTTATATACCGTCATTGAATTATCGCTAAGCAAGTTACTGTGGAGCAGTGCGTGGGGAGTCGAGCGCTAGGATGCGAGGGCCGGAGTTCGAGTCTCGGCAGGGACATAACTTTTTTATTTATTTTTTAAATACTGTTGTATTCTATAGTTTTATTTTTGTAGTATAAAAAAAGAGCATTTATTCTCTTATTTTTAATCTCCACGGTATTAGCCTCCAAATGATTCATAGTTTATTTTTAGTATAAAAAAAAGAACTATTTATTTTTTAATCTCCGGTATTAATATAAATTGATTGTTGGTACAACTTCCACTTATTTGCTATAAAAATAATATTCTACTTTTTTGAAATGTCATGGAGCACCTAATTTGGCACTAAAAAGTAATACTATTTTTAGTGAGCTCTTACCATATTGCTTAAACTTATTTAATATTTCAGTCACTTAAAAAGGATTAATTTACGACTGAATAATTGCCACCATTAAAGGGAAATTTGAGAGCTATATATAATCCTTGATGATTAATATTACTGGAGTAGCCTAAATACTTCTTCTAAATTACAGGTTTCGTTCAAGCCGATTTATTCTCCAAAACCAAAACATCTACATATAAAAAGAAAAAAAGCACAGGTCACTAATTATAATAGACTTCACCCTTGGAATTACTTCTATCCACCGAAGTTACAATACATTCATCTGCATTGGCATTTTCTACTTTTCGATGAGGAACAGCTCCGGAAGTTCTCACATACGTTTGAGGAGATAAAACTATGTGAGTTACTAGTGAACAAGAGTAGCAACAACACCCAGACAGAGAGCTATAGAAGATCACAGGGACATAAGGTGCTTTTAGATGTGGAAACTTCAACTTCCCAACATTTTCACGTGATGTAACAATTCCTCTTGTGGTTACTTTTCCATAGACCATCCCCTCATCTCTGTCTCATGTGAATTCAGAGGGAAATGAACATGAAAATTATTTACCATAAACATCGCAAACTAAAAACCTAATACAAGCAGGTACATACCAGGCACAGAAATAAATTTATTATTGTTAACACCTATTATTGTCAGATTAGTCATGTTAATAGATAAAGAAGTGTTTTTAAGTATTTTTTTTGGAACTGCTGGTTTTAGTAATGTATTAAATTAAACGAACTAAAAAGTCTTGAAATAAACAATTCTTAACCATAACCCCCAAAAATGCAGATCTCCTGTCAGCTTTCTTTTTATTTTTTTATTTGCATTAGCATTATTTTCATAAGTGACGTCACCGGGTAGGCATCTTTGAACTGAGTGCAAGGATTGGAGCTGATGCCTCGAGAAGAAGAGTGTGTTTACGTACAGTTACGGGGAAATGGCTGTGTACGGGAGAGGCTATCGTCGAACTGAAGTTAGAAATTTGAAGTTCCAGCATAGCGTTTTAGTGGCAGATATTGAAGATGACTTCATCTTGGGCATGGATGTGATTCGTCAACATGGATTTTCGTTCGATCACCAGAGAAATATCCTGAATATCGGAAATGAAGAGTTTATGTTAGATACAGTACGTCTGTCCGTTCTGTAGCTACAGGGTATCCGTGAGAGGGGAAACGATATTATCTCGATGTTTTCGTAAAAATTAGACGACGCATCTCATCAATAAATTCGACAAATTTGCAAGTAGCCAATAAAATGAGGGCGGAGCGATTTGCGACGTACTCGTCAAGTCGACGTATAAAAATATATTGTTTATTTAAATGTTTTTCGCCCTTGTATTCTTTGTACCATGGTGCAGAGATCAGCGGAAACTGTGGTGATACTCTAGTAATACCGAGAAGATCGTATTCGGTAAAGTGGAGAAAATCGCTGGGTGCTGTGTTGGACTGGTACAAAAGTAGCTTTGGACAACAAATCTCAGGATAGGTAAATAGTAGGAGTTTTCAGTTTTTGAACACTGACCAAGAATATACCGGGATCAGAATTGCGAATGTTTTCCCGAATTGTGTCAAGATTCAAAAAAGGTGACAAGATAGCCATCTGCGAACCTGTAAGAAGTGTCACCTGATGTGATGAAGTGTCGTCAGCTGTTACACAAAAGCGCATCCCAAGAAACACTAAAACATCTAGAACAGCCATGGGGATCACCTAACACCTGAGGAGAGAAACAGAAGGTTGGGCAGTTCCTCAAGTAAAGCATGGGCGGTATTTTTGAGAAGAACAACAGTGGAAGAACGGATTTTGTGAAGCAATCGATTAATACTGGTCATACCATACCAAACATCTTGATTTGTAACATGAATGACGATTATTTTTATTAATAAAAATATTAAATAGAATTAATGTTTAGATACATTTATTTAAAAGGATAAAAATCGGCTTTCCAATCAACAAGTGCAAATGGAGACAATGGTAGATAAGATGCTAGAAGATGGAGTTATCGAAGAATCATCGAGTCCATGGTCATCTCCCTGTTGTTTGGTTTACGAAGAAAAGATGGTAGTAGCTACAGATTCTGTTTGTGACTATCGGAAGCTCAATGACGTCACTTAGAAGGATAAGCACCCACTGCCACGTATAGACGACACGTTAACCACACTGGCAGCCTCAGTGCTGGTTTTCTTGCACCTCGACTTAAAGAGTGGATACTGGCAAGTTGGTCTACTCTTTCAGGAAGACCAAAGAAAAAGACGGCTTTTTAGGACAGGAAACGTACTCCTTCCAATTCAAGGTCATGCTGTTTGTTCGACGATTATTTAAATGCTCCAGCCACTTTAGAACATCTCATGGAGGTGGTGTTAAGAGGATTAACTTGGAAAACGTGCTTGGTTTATCTCGACGATGTATTGGTAATGGGTAAGAACTTTGAGGAGCACCAATTAGAGAATGAATCAAATACTAGAAAACTCCTGATTATTAAAGTAAAAATATCTAAGCTGATTCTTTCACAGTCGACTTGAAATGAGGATACAGCATTAATGTTTCTTTCTGATGTCGTTTAGCATAAGGTTTCTTAAATCTCTAGCCTGTCTTTTATAAATGATTCTTATATCAATTTTGTCATTCTAGGCCAATAAAATATTTGACGTGCTCGCGATTTTGTTTTTCGAATACAAAATGACCTTCATGTAATTTAGTTTAGCAATTCAGCGACAAGTGGGAATTCTTGGGTCAATAAATTTCTCGGCAGACGGAATTTACACCGACCAGAAGAAAATCGTTGCGGATCAAGGATTGGCCTAAACTCCTTAGACAAACATGAACTTCGAAGTTTCTGTTTGGGTTTATGCACCTATTTCAGAAGATTTGAGCGGGATTTGCCAATATAGCTGCACCCCTTACATAGACTTATACAGGTGATGAAGTCGGCTACGAATGGAACACCGATTGTGATGTAGCTCTTTGAAGACTTTAAGGCGGCTTTGTATGTTCAAGTCCTATTCTAGCCTACCCGCAACAACAAGGGAGGTATACTTCCCCTTGGATACCGAACGCCAGCAATATCGGCATAGGTGCAGTGCTACTCTGGGCTAAGTGCAAGATGGCGAAGAACGAAAGTGATAGAATATTACAGTCGAGTTCTTATCCAAACCAGGTAGAAATACTCTTCTTAAAACTAAAATTACAGATTTTGCAGTTTGTCTTTAATAGGTAATACTTCAAGCCAGTAGAGAATGAATCAAATGCTATTAGAAAACTGACATTTCTAGTTTCAGACATATCTAAGATACTTATTAGCCTGATGTCTCGCATAGGATACAGCATTCTCTGTCTGGTTTTAATCCCTGTATCAGAAGAAAAGCACGTGATAAGGGGTATCTGCGATAAATGATCATTTTCATAAATATCTGTACGGCCAAGAATTTATTTAATTAGGACAGATCATGCGGCTCTCAAGTGGCTTATGGATATGAAACAAATCTTTGAAGGTCAAATAGCACAGTTGGCTCGAGTAGCTCCAACAGTATCACTTTTACCATCCAACATCAAAGCTGGAAAAATGCATGGTAACTCCAGACGGTTTATCCAGAAGACCCTGTCAAAACCGGATTTCAGCACTTGCTGTAAACGGAACAACGTGAAGGCACTGTCATGAATAGGAGTTTTAAACTTGGAACCGGATGAACAGTGGACGACGACACAATTGTGGAAAAGATCAAATGGAAGATCCGTGACATCGTGGAGCAATACTACGGCTCAGCTAAGGAAGGTAACGGCGAGAGACCACCGTGGCAGGATATTGCGGACAGAGGGCTCGTTTTCAAAGCTCTCTGGGCTCAGTGTGGAAGCTTATTAATACAGTGTATAACATAATCAAATTCTCTGTCTGATTTTAATCCTGTATCAAGAAGAAAGCACGTGATAGGGTATCTGCGATAAACAAATATTTACCTGAAACATAACCCAATTTATAATTTAATAAACGTAAACGCATTCTTTGTAATCTTGGTGTTATTGATGCCAAATCTTTACAAAAAATTGCTTCTAGAGGCTTATGATCAGTGTTGACTTTTACGTCCAGACCATAAACAAAAATGAAATTTCTGTATACTAAAAACAATTGCCAACATTTCTTTTCAATCTGGGCATATATTTTTTCTCAGCTGAACTCCAAGCTTCTAGACACCAAATGCAATAGGGTGCCCATCTTGGAGTAAACAAGACCTTGAGCAAGCTGGAGAGATCGTTTTCACTTGGTGGATTATTACGAAGATGTCAGAATGACAATATTGGAGCTGATGTAAAAAGGTGTTTAACTCATTTAATGATTTCTCATGAGAATATCTAGCCAGTTAAACTCATTTTCAATTTTTAGTTAAATCTAAGGGAGGAAATTTTAGACATAATGAAGCACAAAACTTGCCTAAGCAGCCATTCTAAAATTCTTAATAAGTCTGATTTGCACCCTGGCCTTAGCAATTTAATACTCAAGCTTCTACATAATTTTGATGATTTAATTTTATGCCATCTTTAGAATAAATTTGACCCTCGTTAACCGATTTACACTTAAACTGTATTTTATTTCTATTAAATTCTTCTACCATAACTGAGAGCTCTTTTAATACCAAGTGCAAATTTTTTATCATGCTCTTTCTCATTTTCCTGTGACAATTATATCATCAAATATAATCAATACCATCAATGTCACCAAATATTTCATAATTTTCTTTTGAAACACTTTAGGCACAAACTTGCCTAAAAACTTGGCCATTCTAAAAATTCTTAATAAGTCTGATTTACTTTCTGGCCTTGGCAATTTTAATATAGCTTCTACATAATTTTGATTTAATTTTATGCCATCTTTAGGGCAATTTGACCCATAAAATTTAACCGATTTACACTTAAACTGTATTTTATTTCTATTAAATTTAATACCTGCATAACTGAGAGCTCTTTCAATACCAAGTGCAAATTTACATCATGCTCTTTCTCATTTTTCCTGTGACAATTATATCATCAAAATATAATCCAATACCATCAATGTCACCAAATATTTCATAATTTTTCTTTGAAACACTTCTGGTCGCGAACTGCAATCAAAAGGTAAGCAACAACATCTTGTACCTACCAAATGGAGTAGCAAAGAAATTGCAATAATCTGAACTTTCTTCATCTATATCTTTACTTGTAGATATCCATCTTTTCATATCTAACACAGTAAAAAACTCTCGAGTTACATACTGTAGCAGAAGATTTCATCTGCAGTTGGGATTGAAAAATACTAGGACAACAGCTTTACATCCGCAGTCTCGATGGGATGGTCGAGAGATTCAATAAGACCATTGAAGAACATCTTCGAAAATGGTGGATGAACATCAAAGAGATTGGGATTCAGCATATACCACGGTTCCTAATACGGCATATAGAAGCGCAGTTCACAACACCACCGGACTTTCACCATCGAAGATTTTATTTGGTCGAGAATTACGGTTGCCTTGTGACTTGGTGTTCGATCACCAGACGACAGCACCACGAACGTAGAGGACTACGCGGATGAACTGAAGGAAAGGTTATTGGGAATTGGCAAGGCCGTGAGAAGTAAGATTACGCCAGCCAGCAGACCGGATGAAAGCTCGTTACGACATCAGAGCTAATCCTACGGGATTTCAACAGGACGATCTGGTATGGTTGGCAGTATAACCCACAGGGATCTAAACAAAGACGCCAAATCACCATTTGTTTTCCACAATCACAAGTGCATTCACCCACTCAGTAGGCTTATCAGCTTTACAAATGACACCTTGTTTCTCAAGCTCATTTAACACTTTTTAGTCTATCTAAGTAAAATATGAGGAATCCTTCTGAGCGGTTGCACATGCTGATGCAAATCTTTCTTTAATGTAATATGATGTTGGATGTTGCAACCCATTAACTCCAGCATGGGAAGGTCCTTACAGTCATCAAGAGATCTAAATGATATACCGATTCAACGCAGATTTACAATTAACATTTAAGTAGCTACTTCTTTTATTAATTTTAAATACTACACAAGGAAAACCTTGATCGGGACGATCAAATTTGGAGAAGGGGGCAATGTCAAGAAAAATGGCGCATCCGCCAGAAATTAAAAATGTATTACTGGTTGCCTGCACAAATCAAACGTATCCGCCAGAAATTAAAAAGACTTTTTCGGCGCCATCTTTTAGTCAAGTCGAGAAGTATGGGAATCAGACAATAGAATTGTCTGGTATGAAGAAGTACGCTTTCCGGAGAATTTGGGAAAATTCTCGAGAAGCAGTCAATAGAGTATATAAGCCGGAGCCATCGACAACTGAGACAGTTTTTGAAATTTGAATATACCGCGTGGAAATTGAAAAATCGGACAATTTGGTGAAGGAATTCATAAATAGTTAGTTTGTTGTGTGTTATAAGTTAGGGTAATTGTGTATAAAGTGAGAAAATAAATTCGTTAAGTATTTTATCGTGAGTTTAAATTAGTGGGACTCCACGGAACTGCACTACACTATAATAGATAAATCTTCATTTTAAATTTCATGTGATAGATCTCCTTGGTTTTGTTGTTTCTAGACTGGTAAACTGACTTCTTTCTTTTATTGACATAACCAATAATGATTCCGACCTTGGCATTTTGTTTTTGTTTTCCCATATGCAGGACATTTAACAGACTTCCATTATTTGTACCCACAAGTTACACCATGGTCTTCTTATTGTTGATCTTGATCAAGGATATGTTTCTGTACAGCATCCACTTGACTATTCATTTCTTAATACTTTATGACTGCGATTTACGGTGACCAGTGGGTTGCTCTGCAAACATCTCGATGCTATTCTCCATAAGTTTTTACATATAAAATGACAGCAATCTTCATTTCATATAGGCATCGCTGACGCCGTTTTTTATTCGATCGATCAAATTCTTGTATTACTTTACGTGTATAATATTCATTTTACAATGGTTCCTGTTTTAGTTGCTGGTGTTCATATTTTGGTTTTTTATTGTGTTGTTGCTTCACAAAAATGTTAATATTTATGTGTATAACATTACTCTTCTGTAGTGATAATAATACAGTATGAATTTGTACCTCTCAAACGGCGTGATATTTGTTTTTGAAAATGAACAGTATTCATGAAACTTCTCTCTGTATTTTATCTAGGACTTGCCTCGTCTCCATTTTCAAGCCAAACTGAAACCGTAAATAATTCTGATCATACGGGTACTTATCAGGTTTAATATTCATTTAATGGTGCCACTTTCTTATCTTCAAGATTGTCGACTCTAGATGCTGTTCAGCTATTAAAAAATATCTGAATTTTTGGCTGAATCTCTTCAGTTCTCTGCAACATTTTGCCATCTAAATACTGAGGGGGACTGTATTTCTGATGACAAGTTTATCACAAACTTTAACATCTTTTTCTTCTTAATTGTTTTTCTAGCGGAATTTTTACCCGTACCCAGCCTGACACCGTAACATATTTATGGTCTTGAAAATAAAACTATACTAGTTGGTATTATTCCGTGTTGCAAAATAACAATAAAAGGGAATTTTAACAATTAGAAAAATGTGGAATATTCGTGCCTACGTGACCAAATAACAATAAAGGGAGTTACAATTAGAAAATGTGCAATATCTAAAATGCTTTTGACCATCACTAGTATCTAGCTACAGATGACTGTTTTCAATACCTAATGTCATCTGTCTGATGCTACTGCACTTAAATGATAGGGACATGTCACCTCTTATCACACACAGTTAACTATATTTCTTGAAAGTACCTACAATTTTATGTATTTCCTACTTTTACTTGTTTAAAAAAATGCCAACAATTTGTACATATCTGTCAAACTTTAAAATCATTAAAAATAAATTTTATTTAGGTTGTAACTTTATAAAAAGGATTGTAAAAATATACTTTGTGACATGTATGTCAATAATCTTACGAAAAATGTTTACTACACTTTTGATTGACTCTAATTTTTACATATAATACAAATAATACAATACTGAATTATATTATGTATTTTACATACCGTAGGCTTTGCCTTTGCTCTTTATTTTTCCATCAGCTATTCAATCAACTTCGCACCACATACACTTTAACCATTGTTAAATAATAAATAAAGCACAAAATATTGATAAACAATAATTATTTTATATTCAAAAACTCTGCCTGAAAAATAAAAACAATTTTTTTTGGGTAATGTTTGGTTTACGAGTATTTTTATTCTCTTATCTATGGTTACTTTTCATTTTTTAGAATCATGCGTTTTTAGCGCCACTGTGGTTATTTGGCGAACCCTTATTCTTCCCATTTTGTGACCACTTTTTCAATAAAAGTCCCGTAAGAGTTGTTTCTCCTTACCACTACACTCCATATATTCTGCGTACAATGACACCTCATTTGTCACTTTTTGACACTTGACCTTGAAATTATTTAATTTTTTAAATAACAATCTAGAGTGCCATGGGTACCATAAATCGATAGATTTTACATAATTAAAGTGCAGAAAAATAGTTCCGATCATCTTTTGTTTTTTATATCGCCCACAGGCTCAATTAAAGTTGACAAAATCGTATTTATGATCTTTATTCAATTTTTTCAAATGGAATGAGAAAAATTATGTAGATGAAACGTAATAACCATAAAAGCAACAAAATGTGGGCGATATAAAAAACAAAAGATGATCGGAACTATTTTTCTGCACTTAAATGATGTAAAATCTATCGATTTATGGTACTCATGGCACTTTAGATTGTTATTTAAAAAATTAAATAATTTCAAGGTCAAGTGTCAAAAAGTGAATAATGAGGTGTCATTGTACGCAGAATGTCATATTCTATAAAATAAGTAGGAATATACCGGGTGTCCCATTTAAAATAAGAAAGTCGTGGCCATTTCCTGTTGAACCGGAAGTGATAACAAAAAACTGAATATGTTAAACAATCCATCTTTATGCAATATACCTATGTACTAGTGTTGGGAAAATTCGAATTAAATAATACGACTAATTCGAATTATCTTTTTCGATATATCGAGATAAAAATTAGTAGTATTTTATATTATATCTGTGGTAACCGAATTACAAATGAACATAAAACATAACCTCTTATGGACAAATACGAATATTATGGTGGGTTCATACAGCCAAATAAAATAAAATAAGAATAAAATAAAATAAAATAAGAAAGTTGGTTATATGGGATATCGTACATGCGTTCATACAGCCAAATAAAATAACAAAATAAAATAGAGAGAAGTCATATGAAGGGTGGTTCATACAGCCAAATAAAATAAAATAAGAATAAAATAAAATAAAATAAGAAAGTTGGTTATATGGGATACCGTACATGCGTTCATACAGCCAAATAAAATAACAAATAAAATAAGAAGTCTTTATCTTTTAACTTCTTGTTTTATTTTATGTGTTATTTTATTTTAAACGGCTTTGCGGACGCTTAATTCTAACCTACAAATATTTTCAGTTTGGATTTAATTTATTTTATAATTTCACATAAGTAAAATATATAATATAGTAGGCAACGAACAAATAAATATACTATAAATGGTAAAATTACTATAAACAATCGTAAAAGTTAACTTTTATCCAGCCTCATCGTACTGCACATGAGCAAATATATATTTCTTATTTTATTTTATTTGACTGTATGAACGCACACAAATAAGAATTCCTTATTTCTTATTTTATTTTATTCTTATTTTATTTTATTTGGCTGTATGAACCCACCATAACTGATATTAGTAATTAGTATAGTACTATAAGGGTACTATTAGTAGTATTCTTTCGTTCTGAACGAACTGAAAATTTTCACTTAAACTGATTTCAAAGGGAATCGGCAAAGAAAGGAACGATCCGATATAGAAAAATCCAGAAATCATTGTTATTTCCTATACCACGTAGGAATAAATCAGTCAGAACGAAAGAATACTACTATTATTTGGTTCATTTCCATCTAACCCAAATTTCACCGAACACTAAAATTAATTTTCTTCTTTTATCTTTATATTATATAAAATAAAAAGAAATACGAACCGCACCTAAACAAGACATACTTATATCGTTTTAGAGGAAGCTTTTATTTTAGATATGAGCTTTTTTTTTCAATAGGAATTGAAACAATCATAAACTTGGCACTTTTAAATTTAAAACTTTAAATTATGGTTTAATTTATTAAACGGCTTCGGCACAGTTAATAGAATACATTGAATAAAGAATATTTTTTTTAATTTTTTATTCAGTGATAGAATATAGGTATGGCAATGGTTAGGGGTTGCCAGATGGACAGTGTATAAAAGTAGGACAATTGTACAAAAAAGCCTGATTTTTGATAAAAAAAAGCCGGACATTTCTTTACTTATTAAGCATTTACACAAGCTTATAAAAGCTTTGTTCGGGTTCTTGTTATTACCGATTCTGAACCGTTCTAGAACTGTGATGCATATGCGCAGAAGGAAATATGAAGACATTATTTCATTTGCGCATGCGCTGCAGAGTTCTAGGACGGTTCAGAATCGGTAATAACAAGAACCCAAACAAAGCTAAAATTTCAATAAAATTATTTTCTTTTTTATCTTATACACTAATGAACCGGTCTTGGTTTGATTTTTATGGTTGACCGGTTGCCGGTTCGCCGGTTGCACTTTGCACTTTTTAGTATTATAAAAATCGAAATTAACTAACAATTTTTCGTAAAATGGAAAAAAGCCGGACATAAAGAAAAGCCGGCCGGACATTAACAAATTGCCAAAAAAGGAGGACATGTCCGGCTTTAGCCGGACGTCTGGCAACCCTAGGCAATGGTTCAGATTTGTTTAAAATAGCCCCTAGACGAGCACTAGCTGGGACGAAATTTTTAGGTTAAATTTATAATACTACTAAATAATTCGAATTATTAATTCGATTGTGAAATATGAATTATTACTAATTATTCGATGGTGAAAATAATTCGATTATTCCCATCACTACTATGTACCAAATTTCGTTTTTTTATCTTTATGAATGAAAAAGTTACAAGGGGGAACCACCCCCCAGAAACACCCGGTATTTATTTTATTTTATGACAAAATTATCAATTCCTACTTATTTCAATAAATTAGCTGTTTTTTTTTAACTAAATAGGTTAATTTTAATTATTTTGTATTTGTTGTATTTTTGTTGCTTTTGTTTCAAATAAAAAAGTATGTTCTATTCATTGACTTATTATAAACTACCGTTTTAAAGGTCTATGGTTCTATTGTTCCATTATAATATATATTTTTTATTTTTATTCTTGACAAGTAGGTGAACTCAAAACTCAACACATATTCATGAAAAACCGATTACATTTAAATCTACCGCCACCCGCCACCCGGTGGATATTTTCGTTTTCGACATGATTCGTATTATTCCGTATTCCGTGGACATCATTTTAGAACAACACATACGTATTCAGATTCGGCATATCGGCATCACTCTGCGATTGTAATTCAAACAATCGAAAAATCATCCGTATCCCGTATTAAAACAAAATATTCGACATATTACGTATTAATTTAATATTCGGATTATACTGAAATTTTAATACGTATTCTCACATCACTAAACTAGACTGCTAACCTAACCAATGCTTCATGAAGTGACTAGGATCTTCATGAAAAGACGGAATACACTATGTGACTACGACATATAGAAGTTTATTATAGAATTATATAATTGCCTTGGTTCTTGTTCTTTATTATTAATTTTTAAATAATTTAAGAATTTAAAGTAATGCTTTATTACAAAGTAGACTTTTTCAGACAAATGATTTACTACCATATTTAAATACTTTGAAAACTCTTAAGATTATAGTAGGTCTAGTAATTATTCCATAATTAATGTGATTAGGTTAAAGAATAAATATAGAAAAGTATAATAAAAAAGTTATGAAAATTAAAAATATTTACAGTAATGTAATACTAAACTGGGCGTTACATACAAAATAACAAAGATCATACTACCATAGATACTCCTATTTTTCTTACAAATCACACATTTAGCTCATTTCTAAGCTAACTAATGTTAATTAAAAGTCGTAGGGCTCCTCTATGTCTATCTGTTTCTCTGAGGGTTTTTCACTTTTATCTTCAATACCATCTGGTTTCCAATTTGGGTTCTCTAAAGTATATGGAGTACCGTTCAAGAATTGCTCATAGTCTGGATCCGCTTCAAATCTGCAGATCAACTCATGCTCTTGTTCATAGTGATAACATATTGTACGATGAAGAAAGGAACGAAAATCGCAAATTTCACATTTGAATTCTATTATCGGAAGTCTAATTTTGTTTGATGGTGGAAGCAGATTCCTTAAACGACGATTTATATGGATTCTCAGGTGATGTCCAAAATGTTTGCGATGAATTTTTAAATGACAAAAAGCACATAATTTCACATCAAACAACTGCTTGAGAGCTCGAACAGCCAGAGGAACAGCCTGAGGAACAGGCTGGTTTTTTTTGTTTTTTTTAGCGGCCATATGTATTTAGAATTTGTAACATAAAAATCAAATTACTTGAGGTAAAATTCAAAAACTGGAAATCGTCCGATGGGTCTGGTACCTTTTAGGTATATCGCCAATCTTGAAGTTATTGATGTAAATTTGATATTAATATGTTCTACAATTAATATTTTAACGTTTTAAGTACGGATCGTCGGCTAAACGTTTGAGTTCACTTCAATAAAATTATTTATTTTTTGACCAAATTTGAGGTTAAATATAGTTTTCTCCACAAAACACATACACAATTTTCTCCTTAGTCAAGGTTTTCTCCTTAGTCAAGGAAAGAGAGGGGACAGGTAACACGGCAGCTGAAAGTGAGGCAAGTTGTCACCACTCGAAATTCCCCAATGGCGTAGCATCAGAAATTAGCTTGTACCTAGACGGTACAAAATATTTATGAAAACGTAAACTAATATATCATTCATTTTTGAGTAATGCATATACAATTTTGTATTTTATAGTCTCACCTTTATAATATTAGAATATCTAAGTCGATAATGCAAAATTTATTTAACAGTCAACAGTGGACTGATTATCCAGACAATTATTTATTTATTAACGTGTGTATAATGTATAATTAAATAAAAAATAATGTAATAACATATGTTTTAAACGTGTATATACATATATACTGTATGATCGAAAACACGGCGTCTTGTTTGTTTGGAAATGACAATTTCACAAATGAATATTAAAAATTACATTAGTCATTGAATCCGTAAGCAAGTGTGAAGGGAATTGGCTAGATTCATTATTATACCGTATAATCGAAAAAAAAAACGACGTCCAGATGGCTTGTAAATTACGATCGATGGCATTCCCCATATAATTCTACATATAAAATGACATAAAAACTATACAAAACGACATCGAAAAAAGACGGCGTCAGCGATGGGTATGAAATGAAGATCGCTGTCATTTTATATGTAAAATTATATGGGGAATGTCGTCGATCGTCATACATAAGTTATACATACAGCCGTTACTCGCTGACGAGTATTCGACACCATAAAGAAGATGGTCACGCAAGGCGTTTTCTTTCATGAGCTTTTCTGTGACTGAAAAGCCCGATACGTGATGTTATCTGCCTACCGCACTCCGGACATTCAAAAATATCATTGCTTTGGTTGCCGCTGTAATTGAGTTTACAACCCTTCTCCATTGAGTTCTATTGTGAGCTGCTTTTTCCCACTCATTCTGTATGCTAATTCCCTTTAAATTTTCGTGGAAAATGTCCTTGTATCTTTTCAGTTGTCCACCCGGCCTCCTCTTACCGTCTAGAAGCTCACCGTAAAGCAGAGATTTTGGTATGCGGTTTTCTTGCATTCTGCATACGTGGCCAGCCCATCTTAAGCGGGATTTTATGACCATGACTTCAATACTCTCGCAGTTAGCTTTTTCAAGGACCAATACGTTTGAGACATGATGGAACCACCGGACTCTTAAAAGTTGCCTAAGGTGCCTCTGTTACAACTTATTTAATGCGTTCATGTGTCGGCGGTAAGGCACCCAGGTTTCGCACCCATATAACATGGTGGAGATTATAATTGCTCGGTATACTACAAGTTTTGTTTTTGTACTCAAGTCATAATTGTAGAAAACCCCGTCTTTTAATTTTCAGAATGAGGCGCTACTAATCCTGTGCTGAATTTCAGTCAGATTCAATATAGGCCTTTTCCGAAATCAAACTGCTAAGGTAATTGAATTCCGCCACATATTCCAATAATTCTTCTCCGATTTTTATAGCATTGTTGTGATCTTCCGGGAGAGTGCACATGATTTTAGTTTTGTCGATGTTTAGCTTAAGGTCGTATGCCCAGGTATATGTGTTCAAAATTTCTTGTAATTGTTGTACCGTGTTTGCAACTAGAGCGCAGTCGTCAGCGTATTGAAGTTCTGTGATAAATTTTGTACGTGTTGTATCTAATGCCCAATCCTCTCTCCTGCAGTTTGCTGTCCACTATAATGGAGAGCGCTGCCATGAATATGTTGAATAGGAGAGGCGCTAAGACACATCCCTGCCTAACTCCTGTATTTGTTAGGAATGGATCGCCCAGTGATCCATGATGTGACACTCTTGACTTGTTGTTGTTATGGAGGCTTTTACACACTGTAAGAAATTTGTTGGGTACTCCGAACTTTTTCATAATTGCCCAAAGCGCATCTCTGTTCACAGAGTCGAAGGCTTTCGTTAGATCGATGAATGCAAATGCAACATAAAGTTTAGACTGCTGATCTTTTACTTTTTCCTGTAGTTGACGGATCGAAAATATGGAATCGACGGTGCCGCGGTTGGTACGAAAACCCGTTTGCGATTCTGGAAGGATTTTTTCTATATATGGGTGCAGGCGGTTTGACATTATTTTTGCAAAAATTTTTTCGCCGATAGCAAATAGCGAAATTCCCCTATAATTGCCGCAGTCTGATGCACTTCCTTTGTCCTTAAATATATTCACTATATTCGCGTTGCGAAAGTCCTCAGGTACCTCTCCGCTTTCCCATACGACATCGAAGAGAGCCTTAAGATGACCAATAAGTTCTTTACTTGCACACTTATAGATTTCCACCGGAATCGCGTCACAGCCAGCTGATTTGTTGTTTTTAAGCTGTTTTATGGAGATCTTTATTTCCTGTTCTGTTATTGGGATGTCTAATACATCGAGGCTGTTATACTGAGGTGTTGTGTTTAGTGCTTCCATATTGGGGTTGTTTTCTTGGTTAAGGATATGGCTGTAATGTTCTTTCCAGCGATTTCTGATTTGTTCTTCTTCTTTTAGAAGTTCGCCATTTTGTGCCATGATTGGGCAGCTTACCTTCTTAGTTGGACCGTATACTTCTTTTACAGCCTCGAAGAATTTACGATAATCGTGATGCGTGGCGTACTCTTGAATCTGATTCGCTTTTTGTGACCACCAGTTATCCTTTACTTGGCGCAGTTCTCTTCGAAGCGTGTTGTTGGCTGCTTTAAAGTTGTCTACCAGTCTTGGATTATGTGGATTTGCAGTGACTGTTCGATGTGCTCTGACAGCTCGATCGTCATTTACAAGCCAACTGGACGTCGTTTTTTTTTCGACCATACGGTATAATAATGAATCTAGCCATTCCCCTTCACACTTGCGTACGGATTCAATGAATAATGTAATTTTTAATATTTGTTACCTTCAATCATAAGAATATTTTTATTGGGTGTGGAAACTAAATCTGGAGTTTTTGCTTTAACTATTTATTTAAACAAAGTAAAAGATGAATAAAAACAAACTAAAAAACTAATGAAACATAGGTTATTGAGATTTTCTTACAATGAACTGTCACTCTACATATAACCTTTAACATTTCTCATATAGATGGCGCAACGTATTTTGAACAATGGAATTAAAATAAAAATTGTTTTCTAACAGCTCCCCTTAATTCAATCGTTCACAAATCGTTGTCCATATATTTATTATTCTAGTCCCATATTCTGAATAAAATAATTATGTTTTGAACTCTGTAAACCTTTAGTTAACACATCAGCTATCATTTCATTAGTTGGAATGTACTTTAAATCTATGTCACCTTTTTCTACATTTTCTCTAATAAAATGATACTTTACATTTATGTGTTTTGTTCTGTTATGAAATACAGGATTTGATACTAACTTGTGAGCACTTTGATTATCGTTATACATAATAATTGTATCAGAGTGATCTAAAAGTTCTTTTAGGAAACCTTTAATAAAAATTGCCTCTTTAGCTGCTTGTGAAATAGCTACATATTCAGCTTCTGTGCTTGAAAGCGCTACCGAATGCTGTTTCTTAGCTTCCCAAGAAAAACTACTTTTACCAAGTTTAAAAATAAAACCTGTATATGATTTAGCATCATTTATATCGTTACCCCAATCTGCATCTGTGTATGCGGAAACTGATATAGAATCTTTCTTAAAAGTTAACTCTTTATTTATTGTTCCTTTTAAATATTTTAAAATTCTCTTAGCATGTTTAAAATGAATACTTTCATAACAATTATTAAATTGACTCATGAAACTTACAGCGAATGCTATATCTGGTCTAGTATTTACTGCTAAAAACATTAAAGAGCCTATTAAACATCGAAAAGGAATTGTTTCATCACAAGTTAAACCTTTTTCAAGTTTTAAATTAGCTTCAATTGGTGTTGAAACTGTTTTTGCTTCTGCCATAGAAAACTTATCTAATAACTTCAAAATATAATCTTTTTGATTAATTCTTATTTCATGTTTAATATTATCTCTTGTTATATTTAAACCTAAACATTTCTTAATTTCACCAAGATCTTTAATTTTAAAATTTTCTGATAAAACCTTTATTAATAAATTCTTTTCTTCATTATTATTTGAAAAAATAATAAAATCATCTACATATAAAGCTATTATAACAATACTATTAGAAATTTTCTTATAAAATACACAAGGTTCATACAATGATATTTTATAACCTAATTTTTGTAATAATTTTTCTACTTGTTTATTCCACATCCTAGAGGACTGCTTCAAACCATAGATTGACTTTTTCAACAAACATACCTTGTTATTTATTTCATATCCTTCAGGTTGTGTCATAAAAATTGTTTCAATTAATTCACTATTTAAAAATGCTGTAGTCACATCAATGTGATTAATTTCTAAATTTAAGTTTACTGATAATGCAAATAATAATCTTACGGTACTATTTCTTACCACCGGGGAAAATGTTTCTGTAAAATCTTCTCCATATTTTTGATTAAATCCACGCGCTACAAGTCTTGCTTTATGTTTAATTTCGCCATTAACGTCATTTTTCACTGTAAAAACCCATTTGCACTGTACTATTTTTCTGTCTTTTGGTCTTTCAACTAGTTCCCAAACTTTGTTTTTCACTAATGATTGGTATTCTTCATCCATTGCTTCTTTCCACTTTAACTTTTCACTACTTTTCATAGCTTCCTGAAAACTACACGGATCTGTCAATAATTCACTATGGTAAAGAATGTAATCTTCATATTCTTTTGTCTTCTTGTTTCTCTCGGATCTTCTTTGTTGAATAATTTCTTCTTCTGATTCTTCATCATTCTGATCTTCAACTTCATTTTGATCTTCAATTTCTATAAATTCTTCTTTTATAAACTCTGTTTCTTTTCTTTCTTCTTTTTCAGACTGTTTTTGGTTAAACTGATTTTCAAAAAATACTACATCTCTGGACTTTATGATTTGACCTGGATTTTCTATGTCAAACAATCTGTAGCCTTTTGTATGTTCACAATAACCAACAAAAATATACTGTTTACTTTTTGCTGACAATTTTTGTCTTAACTGTACTGGTACATGTGCTTGTGCAATACAACCAAATACTTTTAAATGTTTTAGATCAACTTTCTCTTCAGTCCATTTTTCTTCTGGAGTTTTGTCTTTTACTGCCTTATGGGGTGATCTGTTTTTGAGATAAACAGCTGTATTTATTGCCTCTGCCCACATCTTATCATCTAGATTTGCTTCTTGCAATAAACACCTTGCTTTCTCTACAATTGTTCGATTTGTTCTCTCTGCTACACCATTCTGTTCTGGAGTGTACCTTACTGTAAGTTGATGTTCTATGCCTTTGGATTTCAAAAAATCTTCAAATGTTGAGTTTACGTATTCTGTTCCATTATCACTTCTGATTTTCTTTATTCTCTTTCCAGTTTGATTTTCAACTAGTACTAAGAATTCCTTGAATACTGTAAATACTTCTGATTTAGATTTTAGAAAATAAGCAAAAATTTTTCTACTGTAATCATCAATTAACGTAAAGATATATCTTGCACCACTCCAAGATTTTTCTGGTATCGGACCACATAAGTCTGTGTGTATTAGCTCAAGTAACTCTTTAGCTCTCTTACCTCCTGTTTTGTTAAACGGCTTTCTGCTTTGTTTTCCTAGTAAACAAATACTACATTGCTCATTTTTCTCATAATTGTAATCAACTCCTGTAGCCATTCCATTCTTTAACAAATTCATGCTATAGTGATTTAAATGACCAAGTCTTTTATGCCAAAGGTCTTGAAAATTTGTACTGTTAGTTAAATAAGCTTGTTCCATAGTTAAATCTAACTTATAGAGTCCATTTTTATTGCTTGCTGTAACTACAATTTCACCAGTAGCTTTGAAATTTTCTGAATCGTAAATATGACAACCTTCTGAGCTAAATACTACTGTGTGCCCCTTTTCTACCATTTTACTTACTGATAGTAAATTTGCACGCAAACCTGGTATGTAAACAATGTTTGTTATTGTTTTCTCACCCTTTGTTGTTTTTACTTTAGCTTTTCCTTCGCCTTCACTTGACATTTTCTCATTGTTCGCTACAATGACCTGTGATTCTGATTTTTCTTGAAAATCGTAGAGTAACTCTCTCTGAAATGTCATATGAGCCGTTGCTCCTGAATCTATATACCAATTTTGTTGTATATCTCCTGATTCATCTCTCTGAAGAACAGTTTGCAAAGCTTTTTCTGTTTTTACATTTTTCGTCTCTGTTTGACTCTTGTGTCTGCTTTCTTCTGCATCTGGCTTCTTACATTGATTTTTGTAATGTCCTGACAATCCACATTTGAAACACTTTATGTTCTTCTTTGTTTGAAACTTTTTCTTAGAAAATAAAGCGGTCTCATGTTTTTCCTTATTGTCCTTGCCATACTTGTCATCTTGCATCAATCTTGCCTTGACGAAATCACTTGTGATCTTGACATTTGAATTTTCAATTGCCATTACCATCGGATCATATTCAGATGTTAATCCACTTAGCATTATAACACCTAAAAATTCATCGTCGACTGGTTGTGCCATATCAGCTAATTTTTGTGCTATAGACAACGTCTCGTTTACATAAGCTTCCATAGTAGAATAATTTTCTAATCTAATTCTAACTAATCTTCGTATGAGACTCAACCTCCTAGACAAACCTTGATCTTCATAAGCCTTCTGTAAGTTATCCCATGCTTCTTTTGCTGTTTTGGCTGACCTTACATGTGTGTAAGCTATAGGTTTAATCATTAAACAGATTTTTGCTAAAGCCTTTTCATCACATCGTTTCTTCTCTGACTCTTTTGATTGGTCATCTGCTTGGTAACCTTCGATGCTTTTCCATAGATTTTCGTGTATTAAAGCCATTCTCATGCCAAACTTCCAGTTATTATAATTCTCCCTCCCTGCCAGTTTTTCAAATGCTAACTGCACCTCGGCCATTTTGTGACAAAATTATAACAATCTTCTGCAAAAGTTCGTCCTAGTCGTTTTAACTTCTTTACTTTTTCAAACAAATACGTTCTAGTGTAAAACACCTTCTGTTATCTGGTCCCATAACCTATTGGGTGTGGAAACTAAATCTGGAGTTTTTGCTTTAACTATTTATTTAAACAAAGTAAAAGATGAATAAAAACAAACTAAAAAACTAATGAAACATAGGTTATTGAGATTTTCTTACAATGAACTGTCACTCTACATATAACCTTTAACATTTCTCATATAGATGGCGCAACGTATTTTGAACAATGGAATTAAAATAAAAATTGTTTTCTAACAATTTTAATTTTCCACAAAAAAAGAAACAATTCTAGAAGCTTTGTGTTATTTTATTTATTTTTAAATTTTTATTAATTACTCACTGAAACTATTATTATACACATAAATTAGCAAATTTGTTGAAAGAATATTTAAAAAAAATATATGTAGTAAAAAGTAGCCCACCACAAGTTTTCATGACAAGTAATCAACTTCCTAACATTTTTTAATTGATGTAATACTTCCTCATGATGCGAAAAGAAAATCTTTTCGTTAGCACACAAAGAACAAACGATATGTTGGCTTACTTTCAGATTAGTTACTTTTCCAATGCAAAGACGATGAACATAAAAATGATTATCACATGAAACATCACAAACTAAAAACCTAATAAACAAGTTTATATCGAATATAGAAATAAATTTAGTGTTCTTACCTGTTAGAAAACAATTTTTATTTTAATTCCATTGTTCAAAATACGTTGCGCCATCTATATGAGAAATGTTAAAGGTTATATGTAGAGTGACAGTTCATTGTAAGAAAATCTCTATAACCTATGTTTCATTAGTTTTTTAGTTTGTTTTTATTCATCTTTTACTTTGTTTAAATAAATAGTTAAAGCAAAAACTCCAGATTTAGTTTCCACACCCAATAGGTTATGGGACCAGATAACAGAAGGTGTTTTACACTAGAACGTATTTGTTTGAAAAAGTAAAGAAGTTAAAACGACTAGGACGAACTTTTGCAGAAGATTGTTATAATTTTGTCACAAAATGGCCGAGGTGCAGTTAGCATTTGAAAAACTGGCAGGGAGGGAGAATTATAATAACTGGAAGTTTGGCATGAGAATGGCTTTAATACACGAAAATCTATGGAAAAGCATCGAAGGTTACCAAGCAGATGACCAATCAAAAGAGTCAGAGAAGAAACGATGTGATGAAAAGGCTTTAGCAAAAATCTGTTTAATGATTAAACCTATAGCTTACACACATGTAAGGTCAGCCAAAACAGCAAAAGAAGCATGGGATAACTTACAGAAGGCTTATGAAGATCAAGGTTTGTCTAGGAGGTTGAGTCTCATACGAAGATTAGTTAGAATTAGATTAGAAAATTATTCTACTATGGAAGCTTATGTAAACGAGACGTTGTCTATAGCACAAAAATTAGCTGATATGGCACAACCAGTCGACGATGAATTTTTAGGTGTTATAATGCTAAGTGGATTAACATCTGAATATGATCCGATGGTAATGGCAATTGAAAATTCAAATGTCAAGATCACAAGTGATTTCGTCAAGGCAAGATTGATGCAAGATGACAAGTATGGCAAGGACAATAAGGAAAAACATGAGACCGCTTTATTTTCTAAGAAAAAGTTTCAAACAAAGAAGAACATAAAGTGTTTCAAATGTGGATTGTCAGGACATTACAAAAATCAATGTAAGAAGCCAGATGCAGAAGAAAGCAGACACAAGAGTCAAACAGAGACGAAAAATGTAAAAACAGAAAAAGCTTTGCAAACTGTTCTTCAGAGAGATGAATCAGGAGATATACAACAAAATTGGTATATAGATTCAGGAGCAACGGCTCATATGACATTTCAGAGAGAGTTACTCTACGATTTTCAAGAAAAATCAGAATCACAGGTCATTGTAGCGAACAATGAGAAAATGTCAAGTGAAGGCGAAGGAAAAGCTAAAGTAAAAACAACAAAGGGTGAGAAAACAATAACAAACATTGTTTACATACCAGGTTTGCGTGCAAATTTACTATCAGTAAGTAAAATGGTAGAAAAGGGGCACACAGTAGTATTTAGCTCAGAAGGTTGTCATATTTACGATTCAGAAAATTTCAAAGCTACTGGTGAAATTGTAGTTACAGCAAGCAATAAAAATGGACTCTATAAGTTAGATTTAACTATGGAACAAGCTTATTTAACTAACAGTACAAATTTTCAAGACCTTTGGCATAAAAGACTTGGTCATTTAAATCACTATAGCATGAATTTGTTAAAGAATGGAATGGCTACAGGAGTTGATTACAATTATGAGAAAAATGAGCAATGTAGTATTTGTTTACTAGGAAAACAAAGCAGAAAGCCGTTTAACAAAACAGGAGGTAAGAGAGCTAAAGAGTTACTTGAGCTAATACACACAGACTTATGTGGTCCGATACCAGAAAAATCTTGGAGTGGTGCAAGATATATCTTTACGTTAATTGATGATTACAGTAGAAAAATTTTTGCTTATTTTCTAAAATCTAAATCAGAAGTATTTACAGTATTCAAGGAATTCTTAGTACTAGTTGAAAATCAAACTGGAAAGAGAATAAAGAAAATCAGAAGTGATAATGGAACAGAATACGTAAACTCAACATTTGAAGATTTTTTGAAATCCAAAGGCATAGAACATCAACTTACAGTAAGGTACACTCCAGAACAGAATGGTGTAGCAGAGAGAACAAATCGAACAATTGTAGAGAAAGCAAGGTGTTTATTGCAAGAAGCAAATCTAGATGATAAGATGTGGGCAGAGGCAATAAATACAGCTGTTTATCTCAAAAACAGATCACCCCATAAGGCAGTAAAAGACAAAACTCCAGAAGAAAAATGGACTGAAGAGAAAGTTGATCTAAAACATTTAAAAGTATTTGGTTGTATTGCACAAGCACATGTACCAGTACAGTTAAGACAAAAATTGTCAGCAAAAAGTAAACAGTATATTTTTGTTGGTTATTGTGAACATACAAAAGGCTACAGATTGTTTGACATAGAAAATCCAGGTCAAATCATAAAGTCCAGAGATGTAGTATTTTTTGAAAATCAGTTTAACCAAAAACAGTCTGAAAAAGAAGAAAGAAAAGAAACAGAGTTTATAAAAGAAGAATTTATAGAAATTGAAGATCAAAATGAAGTTGAAGATCAGAATGATGAAGAATCAGAAGAAGAAATTATTCAACAAAGAAGATCCGAGAGAAACAAGAAGACAAAAGAATATGAAGATTACATTCTTTACCATAGTGAATTATTGACAGATCCGTGTAGTTTTCAGGAAGCTATGAAAAGTAGTGAAAAGTTAAAGTGGAAAGAAGCAATGGATGAAGAATACCAATCATTAGTGAAAAACAAAGTTTGGGAACTAGTTGAAAGACCAAAAGACAGAAAAATAGTACAGTGCAAATGGGTTTTTACAGTGAAAAATGACGTTAATGGCGAAATTAAACATAAAGCAAGACTTGTAGCGCGTGGATTTAATCAAAAATATGGAGAAGATTTTACAGAAACATTTTCCCCGGTGGTAAGAAATAGTACCGTAAGATTATTATTTGCATTATCAGTAAACTTAAATTTAGAAATTAATCACATTGATGTGACTACAGCATTTTTAAATAGTGAATTAATTGAAACAATTTTTATGACACAACCTGAAGGATATAAATAAATAACAAGGTATGTTTGTTGAAAAAGTCAATCTATGGTTTGAAGCAGTCCTCTAGGATGTGGAATAAACAAGTAGAAAAATTATTACAAAAATTAGGTTATAAAATATCATTGTATGAACCTTGTGTATTTTATAAGAAAATTTCTAATAGTATTGTTATAATAGCTTTATATGTAGATGATTTTATTATTTTTTCAAATAATAATGAAGAAAAGAATTTATTAATAAAGGTTTTATCAGAAAATTTTAAAATTAAAGATCTTGGTGAAATTAAGAAATGTTTAGGTTTAAATATAACAAGAGATAATATTAAACATGAAATAAGAATTAATCAAAAAGATTATATTTTGAAGTTATTAGATAAGTTTTCTATGGCAGAAGCAAAAACAGTTTCAACACCAATTGAAGCTAATTTAAAACTTGAAAAAGGTTTAACTTGTGATGAAACAATTCCTTTTCGATGTTTAATAGGCTCTTTAATGTTTTTAGCAGTAAATACTAGACCAGATATAGCATTCGCTGTAAGTTTCATGAGTCAATTTAATAATTGTTATGAAAGTATTCATTTTAAACATGCTAAGAGAATTTTAAAATATTTAAAAGGAACAATAAATAAAGAGTTAACTTTTAAGAAAGATTCTATATCAGTTTCCGCATACACAGATGCAGATTGGGGTAACGATATAAATGATGCTAAATCATATACAGGTTTTATTTTTAAACTTGGTAAAAGTAGTTTTTCTTGGGAAGCTAAGAAACAGCATTCGGTAGCGCTTTCAAGCACAGAAGCTGAATATGTAGCTATTTCACAAGCAGCTAAAGAGGCAATTTTTATTAAAGGTTTCCTAAAAGAACTTTTAGATCACTCTGATACAATTATTATGTATAACGATAATCAAAGTGCTCACAAGTTAGTATCAAATCCTGTATTTCATAACAGAACAAAACACATAAATGTAAAGTATCATTTTATTAGAGAAAATGTAGAAAAAGGTGACATAGATTTAAAGTACATTCCAACTAATGAAATGATAGCTGATGTGTTAACTAAAGGTTTACAGAGTTCAAAACATAATTATTTTATTCAGAATATGGGACTAGAATAATAAATATATGGACAACGATTTGTGAACGATTGAATTAAGGGGGAGCTGTTAGAAAACACTTTTTATTTTAATTCCATTGTTCAAAAATACGTTGCGCCATCTATATGAGAATGTTGGGTTATATGTAGAGGACAGTTCATTGTAAGAAAATCTCAACCTATGTTTCATTAGTTTTTAGTTTGTTTTTATTCATCTTTTACTTTGTTTAAATAAATAGTTAAAGCAAAAACTCCAGATTTAGTTTCCACACCCAATATTACCTATTATCGTCCAAATCCACGTTAATAGATAATTAATTTTTTGGATTTTTATCTTTTATTTTTAAATATATTTTTCGAACTGCTGGTTTTAGTAATTATTAAATTAAACGAACTAAAAAGTCAAAAATAATATAGTTATTAACGTAATAAGGCCGATAAACAACAAATAACGGGCTTTGGCTGAAGTTTGTGATCCGAGGCGATAGCCGAGGATCATAAGCAGCCAAGGCCGTTATTTTGTTATCGGCCGTGTTGCGTTCTAGATTTTTCGTCATAGATTTTTTAGAGCAATAAACACTACTATTTAATAACAAATTTTATTGAACAATAACACAAGTAAGGATAAAAAAATAATATTAATGTCTTATACTAAAATTCATTTTTCATGATAATGAACATGGAAATTAAAAAGTGCATTCTTAAAGAGCCTCTTAGAAATCTGTAATCCTTCCCAGGGATTTACAGATTTTATAGAAGAAGATGATGCTACTGGAAGAATGGCAAATATTTGTATCCACTAAAGACACATTATTTTGAGCTATCATGAAAAGTTGATTTGTTATTTTCTACTTTGAAAACTGATTTCTCCTTCTTATGTGGAAAGTTTCTGCCACCGGTTGAAGACTTATCCTCCTAGCTCCTTTAGCGATAGTAAATCACCACCATTTTCGGCGAGCATGGTTGCTGATGATCTACGAAAATGAATGCCCTGTATAACGCTCTGATTCTCCAAGTTCAAAAATTTTGCAATTTTCTGCGTACGCCTCCCCGATGGTATGTATACCGACGATTTGCTTAACACACTTTTGCCTTTCTTTGTAACCAATGAAAATTTTGGATTGTCAAAAGCTACGAGGACGCAGGTTGATGTATTTTTGTATAAACTATAGGCATCAAACGGAAAGGCCCGCTTTTTGGAATAAGAAATTTCCTATCTTTCTTATTTTTAGTATTTCTTAATGAGACAAGAATATTTTTCTCCGTAATCTTTCGAAATCATCAACTGTGAGTGACCAAAGCTCGCTGCGCCTACAAGCTCCAAGAATACCAAGCACCAATACAATTTTTCGAGTAACCAGGTGTAATCATCGATCCGTGCAGAAAATTATTTATGCTGGCCTCCGACAGAACTTTGGCTTTTTTGGTGAATAACCTCGTTTTTGCGCCTCAGAAACATGAACAGTTTTCTACTCAAATCTATGAACAAATATACTTAGATGAGTATGATTAAATATCGAAGAATATAATGGCTTTTACCTTGATATGTCGATGTTTTCATATACTCAACGCAAGCTTCAGCATGATATCTTTTGTCCACAGTGATTAGGAGAATACATTTCAGACATTCTTTTAGCATAAGCCAGCAATACCGCTTCATTTACGCTGTTTATACTTCTATCCTGCCGCCACTTCAAAAAATTGTCATATTCCTGCTGATATCTCTCTCTGGTTATAGTCGGAAGTATAATTTTGAGTAGCCGCAGCCGCTTCCTCCTGTATTTCCAACGGAATTTCTCGCGACATCTCGCTATGGTCTATTTTCCCAATTTTTGAAAAGTCCAACTGACAATAAATAGTCATTGTTGCAGGTGACAGACGTTACGATTACCTTAGAAACTTAACGGCCGCCGGCCGTTATGATAACGTCCGGCGGACGTTATATGCATCTTTTCCATTCTGATTTTGCTTATGTTATAATAATATAACAATATAGTATGACGAAAAATAATAAACAATCCTCAATTCTCTTGTCAATTGTCAATTTTCTCCAGGTACCGAACATCATCGATACCGCACGATCTACGGAGGTGGTTTATCCTGACGAAAGTTCACAAAACTCGAAACTTCTCGTGTAGTATCGGGGGCGGTCGCGGAGCCGATTGTAAACCGCCTAAGCTCCCTCCTTCTTCGTTTAGGATATGTCTAGGCCGAAACAGAATAAAAACGTGTTCTTCTTTCAAATTTTTGGGCAAATAGACAAAAATTTGACGTTTATCCCTAGATCATATATATAGAAATACATTTTTAAGATATTTGTATATAAATTATATATGATCTAGAGATTTATCATGTGACGAGCAGATTTTATTCAAATATTAAATTAATTTTTAATAGCATTATGTAATAGTTAATATCTTTTATGGGTAATTACCCTTTTATGTAAATATTTTTTAACAATGAATGATTTTGAATGTAACATTGATTTTTGATTTAGTGCTGGTTGATTTATGATGTTTTCATAATGTTTTCCGTTAAATGAAATTTATATTTATGAATTAGTTTTCAGCGGAGGGCTTTAGTAAAAAATTCGAACCTTAGTAACCGTTTTCTTTTTACCAAAAAGGTAGATATTTTTTTATGTTAGAAGTTATAACTTAATTGGGCATTGGGCATCAGAATAAACATGTGAATATCTTGACTTGGTGTTTGTTGTCTACTTTAAGTGGTACTGAATTTATTAAAATAAACGTTGTTTTCTACATTTCTGTTTTATTTCAATAACAAAATACTGGTCCTACACCAGTGTAATAACAAAGACATCTAAATTTTAGCCGAACACACGCTGACCATTTTATAATCTGATTTGGTCGATTTATGATAGAATTGCAGGAATTGTATCACCTTCAACGAAATCAGCTAAGAAGTATTTAAAATATTAAAACAAAACCTTAGAGGGAAAAAATAAAAGGCAAAACCGATTTTTAAAAGAATTTAATATAAGTATTCCAAAAAAAATATTTAACGCCACATGATGTAACACAAAAAGTAGGTAAACATCAGTTATAAAAAAAACATTAGAAATTTATACAGTATCCTTTAAGCTAGGCTCACGTTTTTCTGCAGAAATAAGTATTTCAATTCAACACATTGACTATCACAATAACTACACTAACTATATCAACTGGTTAAGCTCCGCATTATGAATATTCTTCACCCGGTCCTATTTTCAAAGTGAAGTAATGTAATTTTGATCCTGATTTATAAACAATATTATTTGAATGAAACTTTTGCTTTTAATTTTCCTGCCATGCTGGTAATTGCTTTGGATTTGTATTAACATTTTCAGGGTTAGAGTTCAGTATAGTTTGATGTTGAATTCCTTTCTAACACAATCTCACAGCTTCAGGCTTCAGGTTTACATACTATTCATACGCTGTAGATTTTTGACCTAAAAGAATCACTAAATATAGAAAAACTATGGGGAAAAGTGTTTATCATAAGCCTTACTTTTTGTTTTGATAAGGATATGGCCTGCAACTTTAGGCTTCCATAATCACTGACAAAATCTTGCTTTAAAATATTTGAACACACGCCTCCTATTTCCTTTTAATTTCTGGAAATTTGTAACAATTCATGGTGAACACTACTAATAATTTCCGTGTTTCTTATATCTTTGAAAACTCCACTGGGCAGTCTGGGCTAGCATTTAAAATAAATATCAAAACTAAGGGCTTCTATTTTCTATGTTATTCACGAGTTAAATTTTTGGTTTGTACCGATTCCGCATTTCTAGGCTTTCAGGTTCTGATTTTGCAAGATAACTTTACATTTTAAAATATTTTAAGTGTATATTTCCACCAAAAACAAATTGCGTTGACTTTTATTTACAATTTAAAATACAAATAGCGAGGGGAGGAGCCGAGATTCGATAACTTCCAATCGGGACCATTCGGTCTACCGTTCGCTTGCGTTCGGGTTTTCGATAACTTGGGCTTTCGAGAGTTTATGGTTCTCCCGATCTACGACGATTACTTTGATCTGATTGACAGCCCGGAGGACGGTTGGTTGCGTATTTTAATGTATCCTTGGAACCTGTTGGGTACTGCTCATAGACTTAAAATAAAATATAGACTACACTCACAGAATAACTACAGAACGATCAGTCAATGTAATAAAAAAGCGAACAAAAGTCGTGTCGGCGGCACGATTCGAACCGGCTACCTTCGTGTTGCTAGACGAGAGCCTTATCCCCTACACCACCAGATATCTTGACGAGAATTATATCTTTATGGTAATAAATTATGAATTCAGCCTGCCAAAACGGATATGTAAATTTATCCTAGAGGCTGCTTATACTTTGAAAATTCATCTCGTTGCAGTTCATCACAGTTGTATAATTCAAGAAGCACTAAGAAATATGACTTACCTTTGAATACGGCACAGAAAAAGTTGGAGTTTGAATACAATAAAAAGGAGAAATACATTTTGTATTAAAACAAAATAAAAGGCAGCTTAAATATAGTTTGAAGCATAAATAAAGGTATATTGAAGTACTGTGTGGACGGAAAGGAAATCAATTCCTGCAAAATCTATAAATGGAATTTAGCATCGAACCAATCGTAACGTTTGAAGCAAATCCATATACATACACGAAGAACTGTTCTTGCAACCATATAGAGGATATCGACGTACCAAGCACCATCTATAGTGGGCCGAATCGTCAATTTGTAAATTTAATGCTCCATAAGAGTGACTGAGCCCCCTGACTACACTATTATTTACATCTCAACGCGGACAGACAATATTTTTTGTACACATGTTTACTTCTGGGTACAGTCGACCGAGCCTTCCTCATCCAGCCTATGTTGTCACGTCTTTAATATTATCAATATTTTTTTTCTTGTTATACACATATATTGAGATATTAATACTACAGTTTAATAAAGTAGGTTTTAATATTCCAGAGATGTATTAAATAGTCCTTATACTACTAAATTATAAGTCGGAACTGTTTAAAAAGGATAAGTTCTTTACAATATGACAACACCGATTAGAAGCGAGGGAGCCTATTCATTCATTTATTACCTTGTAGTACGCGTCGCACGTGTGCGGTAAAGCTTTGTTGCCGCTATATCCCCGGCTGTATTAACGCATTTTCTTAGCTTGTAGTCTTTAATTGTTTATTTTATTGACTTTTTCTGTTCAAGAACTATAAAATATGGTTCGTCAGTGCCAAATTTGCAAGAAATTTGACTTAAATAATCCATTTAAGTCTTGAAACAACTTTCGACCGGTAGGCAACTCTCAATATACCCATTAGGAGTAAGTGGCGTTGTTGTAGAAAGGCGCTTATTTAGATAATATTTTAGTAAAATGTAAAATCTGAATTTTTTCTCTTACATTACATTATTTACTTACTTACATTGTAACAAAATCATAATTATAACCCTGTTAATAATTAATAATGCTTTTATTAAAAATATATTCCGGTTTATTCTAAAATTATCTTGAGAATCTAAAATAACATACAAGAATTTTAAAATGATATTACATTATGAAGCAATATTTTTTAATATACCGGGTCGTCTCAAAAGTGGCTCGCCCCTATAACTTTTTTATTTTTTCAGATAAAAAAAACAGATTTGTATGTTAGTAGGTATATGACATAAATTAGGATTTATTGACGTATTCAATTGTTTTTGGTATCTTCCTGTTTCACGGAAATGATTACATCTTTTGATTTTAAAGGCGCCCTCGGTATATTGCTACTTTATTCGATAAAAAATGACACTCTGAATAGAATGACATATCATATGTCAACTTTTGACATTGTCGCTTAAAAACAAATCGTATTTTAAATTTCAATTCAGGGTGCCATGGTGTTGTTAAAAACACTAAGTTTTAATCAAGGAGCCTTGGAAAAATAGTTTTGATCGTCTAATGGGTTTCGTGTCTTGTCTAGGCCGGTTAAAAGATGTACAAATCGTATTTTTAATCATACATATGTCAATTTTTTCAAATGGAACAAGAGTGAGTCATTAGCATATTTGGAAAAAGCATTTTTTATGAATATATTAATACCACACACATTTCGAGTCAAATTGTAGTTATGAACTGCGTGTTACAATTACAATTAAACCATATGCAAAAATGTCAAAAGTTGACATATGATATGTCATTCCATTCCGAGTGTCATTTTCTATCGAATAAAGTAGAAATATACCGAGGGTGCCGTTTAAAAATTAAAAGTTATAGTCATTTCCGGTGAAAGAGGAAGTGACCAAAAACAATTGAATGCGTCAATCAATCCTAATTAATCTCATAAACTAACATACTAAATCTGGTTTTTTTTTGAAAATATAAAAAAATTATGTGGATGAGCCACTTTTGGGACGCACCGGGTATAATAAAGACAGTACCGAGTTAAATAAATGTAGTTTTCATTTTATCCACTTCGTATCACCTTCTTTGCTTTAATGGAACAGATTTATGTTTTCTCTAATTTACATAATAAGACATCACCTAACCAGAAAAAAAATTACAACAATCATATATTTTTTTTCTCTCCCTGTCGCCGATTCTATTATATCTGTGGAATAGATCCTGTTTTGATTAATATTAGGGGTTGTAAATGTTTGACTAAAATTAATAATTTATTATTAATTTCAAAAATTACGTAATTTCGATTATAAAATTTCTTCTATAACGTGTATTTTATTATTTTTATCCTTTTTGGACTCTAAATTGTTTTTTCTAAACTTTTATTTAAAAAATCTTAATAAAATATAAAAAAGTTTAAATACGATATATTTTTAATTTAATTATAGCTTCATTAAAATAAAAAAATTACCCGGCTATGATACGGAGAGTTCAGGTGTACTTGAGAAACGAAAGACAGTGTTGTGTTTCTCGGCAGAGTCGTCAGGGAACGACCGTTACGACAGACACAACCTATCTATCGCTCGTGTCGCACTCGTTATAACCTAAAACAATAACACAACAATAACAAGACAGTGTCTGACCGCATGTTCCAGCTATTTATGAATGAGATGCTCAGTCTATATTTTTATTTAAGTCTATAGTACTGCTCTCTCGTGATATGTGTCCCTTATTCGACACTTGGCGAAACCGGGTCCACGTCCTTTTCTTTACAGTGGCTTCTTACGTGTCCTGCCTGGCCACAATTCCAGCAACAAGTCGGTCCTTTCTTGCCCATGTACTCCTCCATGACTTTCGTACAATGCTTTCCACGGATTCGTCGGAACATTGGTTGACCGCCCGTACTCTCACTAGAGACCGAGAACTTTGTTTCGCGGCCTCAAATTCTAGGGCACGTGCTAAAGCATCCACCAAGCGCGTTGGGTGGACTAGAAGAAGCGCTTGCCTTGTCTCGCTGTCACGAGAGTAAGCCATCGGAGAATGCCTGTACTGCCAACCGCTCCATAACATTCTCGGGCGTAGCAGGATACGCAAGGCGAACGAGGCGGGCTACGTCGGCTTCAAACTCCTACAGAGACTCATTTGCCTTTTGAATGCGATTTTTTAGCTGGGAATGAGAGACATGTTCCAAATGAGCTTGGCCGTACCTCATTTCTAAATGTCGTACCAATTGCTGATAATGTCCCTGTTCCGATGGTGACAGCCTTGTGACAGTGTCTGCAGAATATCAGTCGCATCTCCTCGCAGTGCGATATTCAAAGCGGTAGCTTTTTCAGCGATTGTCCAGCCGTTCGCTCTCGCAGCGGCTTCAAATTGGCAAAAATAATTGGCCCAAGCGGTTTTTCCGTCAAACTGTGGAGGTTTCATAACTGATTTTGAGGCATACCTATTTTCGACTAATTTCGGTCCCTCCGATGTTTCTTGACATTTTGGTGGATTTGCCTTTGCTATTTCTTCTCTTAAAATTTCGATTTTTCTATTTACATCTTCCTCAATCTCTGTTATTTTGTCTTGTGTATCTGTTATCTTCTCTTCTAATTCCCTGGAATTTTCTGTTATCTTTTCTTCTAAATTAAGTATTTTATTATTAAAGCTGGCCTGCATGTCTTTAGAATTTTCTGCGATTTTATCTTCTAAAATATTAATTAAATCCTGTGAATTTTTCATAATTTTATCGCTGATTTTATCTTCTAAATTATTCAAATTGCCGTTTAAATTGTCTTGCAATTCCCGGGAATATTTCGTAATTTTATCTTCTAATTTTTGTAAGGACGAGTCAAGGTCACCTTCCAACTCAAAGCAAAATGTTTCAGGATCCTCACCTTCCTCCACCAAAATGTCTCTCAGTCTGGCTTGCAAAATGCGTTTCTTTCCATCTGTCTCGCACTCTCTCTCTTCCAATATGCATTTCAGTTCAGACACTTTCAAGTCTTTCAACAATTTTTTCAGAGCCATGGTCAGTCTTCTATGCTTTTTATTTTTCTTGTCTATCACAACGCCACACTTGACACCAATTGTTACGTTTTTTCGTCGGTTCCGTGTGGATAGAAAGTCACAATTTATTTAAACACTATTTATTTAACACTAATTAACAAAAACAATAACGATAAAAGACTTATAGAACTATTTACAAACGATTTATAACTAAGAATTTATTTTGAATTTTAGCGCGTCAACTGTATATTTTTAACTGCCCTCTCTAGGCCACTGCCGCCGGCTTTTATACCGACAGGTAAAAGAAATCTAGAATAGTCCAAAGATCGTTAGGCGCATAGAGAAGGTTTTCGAATGTTCTCGTATGTACTACTAGTCCATTCTAGTGGGTCTCGATTCTTCTCGAACGAATGAATCATTGCGGTGTCTATGTGATGTTAAGGTCATCCGAGTGGCGCTCATATTGTGAGGTTAGGTCGAGTCCACACCCAGGTTCGAAAACTACATGTTATTTTTTAAAAACTACATAAACACATTACATGTAGTTAATGTAGTTTATGTAGAGGGTGTAGTTTATGTAACCTATGTATGTAACTTTCAAATATCATAGGTTTGAGGTGAGGTTATAATAAGTTGAAGCTTTAAAAACTCATACTGTATTTAAGAAAACAGAAGTAATATGACTTTAAATATAATATTTACATCATATTATCTCTATTTCATCTCATACAAAGGAAAATTGTTCATAATATCAATACATAGTTTATTAACGTAGTTTTCATGTAGTTAATGAACGGAAAAAGACGTAGTTTTTGAAGAAAAACTACACGTAGCGTTAATCAGGTAAACTACGTCTTACTCAACTACTTCCGAACCCGCTTCCGAACTTAACCATTTCCGTGGACCACACCGGCCTCGCAATGTTATTATAAATAATCAACACTATTCATTAAAAAAATTACCGGAACAAATATATGTTATGCTTGACAACTTGACATGCTGATTATAAATAATCAACACTATTCATTAAAAATTACTGAACAAATATATGTTATGCTTGACATACATTATATATATATACTTTACAATAATCTTTTTTAAAATTTGAACTCAAAATAATAATCTTTTTCATGATCTCTAATACATATATTCTTTATTTTTCCCTAGATCATAATACCAACTTACGTGTTTGAATCTATCGAAGCTGAACCAACAACACTTGGAGTGGAGATTCCACAATATGAATAAAATAAACATAATTGTCCAGTTTTCATTAATACCATCATGGGAGAATATTATTTTTAAATTTATTAAATATATTTTCAATAGAATTCTCTTGATTTATAACTCGTACCCACTTTTCTTGCTCTTCTGGACACTTTAGGCTGCCTAGTATAACTATCCTTTCCACCAGGAACACAACAAAGATGAGGCATAGCACCAAAAACACACTCTACTTAAGCTTTATTGATGAATTGTTAGAGTCTTAAAAAACACACACAAAAATCACGATAAGTAAAAAATGTATGGGCACTTTTAGGTTAAATCACTTACACAGCGTGTAATTTTTCTATTTTTTTATGCGAAACCGAGAGTGACCAGTGACCATATATCTGGTAGTAGTTTATACTACTCTTAAACACCAAAATACTAGTTTTTTTGCATCATTACAATAATAAATAATACCAAAAATCATAGAGTTAAAACCAAAAATCAACCGACAAAATATGAAACGGAATCTAACCCAATATCTAAGTATGTACAGCTGATGAAGTAAACAAAAGTCTGCCCCAGGCTGATCTTTTAAAGAACGGCAGTGGTTTGTGTCAACCACCATCTACGCATTTTCTTCTTTCTACATTGTTTTTGTTTACGCATTTTATAAATTATTATAAAGATCGAAGCTGCTACAATCAGATCTTTGGACATTTTTTCTATTATTATATTAATAGCCCTCGACTTGATTATCATCAATCAACAATAATTATTATAGTTCGGATATAGATAAAGTAACAGCACGGTATATAAATCACACGGCAGGCTAACTCTCTTTGGCGGGAACGCTACGCGCATACCGTCGCGCACGCCGCCATTAGGGTTTCCATCAGAGATATGGAAGTGGGAGAATGAGCTTCGACGAGTGCGCATCCAAATTTTTGTCGACGGCAAGATGGCAGACATCTTCCAGGTCTCGCTGTCACTTCCCCTCTTTAATTGACATCTGTTTGTTTTGTTTTTTTTTCGTTTGTGTTGTTATCTAGTTAAAATTTATTATTATCTCAATTATTCTAAACACTAATTCAAAAAGGATTGTTGTATATTCATAGTCATTCTAAGAAAGCTAATACGCCGGGAATAATGATTAGTTTTCATGTGTAAGTTTATACAACATAATTGTGTTTACAGATGATTCAAAACTGTTTATTTTTAGTTTTCCTAAAGGCGATTTGTAAAAATCGTGATTGTAATTGGGAATGGTCAAAAATAAGTGTATGATGTGGCCATTTAAAGAGGATGTTTTTATTACGTGTGGAGGAAGAAGATACTTGGAATCAGTGTTCGTGCTTCTGTAAAACAGTGCACTCTTATAGTGTCCATGAAAGCACAAGTTCAAGTGTACCAGAAATATATCAAATAAGATTGGTCCTTACTTGACAAGAAGATTATTTGGAGGAAAAGAAAACATAAGATAGGGTATTTTAATCGAACAGCGAAAATTTAACACTTTTATTGTAAAGTTTGTTGTAGGTAGTTGTAGTTTTGTGCTAAATATTTCTAACATTAGCAGCAGCCGTGTTCAGAGTGTCAAGAGGAGGAGAATTCAGTTAATTAGATTTATGCACAGTTACAGGTATGAAGGCTTTTTCAAACATAGTATCGAGTTCTATAGTCAACATTTTTAGTATTCCTACAACTGTAAAAACAAGGAACATTGGACTGAAAAAATGGCAAGATTTATATAGGAAGAAAGGGTATTATGCCAATAAGAAAATTAAATCTGTAGGCAGAAATTTCTTATTTAAAAACTGTTATGGGGCATATACCGTATGATCGAGAAAAAACGGCGTCAGCGATGGCTATGAAATGAAGATCGCTGTCATTTTATATGTAAATTTATATGGGATATGTCATCGATTGTCATTTCCCAGCCACTGGACGCCGTTTTTTTTCGATCATACGGTATTAATTTGTATCTGTGCCACAAATCACTGAGAAAAATCATATAATATTCATAATTGTTAACGAGATGATATTTGAAGAGTGTTAAAAACGAGACTATTAGTCATGAAGCTTACAATGTTACTTTGTTTCAATATTACACTTTTATTCTTGTAAAATCTATGATGAAGTTCAAAAGCATTTTGCAATGGCCTTAAATTGTGAGCCAGGATTTTTAGCAAAGGTATTTGATGCAGTGAAACTTAATCGGTACCTTCCAGTATGTATTTTAGTAAGGGAATTGTCAATCCCATGTTTTTAAATAGATAAAATACAGGCCAAAGTTGACAATATTACAGTTGAGAAGAAACTATTTTATCTTAAAAAAATTTTTCTTAAAATTCTGAGATCATATAATCTAATTTTCTTAATAATAAATTAGGTATATGTATGTTGTACATACAGAATTTTGTTATGGACAAATAAGGATCGACAAGCTTCTTTTGTGCAAAAAATAAATGATTTTTTCTAGTATTACGACAAACCATAATGTGTTTTACAAACTTACCGGTAACAGTTTTTGTTTATAATAAAATATTTAGGAATAATTTGGGTTGTTTATCAATATATTAATGACTTGAATTTTGACAAATCGAATTTGTATCAAAATAATTTTACGAAATATAAAATTGATGTTCTATTACAAGATTGAGTTTTTATTGTCGACAAAAACCAGGATAAATACTAATAATAATACCCTTAATAAAATCAATGATGTTTATGTATTATGAAAATATTTGTTAGAGGACATGTTATGTAACAGTTTTTGAAACATAATTTGAAGGGACGAATAAAAAAAATAAAACAAAAACATATTTTTTCTAGGTTTATATTAAAAATACAAGGTAGGTAATCATCAAAAATAATTATGAACCAAATGTTTTTTATGAATATACAACTTGAACAAAAAGTTGTTTAGAACAATTTTTACCAAATTTGCAAAAATTTTAAATTGAAACGCGTAATTCAGTACAAGTAAACATGAAATATTGTAAATACTTATTTAATATCATTTCGAGTGTTTTACGACGAAAAGGTCATCTGTCCGTAGCGTCTTTTGTCAGAATATTCGTATATTTAGTGTATTATATACCAATATTGTACGCAGTTTTGAAACTGATAATTAAATAAATCATATTAATGTTAACTAACCATAATGAATGATAGAATTTCACTAAATTTAAATTGCCCCCCTGTATGGCCGGAAAACAGCAAATTGATATTTTATCATTTCTATAGATTACCACCTATATACAAAATGCATGAAGACCTGAATATGGCGCCCAATCCTTGATTAGACCTTCTGCGCATGTTGACGCTCATTCTCTCTATCCCTTCTATTTTCTGGTTTCCATCATCAGAAAGTAACTTCAGTGTCGTAGCTTTTCATCGACTGCGCACACTTTCGGGCCGATTCGAGCCAGTAGCGTACGATTTCACCTATTTTGTTTTATTTTTTGAGTTATATTTTATAGTTGTTGTTTTATTTTTGTTTATTGTGTTATGTTACTTTGGTTTTTCTAGTTTATTTCGCTTCTTGTGTTATATAATTTATTTTTGTTTTTCTGGAATACTTTTAAATCGTTACTTTACGTGTTTTAAAATGCCTAAGTGAAGTTGTGCAGCAAAACTGCCCGAGGTAGAGGATCAAACCAATAAAAGTTTTTTTTTTCTGTTTCTGTGAGATCCGATTAGGTATGTGAACCATGTTATTATGTGATTAATTATTTCTAACATATTTTAGTTAAAAAAACAGTAGTATACATATTAGGACATTCAGCTAAATAGAAAGATCTAATTAAAAATATACAAGTTCAGCATCTATATTAAATGTTAACAAACTTACATACAGGGTGAGTCTTACATAAGTGCAAATATTTTCAGGGCTGGCAGATCTCGATAAAAGAAACATATTTTCTCCTTACTTTTTCAGATAAATCCAAAATAACCGAGTTATTTAAGTTTAAAAAAAAATGTTTTTTTTAAATGTTGAGTTGAGACTGTTGAGAGCCACCGGATTTTTTTCTGTATTTGCATCCCTTTTAGTGCCGCAACCATAGAGTAAAGCCGGAACTATGGTAATATCAGAGATTAAGAAATTATACCGTGGAAAAATTTGCGGTGAACAGGCAGTTCTAAAAAGTTTTCGAAAAATATACAGGGAAGTTAAAAGAAAATGCACGATTTTCAATATCTTTTTTTAGCGAAAAAAAACTCATAAACGTGTTCCTGGGGTCGAAATATACCACCTCTGAAAATATTTGCACTTATTCAAGACTCACCCTATATGTATATAAAATATTAGCAAAATTAAAATGTTAAATATTTAGTAAAATTTAATGTTGTATCTAGACATTCAACATTAAATTCAAAAATAATTATATTAATAATTATTAAATAAAATTATAAAAATAAATAAAATGAGTATATCGAAAATAACAATAGATTAGTAACAAGTTAACAATACATTTTTAGGGCAAGAACATGGGCAATTGCATCTAATAGAGAAGACTTGGTTGAAAATATAAATAAGGCCCAGAAAAGGTACAGGTTGTGTTCTGTTCACTTTGAATTTAAAATGTTTACCAATTCACTTTGTAACCGTATAAAATACAATGCGGTACCTACTTTGTTTCCTGCCATGAAAAAAATAGAAGTTTCTCAAAAAAATTGTGGATTTATTAATTTGTGAAATTTGAATATTAATAAAATTTGCTACGCCCCTTGATGGGCATAATTTGTACGTAGCCTCTTTATATTGTTCAATAAATATTTTATTGGTATTTTTTTAATTCTTGTTTGTAACTCCTGGCATGTTTTTGTTAGTTGCATGTTTTTTAATTTTAATTGTCTATTCTCTACAGTGAAATATTTAATTGATCTTTTCATTTTTAATTTTCGAGAAGTATGCGCGGTTAACGATTCATTTGTTTGGACAAAAAGTATTGTAAATAAAATTTAGTTTCAGTCAATTACAGTATTTTTTTAATACGACCCTATCGTATTTTCTGAGAAATTTTTTAATACGTTTTAATCCGGCCCTGACTAGGAAACCATAATGGCGCCGACAAGGTCAAATTTTATAGAAATTTTAAACAATGGAATCTGAGTAGAGTTGGCGTGCCGATTGTTTTATGTGCCCTGGTGACAGTATCCATAAATTAAAAATTAAAATCAGAGAAAAGGTACATTTAAAATGATTATTGTTGAATATAAAATATAGAAGTTTATTAAAGAATTATATAATTGACTTAATTCTTGTTCTTTATTACTAACTTTTAAATAATTTAAGAATTTAAAGTAACTAATGATTTATTACAAAGTAGACTTTCTCAGACAAATTATTTACTACCATATTTAAATACCGTATAATCGAATAAAACCGGCGTCAGCGATGGCTATGAAATGAAGATCGCTGTCATTTTATACGTAAAACTAGCGGGTACTCGCGACTTCGTTCGCGTCGAATTAATCATTTGTAATGGTAATAATAAAGCAAAGCAAGAATTTCCATTAACATACAAACTGAATAAAATGTTCTCACATTAATGTCAGCATGAGAAAAAACAATCGAGATCGAAAACCCCTTATCGAACCTCTACACCCTACAGTCAATCCGTTTGCCAAAAATCAGCTTTAAACGTCAAGCAGTTTAAAGCTTGATTTTCATGCATCCGTTGTCCGACGATATACGTTGATAAGATATTAATTTTATTGGTAGAATTTAAAGCCTTTGATTGGTTAGAAAATAACGCAGTTTTTAAATTTACTGCATTTTCATGCCTCCGTTTATCGGATATACGTTGGTGTTATTTTATATTTTCGTTTCCATAACGATTTTGCTATTTTACTTATATTTTTATTAAGGTTAGATTAAATTTGTCAAAAAGTGTCAAAACGTCCGTTATCGTATGAACGGGTCCGTTAACGGGTTGAAGTAAAATATTTACGGATGAAAAGTGGCGCGAAAACGCTATGACCAATCAGAGCACCGTCGGACCAACGTATCAACATACATATAACGGATGCATGAAAATCAAGCTTAAGCAGAATCGTGATTACTCAATGGTCATGTTTTATGAAACACCCTGTATAAATTTTTAAAAAATCTTAAATATGTAAAACAACAAAATAAAATATACGTGTTTACAGGGACGCGCCAAGTATTTTCGGCTCCGTCGTGCGAAATAAGGGTAGGCGCCTTTCTCCAATATTATAATATTAAGCCAAATTTTGCACTCTTCTCTCATAGTTGATCGTTGAAATTTTTGAAGAAAACTATACTTTTTAGTATTAAATTATATTATTTACCTACTTGTGACAAACAAGAAGTAAACAAAACATTTAACTTATTAGTAGAATACGAAAGTATTCTATTATAACAAAACATAACATAATAAAACAAAACAAAAACAGACACATAGCAACAAACAAGAAAAATAATTTTTCTCCTGGAACGCCGCGACAGGCGCGCCGAATGAACCCGGGGAGTCGTAGAATTTCACCACTGGTCGCGGACCCCGATATATATATTTTCACCACTGGTGTTCATAGATATGTATTATTTAAATTTTATGTTAATTTGTTGATAAATTCTAAAAAATGGTTTTATTATTTTTTAAATTCAGTGACCGCAGGCGCCTTTGGGGCTTTGGCGCCGTCGTGCGCCGCACGACTTTGACCATATGGACGGCGCGTCCCTGCGTGTTTTTTCCGAAAAACTCACCGGTTTTTAAATAAAAAATATTCTAATATGTGAGGGGTGGTTTCACCACCTTAGAATTCGAGTTTCGAAAAATCCCTTCTTATAGAACCTCTATACCCTAAAGTCAATCCGTTTTCCAAAAATCAACTTTTTACGTCAAGCGCTTTAAGCAGGATCGTGATTAATCAATGACTAGATTTTTCGAAACACCATGTATACATTTTTAAAAAATCTTAAAATATGTAAAAAACAAAATAAAATATACGTGTTTAAGCGTTTTTTGGAAACTTGACCGTTTTTTAAATAAAAAATATTGTAATATTTTGAGGGGTGGTTTCACCCCCTTGGAACTGGAATTTAGAAAAATCCCTTTTTATCGAACCTCTACATCCTAGAATCAACCTGTATGCCAAAATTGAGCTTCTTACATTTGCTGTCCTCCTTTCACGCAGTTGAGCAGCTCTGAATTGTTCAAGAACGCGATACTCTCACTCCATTCAATTGAGTCATAAAGCTCCAGAACTGTTCCGCGCCATATGGAGGCACCAGGCTATCGCGCACCGCTCCTTTCAGAATCGTTCTCGAGTAGCCCCAGGGCGTAAAGCCCAGAACTCAAAGTTCGCGAATGGAGGACAGCAATTGAGTGGTTTGAGCAGGATCATGATTAATCAGTGAGTCAGTTACTTAAGGATTTTATATATTAATATAGATTATATGGGAAATGTCATCGATTGTCATTTCCAAGCCAACTGGGCGCCGTTTTTTTTTCGATCATATGGTACTTTGAATATTCTTAAGAATATAGTATAGTAATTCTTTCATAATTAATGTGATTAGGCAAAAGAATAGATATAGAAAAGTATAATAAAAAAATTGTGAAAATTAAAAATATTTACAGTAATGTAATATTAACTGGGTGTTGCATATAAAATAACAAATATGCTACTAACATAGATACTCCTATTTTTCTTACGAATCACACATTTAGCTCATTTCTAACCTAACTAATGTTAATTAAAAGTCGTAGGGTTCCTCTATATCTATCTGTTTCTCTAAGGGTTTTTCACTTTTATCTTCAATACCATCTGGTTTCCAATTTGGGTTCTCTAAAGTATATGGAGTACCGTTCAAGAATTGCTCATAGTCTGGATCCTCTTCAAATCTGCAGATCAACTCATGCTCTTGTTCATAGTGATAACATATTATATAACGATGAAAGGAATGAAAATCGCAAATTTCACATTTGAATTCTATTTTCGGTAAACTACTTCTCTTTGATGATGGAAGCAGATTCCTTACACGATGACGTACATGGGTTCTCATGTGATGTCTATAATATGTTTTATTAATTCTTAAATGACAAAATGGACATAATCTCACATCAAACAACAGCTGGAGAGTTCGAACAGCCGATTTTTCTTTGGGTTGTGTAGCGGACATATTTATAATCTGTACATAAAAATCAAAATTACTTGAGGTAATTATTGGAAAAACTAAAAATAGTTCCCATTTGCACCAATATTGGTAGACACCCTATTTTGAAGTCCTAGATTACGAATCTGAACTATTTTTCTGACGGTCTCTTACCGTTTTTCAGAAAAACGAATAATTATTTCAACATTGAATTAACAATCAGGTTTTTGCTATTTTCTGTTACGTTATCAACCAATTCTATGCATAATAGAGGAAAATTTGCTAAAAGTTAAAATTAATTTGTAAACAATCTGAAAATGTCGGGTTATGTGTTTATGTTTCTCACAGAACTAGGGATGTTCGATTTAAATCGATTCTTCATAAAATGGATCTTTTGACATGCGATTCCCGATTTTTTGAATCGATTAATGTAAAACCGATTATTTATGGAATCGATTCTTTTAGATTGAGATCGAATCGCCATACAACCCGAATTTTATCCTCAATTTCAGAAGATATCATTAATTACGTAATAAAAAGAGAAATTATTTTGCACTCAACCGCGGCCATTTTTACGTTACACTGTTACCAAAAGTAATTTTGCTTGCTGTTGTATTATTCAGAATTATACTTTATTTTGTTTTATGTTTTGTGTCTTTGTGTGTAAAAACAGTCATAAAAATAGAAATCTATATTTATAATTTATTGCAAAAATGGAAAATTAGAGTCTTAAAATTGAATTAAAAAAAAGATCGATACTCACCAAGATCGATTTTTTAGCTTGAGATTTTTCTTGTATGGATTCGCGAGTATTCGATCTAGATCGATCCAAAAAATCGATTCTTTTACAGAATCACACATTCCTACTTTCACAGAATATACCAGAGAAATAGAAGGGATAGAGAATGAGCTTCAACATGCGCGGAAGGTCTAATCAAGTTGGGCGCCATATTCCAGGTCTTCCTGTCATTTTGTATATAGGTGGTAATCTATAAGCAGGGTTCGGAAAACTACATGTTACTTTTAAAAACTACATAAACTACATAACATGTAGTTAATGTAGTTTATGTAGAGGGTGTAGTTTATGTAACCTATGTATGTAACTTTCAAATGTCAAAGGTTTGAGGTGAGGTTATAATAAGTTGAAGCTTTAAAAACACATAATGTATTTAAGAAAACAGGAGAAATATGGCTTTAAATATAATATTTACATCATATTATCTCTATTACACCTCACGAGTGTTTCTGACATTTAAAGCAACGTTGCCATGCTAAACCTAAATTTAGCCGGTTTTTTTCGCTCCCTCTGGGATTACGAAAGTTCCAAAGTAAATTCTTGCTAGTGCGACCATAGACAAACAAATAAAAAAAGACTGACAAATTCCATGGTAAAGAGTGGGACCGCGTTCCCGTAGCGCAACTCAGAATAACAATTTTGAAACCAATTAGCAGGACATACTTCTTTATTGCTATCTTTCTTTATTATGTATGCTTTATATGAAAAAGAAAGAGATAGGTATAAAACGTATCGTAAGACATTATCGCACATTCTGGCTGGCGGGAAATTTAAATTAGCCATTATTAGTAGTATTCTTTCATTCTGAAACTGAAAATTTTCACTTAAACTGATTTATTCCCTATACCTATAATAGATGTAAAGGGAACATGGTGTAGGGAATAAATCAGTTTAAGTGTAAATTTGCAGTTTCTTTCAAAAAAGAATACTACTATTAGAAGGGAAATTATAAAAAAAAGTAAAAATTGTACTGTTTTATAATCATATTTATTTATACATAAAAATAAATAATTTTTTTATAATATAATAACAAAAAACAACAGTGTTTATTCCACCCACCTACCAGAGATGATAAATATAACTCTTACTTTTATTTTACCGGGTGTCTTTAATATATCTATCAGAGAAAGGGGCACCAATACATATAAAAAATAGATGATACTGGCTCCTGCAGCAAATAAAATAACAAATAGTATAACCTAAAATTATAAGTAACAAAATATAAATACCTATATGGAACAAAGGAAATTGTTCGCTATCCATATTCATAAGTCAATAAAATGGAGAGTTTAGAAAAAAAGGTAAATTACCAAAAGAAAAATTAACAAACATGACGAATATGTGACGAATTGTCATGATGTTGTCCACAGAATATACTAACGAAAAGAAGCCCAAGTTCCTTTGTAATAAATCGGTTCCATTTTCGTAACGCCATCTCTCGACATAGCTGACATTATAGGTTAGCCAAAGGGGTGCGGGGCCGGGGGGAATTGTAAAATACACTTTTTATTTTAATTATTTTTATTTCGCTATTTGCAATTTTATTTTTTGAAAACATATTATGTGAAACAATCACATAATATGTCTTAAAAACTAAAATTACAAACGGAAACAAAAGGAATTAAATAATCTGAAAATCTACAAAGTTTATTGATAAAAAAGTTAGGCTATGCAAATTGATAAGTATATTAAGTATAACCTCTTTGGTATAACATTGTTAAACAAACATTAACAAATCATAACATAGAAACAATCATAGAACTAAAAAAAGTACTATTACATAAAAACAGGTGATACAATACTTCAAAAATTAATTTTAACATAATATCAAAAACCGAAAAATCAAACTGCAAACACAACCACACTTATCACAACAGAAATTAACACACACTTCCGCGGCAAATGTCCAAGAACGACTGATCATTCTGATTGGTCCTGGTCAGTCGTAGCTCACGTCGTATTGTCGGTAAGCAAAATTATAAGTAACAAAATATAAATACCTATATGGAACAAAGGAAATTGTTCGCTATCCATATTCATAAGTCAATAAAATGGAGAGTTTAGAAAAAAAGGTAAATTACCAAAAGAAAAATTAACAAACATGACGAATATGTGACGAATTGTCATGATGTTGTCATCTTGGTTGTCATGATGACGAAAACGAAAGGCGATTGTTCTAATTTCTATTTAGAAATTACGTTTTATATGGCTGCTTCTTTCTCTCTTGTTATATTAGAACGAGATAGTCGGCCCAATAGACGCAATGCGTAGATAAACATAAATAGAACGAAATTATGCGTTCTGAGTTGCGCTACGGGAACGTTGTCCCTCTCTTTGCCATTTAATTTGCCAGTCTCTAGTGCGACTCAAGTCCCGTTCTCAGAACTGCGACTGTCGCCAGCGACACTTCAAAAGGACCAATGAGATTTGTACAAAATTCAAACAACTGTCAATTTTAAATTTAGTACAGCTCCCATTGGTCGTTTGAAATGTCAATCAGTGTCGCTGTCGACACGACGCAGTTCTGAGAACGGGGCTTCATTCCATAGGAGAGAAAAAGAAGGATAAAGGAAATGTTGTTAAACTTCCTTCAGTTATTTTTGTTAAAAAAAGAACGTTATTACCCTTACTTTCTATTAGTTATTTTGTTAAAATTTTGTTAAGAAAAATGTTTTTCAGTAAAATTTTGGACATTTTCCTATCATCAATTAAGTGTGGCTTTTAGATAAACTATAATATAGTGAAATTATTACTTTATAGGGCTGAAATAAAGAAAAATTCAATGTTGAAATTATTTTCTGTTTTTTTAAAAGAACATATACAGGGTGCTACAAATTTGAGGTACGAGCATTGGTATCTCGGAAACCGTAAAGCCCCGTTCTCAGAACAGCGACTGTCGCCAGCGACACGTCAAGAGGACCAATGAGATTTGTACAAAATTCAAACAGCTGTCAATTTTAAATTTAGTACAGCTCCCATTGGTCGTTTGAAGTGTCAATCAGTGTCGCTGTCGACACGACGCAGTTCTGAGAACGGGGCTTAAAGCCCCGTTCTCAGAACAGCGACTGTCGCCAGCGACACGTCAAGAGGACCAATGAGATTTGTACAAAATTCAAACAGCTGTCAATTTTAAATTTAGTACAGCTCCCATTGGTCGTTTGAAGTGTCAATCAGTGTCGCTGTCGACACGACGCAGTTCTGAGAACGGGGCTTAATAGATACGAAGATGGTTAAATTGGGGCAAAGTTGCGCTTGGGGTGTTCACCAAGATGCCATCAAAAAAGTTTTAAAAATTTCAAGGATTGCTGAGTTTTTTGGGAAAAGCGGATTTTTTTGAAAACCAACTTTATTTTTTCCTGTCGTTACTTTTTAGGAAATCAAAAAACTAATTGCAAAACTAAAGCAAACAATGATTAAAATTTGCCTACTTGAGCTAATGTCCGCGTTCAGGGATGATCAGCGGCTGAGTAAGGGACTTTCCCTCGTGACATATACGGCCTTGAATAACGGCCGTGACGCACGAGCTAGGGAGAGAAAAGTGGTAACGGCAGTGTTGTCACAGCTGGAGTTCAAAACCAGGAAATCCCGGTACCGAAAATACCGGTTCTTTTGAGACATCAAAGAACCGGTACTCAAAATTATTAATTCGCGGTTCTTTCGGTACTCTGTAATAATAATTAAAAAAATAATAACACACACAAAAAATCGGTTTTTAATATCACATGTTAACATCCAAAATAATAATAATACCTTAATACTAAACAGTTTATAAAATAATTAATTTCCTTCTATAGCAACTTCTGTAGTGGCATAAACATAGAATGCACCTTCTTTGACAAACGTTTGTAGCCTTTCTGAGGTGATATGATCAAACACTGTACTCTGTGACAATAATTTTACTATGTCATATTTGGCTTCTTTACATTCTTTTACTGATTCAATACTTCTGTCTAATAAGAATTCTATCAGACCTAAAATCAGACAAAATAATATGAATACATAACTTTCAATAGTAATATGATATACAGAGTGGTGCGAATTGGATTCGGGAAACTTGGGCAGCATATTTTGCAGATAAAGATAAGTAAAAAATTCGTATAAATTTGTATCCTTAAAACGTGTAGAATTTTCATTTTTATTTCGATATTTTCAAAATAATTTCTGAACTAACGTCGATATTTGGACATTTTAGATTATCTTGGTGTTTTTTCACACTTGCTTTCGATGTCAATATGACTCCTACTTGTAGAAGGCGCCACCTACATATTTTTTTAACTGTTTGAAGAGAAATCACTTTTCGTCCCTCCCTGTATAAAATATATGAGTATAAAACTACTGAGTAAAAAAATATACACTTTCGCAGTTCTTTACTTCAAAAAGGCATCATGATAAAAATTGTAACGAGTAACCGTTCTCAAGATATTTGGAATGTAAATTTAAAAAAAAATAACTAGATAGACATTTGACTGAAATGATAAATTTAGGAACTTTTTATTTGTTTTAAATTAATCAATTTTTTTCTAGAAAAAAATACCGTGGAACAATTTCAGTTGAATCTTTGGCACAATATTATTCAAATTTATGATTTAAGCCTAATACCTATATTTTTTTAAATACCTTCAAAATATCTCAAGAACCATTACTCCTAGCGATTATTAGCAAGATACTTTTTTACGTAAAAAACGACGAAAATGTGTCTATTTTCTGTAGTTTTACTGATACGGAGGAAGTTATTACTTTTCAAACTAGTTAAAAAATATGTAGGTAGATTTGGTAGGTGGTGTGGAGGTATTTTTTTTTTCGTGGGGGAAAAATCTGCAAACCAGAGACCGTAAATGGTACTGTCGGGGTGGTTGAGGTACCTTACCGACTAAAAAACCTCCACAAACCGCTTTGAGTATCTCCCCAAGGAACTACCTTTCGGCATTACTTCTGGGGGAGGCAGTTTTATTGTGATGTTGCAGGTAATTGAGCACTTCAGTCAAAGTTGGACACTAGCGTGTGTGGTAAGTACAAAGCAGTACTAGGGCCCGTATTTATAGTTGCGTCTCGAGACCAGGGTTCGGAAGTAGTTAATTAAGACGTAATTTACCTGATTAACTACGTGTAGTTTTTCTTCAAAACTACGTCTTTTCCAGTTCATTAACTACATGAAAACTACGTTAATAAACTATGTATTGATATTATGAATAATTTTCCTTTGTATGAGGTGCAATAGAGATAATATGATGAAATTTTTTTGTAAACAAAGGAAATCCCTTGTAAATCCGTTTTGTCTGATTAAACAGTTTTGAATATGTTAGAAGAGTTTGAGGATATTTTGGACCATATGGAAGAAGAAAATCGTCTTCGAGTTCCAAAAAGATATATACAGGATGCAGGAAATCCAATAGAAATGTTTAGCGAGGGGGGATTTATGCCGATATAGGTTTAACAAGGCTACAATTACAGAAACTATTTTACCTCTTATAAATTGAAGACTTGCAAAAACCTACCAATCGTGGTTTACCGATTCTCCCCGTTATTCAATTACTAATTTGTTTACAGTTTTATGCGACTTGTAATTTTCAGATGGTAAATGGAGACTTGCGTAGTGTTAGCCAACGTACAATAAGCCAGATAATCAAGAATAATACAATAATGTGGAAGTATTTCAAAATTGCAAAAGTTTTTAGTCTAAATATTCAGGTCCCAAAAGGGAAATTATGAATATTATAGTTGGATATCCAGGGTCAAGTCATGATAGTGTTGTATTCGATCCAAGTAATTTAAGAATGCTAATGGAAAGGAGTGATATTCCTGGTTTACTTCTTGGAGACAATGCATATAGATGTAGGCCATTTCTATTGACTCCTGTTCTACAGCTAGGTAGGATCAACAAGAAACCAGGTATAACTTTGCCCATAGAAGAACGCAAAATGTTGAAAGGCTCTTTGGACTTGGAAAAAACGTCTTCCATGTCTCCGAGGTTTACAAAACAACTGTTGCTATTATTTGTGCAACAGCTGTTCTTCATAATATTGGTTTAAGGGAAAATTTAGATAATTTTGAAGATGCTAGTTTACACATTCCAATTATAAATAAAAAGGAAGAGGGTTAGATTTTTGAAGAAATCTTATTCAACATTTTGCAAATTAAGGTATTTATTGTATTAATATATGTATATCTAGTAATTATGTAATATGTTAAGTAATGTTCCAAGGTAACTAGTACCTATATAATAATTTTATTTACTTTTCTATTAGTGTTAAGTTAGTATTTATATATTTACATGTAACATAATTGTAAGTAATTCCTTATATTCTTTTATTAGTTATCTTAAAAATACTGTTTTCCTATACTTAAATAATATATGATTTCTTAGTAGTTTTACTCTCACTATGACCAGACAGCTAAGTGCTTGTTTTAACTGGTCACACAGAATTTTCGCACTAATACATTAAAACTAAAAAAATTGTCTTTTTATTTTTATCATGAATATTTACATAAATATCATATCATATAATACAATATTGGATGTATACACTGTATACCTATAATTTTCAAGATTTTATTGCTTGGTGTAAATTCTGTATTCTTATTGAGTTGACCTGATCTATATAAAGTCGATACTCCATGTTTTATAGTTTTATTTCAAATAATATTTCACAATACACATTCTATGATTATTGCGTTTTTACTGCTTCCTTATTTCTTGTCGTCTAGATGACATTTTCTCTTCTCTTTTTAGCTAGTCTGCTAGCCTATAAATTTTTATACTTCCTTTGTTCCATTTCTATATGTTCTTTGACCTCTTCTCTCAATTTTTCAGGTAATCAAGTACTTTTCATTCTCTACTGTCAATAACCTCACTTGTCCATCTTCAAATAAATCTTCAATCCTCGGAATATATCCATATAATAATTCAGGTGTTTTTTTCGCCAGTGAATTTATTCACAGATGTATTTATAGCTCTTTCTATATTCTTAATATATGTATCACATTTGTTGTCATCATCTGCACAAGCCGAAGCCAGTATCATTGGAATATAGTGATGGGCAAAACTGTTATTTTTAGATAACAGTTGAAACTGTTATAGTTATTTATAAAAAACAGCTTAAAATAACAGCTTAAAAATAACAGGTTTCTTTATTTTATTGCTAAATATCTGAAAGAATATGAGGCGGTCACCGCCAGGCGTATTAACGCAGTTGCAACAATGACGTGCTCGGTGGTAGTATTTCCAGGGTGTCATAACATTTCTAAATATCGATTGTTATCTAAAATACCTCTCTAAAAACGGGGGTTGTTTACAAATAAGCGCTGTTTACAAATTGCGATATAAAAAAGCCAAAATGCCGCCACTCGTCTATATCTATAAATTCCGATCTACCTACGCCCTACCCCTCGATCCGCGTAGATTCTGAATTGCGTAGCAGTGTACAGGGTGCATCTCACTCGACGGGCGAGAAGCTCTTCGTTATGATTTTACCATTTGCGGTCAAAAAATAGCAATATAAGAAAATGTGTAGTATATTCTTCATAAGTAAACCAACTACACACTAGAGTTCGAATTAATTTTACACTTAAACTAGCATGTACAGTTTGACAAATATAGGAAGAGACTTGGGGATAGCACCGGTCGCGCACACGATAGAGAGAGAACGCATTCGGCGGAAGAGAGATGCAGTTACGCTACGAAAAATCTGATTGAAGCAAATTTGTGGGATGTCCACTGCGCATCGGGGGGCGTCTCTTATTTTATATTTCTCACGTCTCTAGCTATACTTGTTAAGTTGTACCCGCGACTTCGTTCGCATCGAATTATTAATTTGTAATGGTGATGATAAAGCAAAGCAAGAATTTCCATTAACATACAAACTGGATAAAATTTTCTCACATTTGCCAAAAATATGCTTTAAACGTCGAGCAGTTTAAGCAGAATCGTGGTTAATCAATTACTCAACTTTTTGGAACACCCTGTATTATTTTTTAAAAAATTTCAAAATATGTAAAAAAACAAAATAAATTATGCGTGTCCAATCGTTTTCCCGAAAGACTAACCGTTTTTTAAATAATAAATATTGTAATATTTGAGGGGCGTTTTCACCCTCTTGGAATTTGAGATTCGAGAAACCCCTCCTTATCGCACCTCTACACCCCACAGTCAATCCGTTTACCAAAAATCAGCTTTAAACGTCAAGCAGTTTAAGCAGAATAGTGATTACTCAGTGGTCATATTTTATGAAACACCCTGTATATATTTTGTAAAAATCTCAAAATATGTAAAACAACAAAATAAAATATACGTGTTTAAGAGTTTTTTCGAAAAACTCACCAGTTTTTAAATAAAAAATATTCTAATATTTGAGGGTGGTTTCACCCCCTTAGAATTTGAGTTTCGAAAAATCCCTTCTTATCGCACCTCTACACCCTAAAGTCAATCCGTTTTCCAAAAATCAGCTTTTTACGTCAAGGGCTTTAAGCAGGATCGTGATTAATCAATGACCAGATTTTTCAAAACACCCTGTATACATTTTTAAAAAATCTTAAAATATTATTCTGAAAATTTTTCAGAATAAATAAATACTTAAATATTGAAACTTAATAACAAAGTATTGAAACATACAGCGCCATAATATCTCGACCTCCGCCCGTTATGCTCGTAACAGGTTGAAAAACAATATGTATCTAAAACAACTGATGCGTTATTCTCCAACCTGTTTCAAACCTCCGATTATCTCGAACGCCGTTCTGTTATGCTCGTAACAGGTAAAAAAACAACATAGCTAAAACAACTGATGCGTTATTCTCCAACCCGTTGCGAGCCTCCATCGACAATCGACCGATGCAGCAGCGCTCCTTTCCCACTCCTGTTATCTCGACAGCCAGGCGTTATGCCCGCAACTGTTTCAAAAAAGCTGCTTCTTTTATATCCTATTATTTTTAAGCTGTTGTCAGCCCAACACGACGCGCCGCGCCGTAGCGCATACCCCACTCCGTTGTCCGTTGTATCTCGCCGCCTGTATCGATGGTTGTCGAAATAATAGGTTTTCCATCCATACTAGTTGTTTTTTGGAATTGCTTCGAGCAGCATCGAATTTCGTGGCGGTGCAGAGCGCCGACTTCGTTTCACGAACACTCGATTTCTGCGTGTCGTTATTTTATATCTGTTATTTTTTAAAAGCAGTAACGGTTGCGTTATGTTATTTCTAAATAATTGTTATAAAATAACAGATAGTTAAATAACAACCCATCACTATTGGAATAATAATGCTGTTCAACCATTTATGGTTGTAGGTATCACACAAATTCACTCAAATGCTCTGCTATTAAAATGGCCACCCTCTTGATAATCTGGCTTATTATAGGTTGGCTAACAGCATGCAAGTCTCCACTTACTATCTGAAAATTAGAAGTCGCATAAAACCGTAAACAAATTAATAATTGAATAACGGGGGGAATAGGTAAACCACGATTGGTAGGTTTTTGCAAGTCCTCAATTACAAGAGGTAAAATATTCTCTGCAATTGTAGCCTTGCTAAACCTATATCGGTATTTAAATTCCCCCTCGCAACATTTCTATTGGATTTCCTGCATCCCTTATATATCGTTTTGGAACTCGAAGACGATTTTCTTCTTCCACATGGTCCAAAATATTCTCAAACTCATCTAACATATTTAAAACTGTTTAATCAGACAAAACGGATTTACAAAAGATTTATTTTGTTTACTAAAAAAGTTAGGTTAAGAAACTATCCACAGATCACATAAACTATCCAACATGACAATCTCCAAAATGAAAATCGCAATCTCCAAAATGACGTTTGCTCGTGTATTCTGTGGATTCCGCTCTCAAGAGCCCAAGACCGTCTTGGCGTCTCGAGACGCAACTATAATACTTGGGCGGCAGAGCCGTCAGGAAACGACCGTTACGACGGAGACAGCCTATCTATCGCTCGTGTCGCACTCGTTAGAGCCAAAAACAATAACACAACAATAACAAGACGTTGTCTGTCCGCATCTTCCAGCTATTTATGAATGAGATGCTCAGTCTATATTTTATTCTAAGTCTATGGTTGGAACCAAGTTAGTGTAAGTTAGTTTCTCTATATTTAGACTCTCCATTAATTTATTTCTTTCATAGGTCCACCTTTTGCACTCCAGGATTGTGTGCTCTGCTGTGTCGTTATCGTGGTCACCGTAGTTGCATTTTGGACTATCGGTAAGTTTCATTTTATATAAATAATTCTTGAAGCATCCGTGTCCTGATAAACATTGTGTCATAGCGTAGGTAACTTCTCCATGGCTCCGATCTATCCAGTTTCTTATATGTGGTATAAGTTGTCTTGTCCACTGCGCTTTCCCGTCTATATTGTGTTTCTATCTGTCGCTCCATGTGTTCAGTATTTTTTCCCGGTTATGCTCTCGCGATCTATCCGGACACGCCTTTCTCTGCATCCTCTCTTGTATTAGAAGATCTATCGGTATCATGCAACTAATTACTTTTGCCGCATCTGCTGATATAGTACGGTACCTTCGACATATTCGCAGCGCCAATCGCATTTGAACTGCCCTTAACCTTTCCCTATTTTTCTTCACTTCAACGGCCCTTCCCCAGACCACGGAAGCATACAGAATGGTCGACGTCTGAACGGCGGCCAACATTCTGCGCTTGGTTTCCCCCATAATGGACCAGTGCGGCATAAGTTTTGATAGCAGTATACATTGCCTCTCTGCCTTCGCTGCAACCGTGCGTATGTGTCTAGTAAAGTTACCTCCAGCCTCCAGCCTTACTCCCAGGTATTTTACTGTGCTTTTAAGCACAATGACTTTGTCCTTTACTAAAATGCCTCGGCCTGACAATTTGCGGCCTCCTACGAGTGCAACACATTCTGTTTTTTGAGGGGCAATTTCCAATCCCACCTCCTCCATCCAGGAACATACCTGGGACGTTGCCTGTTCTGCTATCGCAATTATTTCCTCCGCGCTTCTAGCCCTAATAATTAAAGCAATGTCATCAGCGTAGGCCAGTACTTCAGTTCCATAGGGGAATTGAAGCCTGAGAAGTCCGTCATAGAGAATATTCCAGAGAAGCGGACCTAGTATGGATCCCTGGGGCACGCCTTTTGTCATTTCCATGGCGCAGTCGGCCACCAGAATCGATCGATCACTTAAATAACTCTTGATGCCTTCAATTAAATACTGGCTAACATTCCAGTATGACGTGAGTTCATTTATTATTACTTTCCAGGATGCTGTGTTGAAAGCATTTTTAACATCTAATGTTATAAGCAGCATCACGTCCCTGTTTGTGAAGCTAATGTCCTTCAGATTTTTAATCATTTTTGTAACCTTACTAAGTGGATCTACTGTACTCATTCCTTTTCTAAAACCAAATTGTCTCTTATTCAAACCTCCTTTTTGTTCTATTTCTTCTTCCAATTTCGTCTTTAGGGTCATTTCCAGAAGTTTACCCATAGAATCCAATAAGCATATAGGTCGGTATAAAGGTTTATCAGCTTCCTTTTTTGGCTTTTCGACAAGTACTAATTGTGCACATTTCCATGTTTGTGGGAAGTTAGCAGCCTTGATGAGGTCATTAAAGAGGTTGGAGATAATTTTGGGTTGTTCCTCGGCCAAGATTTGGACAACCTCGACCGGTATGCCATCCGGCCCCGGTGCCTTTCCTCGTTTAAGATTTCGTGCTGAGTTTTGTATGTCTTCATCAGTAATTAGGGGGAAGTGATCATAATGTACCTTGGTCCATTTAATACTCTCACCCTTGGGAAACAACCTCTGCGCTTCTTGCAGCTGCGTCTTTTTATGAATCGCACGTCTGACCTTTATTTTCTTGGTTACGATCTTGTATGCCTGTCCCCAAATGTCCTCTTCCAAATTGTCTAACATGTCTCTCCATAACTGCTCTTTTGATTTCAGAATCTTCTTCTTAAAGGTACTGCGCGCTATACGGTACTCTGTTTCGGCTTCATTTGAATTTGTCTGGGATAATTCATTTCTGTGCGATCTGGTAGGTGTGGAGGTATTAAAAATATATATGTAAATATCAGTGATGGGAAAATTCGCTCGAGTACTGGATTATTGAAATAACCGACATCGCTCGATTATGAACGAGCGATGCAAGTGACGATTTACGAGCGACGAACGCAAGCGATCATAGAATGAAACAAATTGAAATACGATTTTAATGTGAGATACTCGATACAAAGCCAGTATATAATGTTCATCCAAATATCGACATTAGTTATAGAAATAAAGCATTTTAGGACATACATTTTATATGAACTTTTTTACTTATTTTTATCTGCAGAATATGCTGCCGCAGTTTCCTGAATACAATTGGACCACCCTGTATAGGGTGTATAAAAAAGTTAGCAACAAATCGGGACTTGTTGCTAATGGCGATTTTTTATCTATCAATAACTCAGTAAAAAATGTTTCCCATTGGTTACACTTTATATGGCACACCCTGTATATACCTGGAGTATTTTTGATGCATTCCTGTCCCCATTCTTGACCAGCAATAGAATTAAGTATTCCCAGCCCGGCCACTTTTAATTCTGAAAATGGGTTCTTTGCGTATCGCAAAATGATATCCATAGGATCTGTATCTATAATACCATACCATTCTCTCGATAGAGAAACTATCTCATTATTATTATCAACGACTCTTAACAGGTTTTCAAGGCAGTTGAGAGCCCTTATTCTTGTCTCAGTTGGAAGTGAACTCAGTTTTGATGAAATATTTTTTATAGCCACTTCTATCCTATTTCCTAGAATATTTTAACGAAAAAAAAACATCAAGTTGGATAATAATAGTAAAATAATCTTTTTGTCAGAACGTTCTTAAGAAATAGGAAAAAATATGTGAAATCAATACTAGGGATGGGTTTTGTTTGAAATCAGTACTAGGGATAACTATCGATAGTTATGAATATATCGCATAACAATATGTTACTTCAAAATTATCGACATATTTTTCGACATTGAAAAAAAAATATAACCATACCTATCGACAAACCGTCAGGGTAGGAGAAAAATACAAATATCTTTCAAAAAAGATTAATAAAAAAAGAGTAAAGTATCTTTATTTAAATTAATTTAGAAAAGTTGTTTGGGATTAAAAGATAAGCCTAAATACAAAGTCACAGCCTCTTATGCGGAATATGAAAATTTATCAGAAAATTTTGAAGCGTCGTATAGTGAATGTTCCGCGTATACTCGTGTTGAAATTATCTAAAATCAGACAAGATTTAATTATTCTTTAACTGACTGAGGTAGGCCCTTATAATCTACAGAGACAGAGGCTTTTACTTTTTTTATAATTACCTAAGTAATTACTGTTGTAAGAGTACATAATTTATGTTTAGTGTATTTCCCAAATAATTTCTTCATATTATGCTAGATACATCGCTAATTGAAGCTCAATATGTTAGAAATAGTTATACAAGGTACTTTACTCTTGAATGATTTTCGTATTTTTGGCCTACCCTGTAGGTTGTTTGACTTTGCTTGCAGTCATTTAAACATAATTCAAGTCCGACGGCAACCGGTCGCCAAAGCCAAAGCCAACCGTGTTTATAAATGCTCTTATGGTAATATACAGTTTTAAGAATTGGGCCGCGGCGCCAAAGCCAAATCCAACTGTGAGTTTATAAATCTACATAAGTACTGCTGATATGATTATCGGACATGCATTAACATTTGACAGTATTCCCATTTGGATAGGGCTTTTAATAAAAAAAATTCCCGTATGTTGCATACTTGGTGGATCACACTATGCACGGTGTCCCAGAAATAAGTGCAAATAATATTTTAACTGGTAGTATAATTCGACCCCAGACACACGCCTATGAGTTTTTTTGCGAAAAAAAATATGAAACATTTTAGGTTTCTTAAAATTTTCCGGAAAATATTGAAAAACTTGATTGCCGCTTGTTCAGTTTCGGAAAATTTGTTTATAGTGCTTCGGGTGAATGCAATGTTACCACCTCCTACGTTATCCACATTCTGTAAGTTATAAGTTAGACATTTTTAAATTTCAACAAAAAACAATACTTAAATTAATTTTATTCATTGTAAATTTTTAATCACTGTAGATTAATATTAGGTATGGTGCAACGTCTAATATTTTGAATACCTCTTCTACAGTTAAGTAAACTGAAATAATGAAACTCTAAATATTGAATAATTATAGAAGTTTTTTTTCGCTATATTACGAAATACTGTGCTTACTCTTAACAGTATTTTATATCCAACATATCTTACGCAAACACGTGCCCATCCACATAATATGTATCTATTAAACTGAACATCACAGATTATAACTTTTAGCAGAATATTATTTTAACTTTTACACATCAAACAATTCTACATAAATACATTAAAAACTTTCTTTACACAACTTTGAACCGTATTAATTTATGATATAAATATTCCTAGATTAAAATTACACCAAGGCCCTGTTCCCAGAAGAATCCCTGACTAGTCAGCGCGTTTCTTATTGGTTGAAATGTGTAGAAACCAGACTAACAATCAGGTTTCTATGCATTTTAACCAATGAGAAACGTGCTGACTAGTCAGGAATTCTTCTGGGAACAGACCTCAAGACGCATAGTCCCCCACCGATGAGTCCAATGATACTGAACATCATCTGAATAAAATAAATCAAATATTTTTTCACTTTTCTTTGGCTTCTTGTCGAATTATTCCAATCAGCGCCCTCTATTAGATAACGTTTCGGGTCAACGTTTGACCTACATTTGAATAGATCAGCTGATGAATTATAGGTTATCCAATACATTTGATCATGGAGGAGTAAGAGAGGGGAGGCGCTACAGCTGTTGTGAAAAGAGGTTCACCTAGCCGCCAGCCATATTTGATTGTGGTACTTTTTGTAATTTGTGCATTTTTCTCAAAATTTAATGTTTTTCATCGATAATTTGAATGTTTTCTATTACAAAAACATTAAAAATCATGGTGTCGTGTGCTGTACGCAGTTATAGGAGCAGGAAAGGTATCGACTCGCAGAAACTCACCGGCCGGCGTAACATTTCACAGGTAACATAAACAGCGTGCAGGTCCGTAACGACCGATTTAACGAATGAACATTAATTAGTATTTTATGCCTATTTTAAGTTTGGTGTAGTAGTGCCAAGTAATTTGTTCATTGCGATACAATCGATTAATATTAAATCATGATTTTACATTAGAATGTAGAATGTTTAGGAGGGGAGTTAATCACCGCGACCTTATAGATCTATTGTGTGTTTCCCTTTCTTGAGTTATAACGAGTTATAACTCATCATACAGTCTCAGGGCTTTAACAAAAGCCAGTATCTGAGACGGCTCCACCGAGGCCAGCTCTCCATCCTCGACATCAGCCGTACCAAAGTTCATGGCACGAATGGTCGTCGTCTCGGCGCACTCAGTGATAAGGTGTTCTGGTGTTTCCCTATTTTCCCCACAGAATCTTTATACATCTTTTGTTTTTCAGCTTCAGCCTACTGAGGTGTTCGTTGAGGAGACAGTGTCCTATTAGAAACCCAGTGACAATCCGAAGATTGTTTTTAATTAAATCAAGGAAAACCTTTGATTTTTCTCGGTCGTAAGTTCTGAGGAACTTTTTCGAGTGTTTTAAACCGTTGGAGGACACCCATTCAAAGTTATGGATGGAGTCTTCCAGATTCTTCAGTTCCGCTTTCAGTTGGTCCCCGTTTGGAAAACAGAACGGTTCTGGTCCAGTTAGTGGAGTGTTCGCTCCTTTCCTATCTAGATCATTTGCTTTTTCATTGCCTTCTATCCCTTGATGAGCAGGCACCCAGAGTAGGAGGACTTTATTTTCTTTGCTTAATTTGTTGAGCTTCTCTAGGCATTCTTTGACCAACTTCGAATTGATGGTTACTGAGTTGATCGCGTTAAGTGCTGCTTGACTATCGGATAGGATGGCAATTTCCTGTTTTCGATAGTTCCTATCTAAGATAAATTGTACGCATCTTTCGATAGCGTAAATTTCTGCCTGAAGGATACTGGGGTAGGTGCCCATTGGTTCGGAGTATTTAGTTTTCGGCCCAAATACTCCTATCCCTGTCCCTGTTTTGGTTTTGGAAGCATCCACGTGATGGTATGGTCTTTTATATGCTGAGTAAGCGTTTCTTTCTTCCAATCCTTTTTATTACTCAATACTACAGTGAGGTGTTTCTCGAAGTTGTAAATTCTTGGTATGTCATCCACTGGGAGCTGGAGAAGTGGAATTTTCTTTTTGAGGGTGTTCCAAGCCCCTGACCTGAAAATTCTCCCAGTACTGTTTCCGTCAATGACCATTCTAATCATTGTCGCATTGGCATAACTACCGACGACAATGTGCAGTTGTGTTAGGTCTAGAATGACCTCCATTGCTGCTGTTGGACATGTTCTCATGGCACCTGTGATGCAAATACATGCCAGTACTTTGCACAGGTTTTGCCTTGGTGTACGTTGCTCTAGTTTTGTATACCAAGTAACTGCTCCATAAGTAATCATGGGTCTTAGTATCATGGTATACATCCAGCGCAAAATGTTAGGGGCGCAGCCCCACCTATTTCCCGCCAGTCTTCTGCATATCATAAGAGCCTTGCTGGCTTTGCTGGTAATGTTCTTAATATGCCTGTTCCAGAGAAGTTTACTATCCAGGGTTATTCCAGATATTTCACTTCCTGTGATGGCAGTATTTCCTTTCCATCTAGATGGATTCTTTTCAAGTTTTTCAAACTTCGCTTTCTGGTGAATGGCACTACTGCGGTTTTATCTGAGTTAATACTCAGTCCGACAGTCCTGCACCATCTCTCAGCGATGCGGAGTCCTCTTTGGATAATATCACACAGGGTGCCTTCATGTTTCACCCGTGCAATGATGACTATCTGATTTTACATTAGCTCAAGGCAAATTTTAATCATTGTTTGCTTTTATTGTTTGAAGTTTTACCTAATCACCCCAAAGGGTACACTTTTTGCCCCGCCCAAACAATGAAGTGAGACTGTTTTTATCCTACAGAAATACGTGTAGTAGCATCTCCCCTCTCTTATTCCTCCATGCATTTGATATTTTACTCAAAACAGTAAATCTCTGACAAAACTAAAAAAAATTGGCAAACGTAAGATAAAAAATCCTTTTATTATTGAAATAGAAATATCAATTATTATTTTGGTGTTTATTCACAAAAACAAGAGTGTGAGTGATGTCAAGTGATATACTATGAATGTATTTTATGCCTAATACAGGTGGATATTTTGTAGTTCTGTCAAGAATCTAAGCGAAATGAAGTGTTGTTAAGTGTAGAGTTGCGTTTTTAGGTAAAGCGATAAAACATCGCTCCAACCTAATTATATCGATCTGCTATCTATCCGAGTCTCATTTTCTAATATTAGGTAAGCTTTTTACTTTTAATCTGAATTCTCCATGTCGTCTATAAATATTTTAGTCCATGTGTCAACACTGGGCGTCGAACAATGCGAGATAAAGAGAAAAGATGTTTTTTTGACCAGATCTACCACCCCTTAAAATATCTGCGCTTATTTCTGGGACACCCTGTATATTGGTACCTAACGATATATCAATAGTTCGAACCAAATTTGGTTTAAACATTTCTAAAATATGGAATATTGTAAAAAATATTTCATTTTTTGAAAATATTTCATTTTTTGAAAATATTAAATTGTCTAGTTGGTGTGCAAATGACGATCAATAACATTTCTCATATAATTTTATATACAAAATGAGAGTGATCTTCAGTTCAAAGCCATCTTAGACGCCATTTTTTTCGATAGTGTGGTAGCTTATAATACACAAACAAACTACGAACCTGTGGATTGTAATGCTAGTTTTCCTTCATTTGTCTGTCCAATATATCCAATTGTATCCAAAGACACACCAAGAACCGTCATATCTTCAATATTCAAATTTGAGTACAGTCTCTCAATAACCACTGGATATTTTTTAAAAAAATCTAAAGGCTTTTTATGAGCAACATGTCCGAAAAATCGTAAAATACCTTAAAAATAGATTTTTTTAAAGAAATTTCCTTAAGATTATTTTCTTTGTATGCACCTGGTTGACAAAGTTGCATGGTTAAATCATCCTCATTCATGAAACCAACGATATTATTTAATGTTCCATTTTGGTCAAGGAATACATAGCCATGATCACATTGTCCCAAGTATGATAAAATTTCAATAATATTTATTTTAAGTAGTACATCGTTACTTTTTAGTTCTGCTAATATTCGATGAATAAATCCTACTTTGATAAATTTTTGAAAACTATAGTCGCTTTCTACACAAATCCTAACAACAGCCTAAAAAAATATACAGGGTAGCCCAATAAAAAATGTTCCATATCATGTTTCCTATTTGAGACTTTTGACTCCAACAGTTTTAAAAATTTTACAGAAGCACTTTTTAGTTTTATACAATGTTTTTAAAATGTTTATGTTTTATAGAGACAAATTAATAAGAAAGTATTTATCAAATCGCTGAGAATGTATATTCTTAACCAGAAAATTGTTGTATAAGGATGAATTCTCAATATAAAATGTATTTATCAAATCGCTATAATAAAATACTAACTTTTTTTACATATCATTTCATATTCTGGAAAACAGATTGAATAAAAATGTAAATTAGGAAAGTAATATGGAGCTTTTTTAGAATAAATATAGGTATAGCATAGAAGATTTTTGCTTACCTCATAGACTCTCAACCGTACCACTTCATTTGTATTCAAAATACCTTCTAAAGGTACTAAAATTTCATTAGCCGTTATTCGATTAGCTCCTGGAATAGTAATTCCCAATGTAAATATAATATCAGAAGCTTCTTTTGCTACTGCTAAGTCCTCATCTTTTAAACAAGTTATTATGTTTATTACTAAAGCTGTTTTATCACAAAGGTTGTATATAACTTCCTCGTTTAATAAAGACCTTTTGATTTCCTTTAATGCCATCAATTTTACTCCAGAATATGGGTGAATTAGGGCTCTTTCCAAAGCATTACCATAACGGATGGTGCTTTCACCTAGAGTTAAATTGCTCAGACATAACGAGAGCACGTCACAGGCCAAATCCACTTGTTCCCTGTAAAAAGTCGGCCTTTTTCTTAGAAGAACTATTAAAATATTACATATTTTAACTGTAACAACACAGCAGTTTTGAGGTTAACTTACGTGTTTGTGTCGTTTAAACAATCGAAAACTAGGGCTAGCTGAAGGACATTGGATATATGGGAGGCTTCGTTATGGGGTAAAGATGTGAGATGGTCTTTTAGTTCAGTTAAAGTGGAAACTCGTAGATCTTCTTGTAATAAACTCGATACTTTCGCGTTAAACCAATCTTGACCGGAGGCCATTTTTAAAACTACCAAAACAAAAACAAAAGTCATGTCCTGCTAGACCTTAGACCATAAATTTTATATAGATAGCCAATAGCCACTAATAGCCAGATATATTTTATCGTCAAAAATATATAATTTAAACATTACATCGAAATTTATAAAAAAAAACAAATTTGGTAAAGGTGTGGATCCGGTGGCTGACCTTGAAGCCCATATTTGCTGCTTTTGATCATCGATACTACGCAAGCGCACATCGTCGATGTTGCCAAATTGCAGTTTATTTTCGAATTATTTGCAGTTGAAATTTTTTTTTGCGTGTTAATCAATAATAATACAAATTCTATAATTTCAGATTTATCTTGATATCCAAAATTAAGGTAAGAAGAATAATGAAGATTGTGAAATGAAAGTATTATAATATATAAAATTGTAAAATAATAACATTTATTTATATGTTTACATTAGAATTAAAATTTATCATTTACGGATTTTTTCTTAATGGTTTTAAACTTATTAGAATTATTTTATTTCTTTCAAGTTATTTAATTTCTAGTTATTTACAGGCAACAATATTTTTGATTATATGCATGTATTGATGTTTTGAAGTACTACCATGACGGGTCTTATTATAGAACAATAAACGTCAATCGGAGATAGAGGTAACATTTTACCTATTATATAATGTTACTAATATAATATACTTTGATTATAATTAATGTTTGTATCATAATTTCTTAAAAATATCAAGCATAGATATCAAGTTAGTGGATTTTATCGAAGAGTGTGTTGATAAGACTAAAATAAGCTTTATGTTTTATCTTTTTCTCTTTAGAAGGGAGATGGTTTGTATCGTAAAATACATTACAGTATTTAATATCGTGTACTTTGTTATTCTTTTCTTAATTTACTGTAATTTCTTGTTTCCTATAATGCCAAATCTTGACAATATGGTGAAGGTTGAGTTTTGATCTTATTAGTTTTATAAGAATAATAATAATAATAGAAATACAAGACTAAATTAAGACTTAGTTTGTGATTTATATTAAGATCTTTCTTATAATATTTGTTATGTCTTCATCTTAATACTATATTATGCTTGGTCTGGAAAATAAATGTTAAAATATCTTAATTTTGCATATCCTATTCATCCTTCCATTAGGAAAAATATGGTTTATAAATCATATATGCTAAGAAAATCACATAAATTAGGTGTAAGAATAGAGAAATCTTAATGTAGCAGAAAAATTAATGCAATATATGTATAGACAGAATTAAACAAGGTAACTGTTAATGTTGCTGAAGCTGATTCTACAATTTTAATTACGGAGGCTAAAAGGCCTTTTAAGGCCTCCGTAGTTTTGATGGAATGTTAAAAAATCTATTATGAACATAACATGGAGCTACAGCATTTAAAAATTAAAAAAAAAAAAATTTTGGACACATCCCTTTAATTTCCCGAATTTTTAATAAAGCACTTTTTAAACGTAGCATAATAATCTAGATAGGAATCTAGAGTTTTATTTCTATATAATTTTATTGACTGAAAATACATAATAAGCATTCACGTGTTGTGCGAAATATTAAAATAATATACCGCGTACTATGATTGAAAAAAAAATAGCGTCAGCAATGACTATGAAATGAAGATCGCTGTCATTTTATGGAAATGTCCTCAATCGTCATTTCCCAGACAACTGGACGCCGTTTTTTCGACCATATGGTATATATTGACAAAAAAAACACTGAAAAGCACATATTTGTTTTCTACTGAAAATAATTCCAAAATAATTCACAATCTGGCAACATCGAAGATGTGCGCATGCGTAGTGTCTGTGACTATATGCAGCAAAAACTCGTTTCAAGGTCAGCCACCGGATCCACACCATTACCACAAATTTTTCACTTGCTAAAACGAAAAATAGAGGAAACAACAAATATTTGGCCTGATATTACTCTGGATATTACCGATATTAGCAGGGTTCGGAAGTAGTTAATTAAGACGTAATTTACTTGATTAACTACGTGTCGTTTTTCTTCAAAAACTACGTCTTTTCCCGTTCATTAACTACATGAAAACTACGTTAATAAACTATGTATTGATATTATGAATAATTTTCATTTGTATGAGGTGTAATAGAGATAATATGATGTAAATATTATATTTAAAGCCATATTTCTTCTGTTTTCTTAAATATATTATGTGTTTTTAAAGCTTCAACTTATTATAACCTCACCTCAAACCTTTGATATTTGAAAGTTACATACATAGGTTACATAAACTACACCCTCTACGTAAACTACATTAACTACATGTAATGTAGTTTATGTAGTTTTTAAAAGTATCATGTAGTTTTCCGAACCCTGGATATTAGTTCCCTTAAAATCGTGATAAATATCGATATCTGTTTAATATCGATGATTATCGCCCATCCCGAATTCTAGCCTCTATGATCTTTTTTATTTTCTTTATCTATGGCCCACATGATTCTAACCCTTTATTTTAATGTCAACTTTAAATAATTTGTTGCATAGGTTTGTTGTTAATTATTTGTTGATATTGAACTGGTATCAAATTATTTATTAACGATTCACAATTTTAATCAAAATGTTGCGTAGGGTTCCAACAGCTATTGAACCTAAATTAGATGATATTACAGAATATGAACAACATATCAGAAAGGTATGACTAAAAACAACTATTTATTTCTTGTTTCATTTTTTTTTCTGGGACTTGCAATGTGTTTGATACATAATTCATATAAGCTGTACGTTTGAGCGGTTTGAAGGAGAAAAACAAACAAATGTAAACTTTGTTATAGTTTAGTAAATAAAAGCATACATTTCTAGATACGACAAGAGAAGTTACAAAAAAGTCTTGCCTCAGACTTACCTTCCTTCCAAACTGGTCCTAAAAGTAAACAGGAAGTATACAACCGAATTGGATACAATCCACCTCACGCTTCTGTTTAATTTTTATTTATATTAATTACTCATAAAATACCATATGCTCGAAAAAAAACGGCGTCCAGTTGGCTGGGAAATGATGATCGATGACATTTCTCTTATAAAATGACAGTTATCTTCATTTCATAGCCATCGCTGACGCCGTTTTTTTTTTCGATTATACGGTACCTATATAATATTGGTTTTTATGAAAAGCATCTTACTGTGTTTATAAGCATTATAAGGATTATTTTTTAATATAAGTATATTTCAATATTTATTCTTTAAGACATAAATATATATGTGGGGTGAATTAGCCGGTGGTCGGATCGTTTAAAAAAGTTGACTTTAAATCGTTGATTAAATTTTCTTTATTGATGGCATGGAAATGAAATTTTATGAAATAGATAGTGTGGTTATTGGGCTTTATGTTAAATATAACAGTTTTTTTTGTAAACCTACCAATGATTTTAATTGTATTTTTAAGTGGTAAAAGTGCTGTTTTGTCAGTAATCAGACAGCGCTTGGCAGTGTCTGGCCGGGTAGTTACCAGAAGTCGGACACTTTATGATTGGCTGATTCTGCACAGTCCCATATTTAATATATGTATAATTTTAAAGCAAATTTATCTTGAACATTATATACCGTATTTTCCAAAATCTCATAAAAAATCAGTCTGAACCCTGCAATATGACGTCGAAAAGAGGCTACTGTCCGACCTCTCAAAAAATATATTTAATTTAGCATTGACCAGTGGTCGGACAACTTTTATTTCCTTTGATCTGCGTTTGTGTTGAATTTTTGCTGTCCGACCACTAAACACTACCAAAAACTCACGTTTCATTAGATTTCAAACGAAAAAGACAGTAGATATTACATATCAATTATCAAGAAAAAAGACTAAAACAAAAGAGTTATTTTTCCAGTTCCAACAAAATTATATATGAGTTTATCGGACACATAAATTAACATTAAATATTAAAAAGTATCCTATTTTGTTATTTAAAATAAAAGTTTAGACTATTCTATACAGGGTGCTACACATTCGGGGTACGAGCATTGGTATCTCGATAACCGTAATAGATACGAAGATGGTTAAATTGGGGCAAAGTTGCGCTTTGGGATGTTCACTAAGATACCATCAAAAAGGTTTTCAAAATGTATTTTTATATTTTCAAAATAGCTGATAATTTGTGAGATACAGAGGCCGACTTAATTTTTTTAAATGCAGACCTGCATTTAAAAAAAATAAGTTGACCTCTGTATCTCACAAATTATCAGCTAATTTGAAAATCTAAAAACACTATTAGATAGCCCTAATAAAGTGGCTATGAGAATATGCAATTGGTTTTTTGATTTTCTAAAAAGTAAAGACAGGAAAAAATAAAATTGATTTTGAAAAAAATCCGTTTTTTCCAAAAAACTCAGCAACCCTGGAAATTTTTAAAACTTTTTTAATGGCATCTTGGTGAACATCACAAGGCGCAACTTTGCCCCAATTTAACTATCTTCGTATCTATTACGGATTCCGAGATACCAGTGCTCGTACCTCGAATTTGCAGCACCCTGTATACACGTAAAGTTATAAGTACTTCATAAATTAGATACAAAATGTTTAATTTATTTTACAAACTATCTCAACTCCATCTTTAACAGGCAAAAATTAGGAAGCACAAACATATTATGGCCACTTTCTCGAATTTTTAACGGTTTCAGGGTGCCAATTATAGGTAAAGAAAATGTTTAGGAAAAAGCGGAAGGATTGGCAGAATTGGGTTTTTAATTATTTGCAGCAATACTAAGCCATATTTTTAACTTATTTCCCAATAAATAAGTTTTGTTCGACCACTCGTGTATATCCGACTACTGGCATATTCACCCTATAATGATTTCGTAATGTATTTTTTATAAGGTAAAATATATTAATAAATGTATGCTAATAAATTTCTTTGCCATTTATTTGTTTATCATCATCCTCTTTTTTGACATTTACATCAAACTTAATCCAGTTGTGTAAATCAAAACAATACTCGTTCACAGATTCCTCTAGGGACTCTCTAACATTAAGCTGCTTGGCGTACTTCTTCAGTTCTAATGTTCCTTCTGTCACATACATACTTTTTTCAGATTGCATTGTTTTAAAAGGTTGGTAGTCGGGACACTGCAAACACTGACAATATTTGTGCAATCTTCTTTTAAGTATCTCATTTTCCGTTATCAGAAACTCCCGTTCTTCGTTGACGGCATACCTGAGGGTATCTGCTTGACCAACGCGTTGCCAAAACAGGTCTAAGGAACTTATGTACTCTTCCACATTTTCGGCACTGACCTTTGACATTTCAGTTAGGAAATTTACAGGAAAAGCTAGTATTTTCTCGCTCAGCGTTTCAAGTTTCCTACAAACTGCGCCAACATGCAAAAGATGCTTTCCTTCGGTTTCTAAGTCTTCAAAATAGGAAATCACGTCGTGATAGTTCAAAGTTAGGCAGTTCAGTTTTTGGAAATCCAGTTTTCTATCTTTGGCAAGTTTATTCTTTAGGGTATTGAAGGCCAGCGTGAAGAAATCGAACTCTGATTGAAGATCTCCCAGTTTTCTTCCGAGAAATTTCTCTTGTTCGGCCTGTTTAACCTTTAGACTCCTGATTGTATTGAATGCTCTCCTGATACTGTCCAGTTGTTTTTTAATTACGTCCTGTAACTGATCATCTTGGATTTTCAAACTATTATGCTCCTTTTTTCTCTCTTTAATGCGTTCCTTGTATTCTTCCAGGAATGTTACCGTTTCCAGCCAGACTTGAAGATGTTGTTGTTCTAAAATACCCCTGACCCTATGGACTATTTGATTTTGTTTAGAGTCTTCTTCCTCCAATTTGGAGAAGTACTCGGCGCGTCTGGTGCGTTTCACTTCTTTCATTTCCGCATTCAGAATGTGGATCATCGTTTTCAGGTAGTTTTCTTCTTCGGTGGTTGACAGTTTCATTTCTTCGACGTTTTTCTGATGTTCTTTGTGTAATTCGTCAACCTAGAACGTCAATATGAACAAAATATGGTAAATTTGTCCTAATTTAAAAAAAATCATTATTAAGGCCGTGGTCCAAAATAAAGCTGATAGCGTAGCGTATGGCGGAGAGGACTCAGTGCGTAAAGTGTGAGCAAATACGCGTCACTACGCTATGCTGTATGTGGGGCCACTCAGGGGCGGATAGAGGAATTTATTTTAGGGGGGGCCAAATTAAAGGTAATGTAGAAAATGCTTTTTAGAGCGCCATTTTTAACCCAAAAGCCTAATATTTAACCCAATTTATAGATTTTAAGGGGGGCCTTGGCCTTGGGTCTTTATTTTTTTAACCCAAACTAACAAAAGAATTTTTGAATTTTATTGGAAAAGAGGGCCCGAATTTTTGCTTGGGCCTTAGGGCCCGACCAAATGAAAAATAGGCCCTGTTGGTTAGCTATTCAATTATTCTCGAAATGGGCTGCAAAAAATTGCTGACGACTTGGAAAAATATGTTTTTGAGTTCCATTAGCTGCAGATCATTAATAAGGGGTCCAAAACCTAGCAGTTAAACGTGAAAAACTTTTAAAAATTCTGTATTTCGAAGGAGTAACAAGGAACTGTAACAAAATAGCAAGTATGCTGTATTTTTGGAAAGATAATTTTAAGTTCTTTTAAGATAATTAAAAATATACATGGTGGCCCAAATAAAAAATTATTTTTTTTGTTGATAACTTTTAAATTATTAATTTTAAAAGAATTATACTTAAACCATTAAATTATACGCAAAAAGGTGCTTTGGAAATGTTTTCAGAAAAATACAAAATTTTCCACGGCAAAAAATTTAAAGCGATTTGATAAAAATGCACATTTTTGAAAAACACATTGTAACTCATGTTTTTTATAAATATTGAGTTCCAAACACTGATATTAATTATCGTCTATTTCCTTTATAGAAGAGGGTGTTTTTCTTTAAAAGTGGCCAATTTGGCCCACCCTGTACATAGAATTAATGAAAGAATGATAAAATTTAAATTAGTTCTTGATCCTAAGAAGAGTAATACATTTGGGGGCTTACGTGCACATGTCAACTTATAGAGGAACCGTCACTGCTAGTGATATAATTATTAGTACGGAAACATTGTGTGTCCCGTGGGAAAGTTAATGAATGGAAGGTATTAGTGGTACTAATCGATAGATAAAAATATGTAGTCGAATAATGTCGATGGTGACACTTTCACAGATGTTGCGTGTGGCTATGATGACTTCATCCAAGATGACCGTCGCTTCATTATGAACCAAGTGGCATATCTCGGTCCCTGCTGAACCGATTCCAATTTATCTTATTTTGATCGAAAGGTATTTGTACTAGCTGAAAAAAATATTTCTAACATGCATTGCGAGAAAATTATAGATTCGTCGATATTTCATCTTAAGCTAAAAACAGATTATTTTATGCCATCAGTGTCATTTTTTGGAATATATTTTGAGTATGTAAGACTAGCGCAGTGAAAACTTGTAAAGATCTTGCAGATTTGTTCGCCCAAAAGATCCAAAGGAAATACCGGCAATATGATGAACTTCATGTTATTTTCGACACGTACTTGGACGAGTCAATAAAAACCTTACTAGGGATAAGAGGCTTCATGACGGTGTCACAACACAGTACAAAATATGTGACACAACTGACATATCAAATATAAATTTGAAAAAGTTGTTGTCACATACTCGTACCAAGGATGAATTAACCACCTATCTTGCACATACAATTCAGCCAAGTCATGCCAAGATATCAGCAAAAAAATATGTTGTTTCATGGCGCACTGAAGTTTCTGCGACGCACTGCTCTTTGGATTGTTTAAAGAGTACTTAAGAAGAAGCCGACACAAAAATTATACTTTATGCTATTAATGCGAAAGTTAGTTACACTAGATACTGGTATTTGTTAATGATACAGATATTTTAGTTTTGCTAGTGAGGCGCTATGCAAGGCTTCCCCAAAACACCTTTTTTGTACCATCGTCAGGCGAGGCAATATCAGTTAAAAACATATATACTTCACTCGGACCATTAAAATCTTCAGCACTGCCCGGGTTCCATGCAATATCTGGTTGTGACACCACCGGAAGTTTGTTTGGAAAAGGAAAGTTGTCATAGTGGAAGGCATTTCTTTCAGCGATAGTACCTGATGTTTTGCATGAGCTAGAAATATATATTTCTCGAGTTTATAAAGCAAGCACTCTAACAAAATCACTTGCAGAATTACGATGGTCAATATTTACTGCCAAACAAGCCCTTGGATATAAGTTACCCCCACTAGAGGTTCCCTTGTACCTGCAATTAAGAGAGTTAAATACATCTTTTGACCACACAAAGGCTTGAAGGTTAGCAAGCGTTTATGTGGTCAAAAGATGATGAACCAAATGCAGTCATCCTTAATCCAGTTGGACACGGCTGGTATTTGGAAGAGGGATTGCTTACCCCTGTTATGTGTGAAGAACCATGTGCTCCAGAGTCTCTTCTTCAACTGATTAGATGTTCGTGTCTCAAAAATCGATGTTCACCACCATGTAAATGTTTAGCAAACAATATGCCTTGCACAGAAATGTGTAGTTGTAATGCGGACCAATCAGCTTGTGATAATTTGCATCCGCCTGATTTTGCCGACGAAGGTAGTGATGAAGTTGATAGTGATGATGCCGATTTGTAATTTTATTAATATATATGTGCAAATGTATCTCTTAATTTTTTTTAAATACATGAACTCATATAACGTAGATCATATTTTATTTTGGTAAAAATAATATAACACAATATTTTTCAATTTTTTCACTTTAAATCCAACCAGCAACCAGAATATTATTTTTTGCAATACTTTCAAGAATTAATTGTTTTCCTCTTTACATTACCTTTCTAACAAGCTAAAAAAAATTGAAATCGGTTAAATAGCGGCGACGATAGCGCACATTGTCTATATTGCTATGGCGGCCATTTTGTTTAACGCACTCCAAACAAACGCAACATCTGTGACGGTGTCACCATAAAAATTAATGGAATACATAATTTTTCTGATAAAACAAGTCCACTGGCATCTTCCCTTCATGAAGTTTCCCACGGGAAGCTATTTTTATACGTTGTGCTCCCCAACTATATATATACAATTCGAAATAATTTATGAGTTTACCTGATTGTTAAAATCAGTGTCCAGTTCATGAACCATATCCTCAAACATCCGAATCAAATTATCGATTTGTTCAGAGTGCGTTTTCAAGTTAAAAAAATACTGCCAATTCGCCTTGTCCAGCTCATCCATCAACAAAGAAATGGTGAAGTCCTTGCAGTCTATCACCCTCTCGAAATTGTGCCAGGCAAATTCCAGGTCCTTCCTCATTTCGACCACTTTGATGTCCATCAGCATCCTCCTCCAATTCTGGTCGTGTTTCCTCAAAGTCACCCATCCGTACTGCAGTTCTCTTTCCAGCTGGTCGCGTTTCAGTTGCTTCTTTTTCTCGATTTGCTTCAGTTTTTTCTCCGCTTTTTTGGCCAGTTTCAATTCTTTGCGCTCCTCTGGTGTCAGGTTTTGTTTTGGAGGCATTTTGTATAAGTGTTGTAAAAGATTACGATTTTTTTCACTCGAATAAGTAAAATAAGCTGTCAAGTATAATAATACTGTCAATTAATGATTGATTTGGATAGCCTAACTCTTTTTGGGAATCCGTATCTGTAATATACCTGATTTTGATAGTAAGTATAAACATGGTATAAAGTATAAAATGTCGATGTCTTTGGTTGAGGTTTAAAGAAAATAACTCAGCTGTCATAAAAAATAAACAAAAATCTACTTATAAATTACAATTAGTCATTTTTAAAGCTTGATTTTCATGCATCCGTTGTCCGACGAAACAATGATACAATATTAATTTTATTGGTTGAATTTAAAGGTTTCGATTGGTTAGAAAATTATGCAGTTTTTAAATTTATTGCATTTTCACTTCATGCCTCCGTTCATCGGATACATACAGGGTGTTGCATCGTCGGACGGGGCATAGGAAATCCCATGTAAATTTTAATGGGGTCAATTATTAGCTTCCCTATAATTATTTTAGAGAATAATTCTATTTTTTAGAGAATAATTCTATTTTTTAGAGAATAATTCTATTTTTTAGAGAATAATTCTATTTTTTAGAGAATAATTCTATTTGTATACTCCATACAAAAGAATAAATTTAGATATTTTTGATTAGCTCGTTTACGAGTTATCGCCGATTTCTTTTTAAATATTTCTTCTTTCTTATGGCCCTGTATTTACTTATGAGCACCAGTCAAGGTAAAAGATAACTGTCAAATGAAGTTGTCATTTCAGAAATTTACCTATTTAGTGCTTTATTATTATTGAAAACTCATTCCTACATCGGAAGTCTTAAAGATGTATTTATAAATACAAATTAATACGAGTTAAAGTAAAATAAAGTAATCAATTACAAGGTTAATTATAGTATTATTACAATATTCAATAACTTATTAATTTAGGTACTATTAAATTGTTAGAACTTTAGGATTTAAGAAGATGTTCAAATATTCCTCCATCGACTGCTAGACAATAACCCAGGCGATCATAAAATTCTCTTCTTACATTCGCTAGTTGGTAAACTGAAATTCTATTGCATTCGGCAGAAATAGCATTTTTTAACTCGTCTAGATTTGGATATTTTTTTCCTTGTATATCCTGTTTTTTAAATGGCCCCAGAGAAAGAAATCATTTGGCGAAATATCAGGAGACCTTGCTGGCCAATTTACTGTATGATTTATGCCAATAACGTTTCCGTTAAAACTATTGTCTAAATATTCCCGAACAGCCAGGGTACTATGTGCCGGGCAGCCATCCATTTGGTACCAAACTTCCTGATTTTCCCTAGCGGCATCATGCAAAGCAGGTAAAATATGATTTTTGAGTAGTTCCAAATAAATTTTAAAAAATCAAATGTTCTTAGATAAGACGGCGGACCTCCATACACCTACTCGCGGGCCCACGCAGGGGTCCGCCGACCACCGGTTAAGAAACACGACTGTCCTGACAAATACAAAAGTTAAAATAACAGGTGTAGAAGAAACTATGACAACTTTTTAATATACCTAATATAGTCATAAACATTTATATGATGAAAGAAACACTCTGTATATAATATGTAATGTGTGAAAAAACATCAAGAGTCTAAGTTAGAATTCTAATAATATTCTTTATTTTATCAGTATAACAAATGTTTTAACAATAAATTCATAACAAATTATAATTTGGGTTCATAATCGTAAGCTTTATTTCCAAAATGGAGAAGGCAAACGCGTATCCTTTGCTGGACTTTGACGAAATCTGGATGGGGTGCTCTGGAGTACTTGTAGAGCAATTCCAGGGCTTCGAAGAATTTCTTTGAAGCGTTGTCGAATTGATGGAGACTGAGCAAGTGTTCAGCTTCAGGTAAGATTTCTTCTAGTTTCTAAAATCATCATTAAAAGTATAATTAAAATTGCGTCGACATATTCACCAGGGACGTGCACGAACAAAAGAAAAAAAAAGTCAGTGACGCACATGTTTTTTTTGAAAAATATTCCAGCGATAACCCATATCCACTAGTGATGGGTTGTTATTTGACTATCTGTTATTTTATAACTATTATTTTTAAATAACATAACGCAACCGTTACTACTTCTAAAAAATAACAGATATAAAATAACGACACGTAGAGATCGGCCGCTCGTGAAACGAAAAACGAAGTCGGCGCTCTGCATCACCACGAAATTCTATGCTGCTCGAAGCAATTCCAAAAAACAACTAGTATGGATTGAAAACATGTTATTTCGTCAACCATCGATACAGGCGGCGAGACAACGGACAACGGAGTGGGGAAAGCGCTACGGCGAACGTAGCTGCTTCGGTCGATACCGTCAATGGTCGTATTTACAACAGCTTAAAAATAATAGGATATAAAAGAAGCAGGTTTTTTGAAACAGTTGAGGGCATAACGCCTGGCGGTGGAGATAACAGGAGTGGGAAAGGAACGCTGCTGCATCGGTCGATTGTCGATGGAGGCTCGCAACGGGTTGGAGAAGCAGTCATTTTAGATATGTTGTTTTTCAACCTGTTACAAGTATAACAGGGCGGCGGACGAGATAATAGGTGTGGGAAAGGAACGCTGCTGCATCGGTCGATTGTCGATGGAGGTTCGAAACAGGTTGGGGAATAACGCATCAGTTGTTTTAGATACATTCTGTTTCAACCTGTTACGAGCATAACGGACGGAGGTCGAGATATTATGGCGCTGTATGTTCAGTACTTACTTATTAAGTTTCAATATTTAGGTATTTATTTATTCTGAAAAATCTTCAGAATAATATTTTAAGATTTTTTAAAAATGTATACAGGGTGTTTTGAAAAGTCTGGTCATTGATTAATCACGATCCTGCTTAAAGCCCTTGACGTAAAAAGCTGATTTTTGGAAAACGGATTGACTTTAGTGTGTAGAGGTTCGATAAGAAGGAATTTTTCAAAACTCGAGTTCTAAGGGGGTGAAACTACTCTCAAATATTAGAATATTTTTTATTTAAAAACCGGTGAGTTTTTCGGAAAAACTCTTAAAACACGTATATTTTATTATGTTGTTTTACATATTTTAAGATTTTTAAAAATATATACAGGGTGTTTCATAAAATATGACCATTGGTAATCACTATTCTGCTTAAACTGCTGGACGTTTAAAGCTGATTTTTGCAAACGGATTGACTGTGGGGTTGAGGTTCGATAAGGAGGGGTTTCTCGAATCTCAAATTCCAACAGGGTGAAAACGCCCCTCAAATATTACAATATTTGTTATTTAAAAACGGTTAGTATTTCGGGAAAACGCCTGGACACGCATAATTTATTTTGATTTTTTTACATATTTTGAATTTTTTAAAAAATCATACAGGGTGTTCCAAAAGTTGAGTAATTGATTAACCACGATTCTGCTTAAACTGCTCGACGTTAGAAAGCTTATTTTTGGCAAATGTGAGAAAATTTTATCCAGTTTGTATGTTAATGAAAATTCTTGTTTTGCTTTATCATCACAATTAGAAATTATTAATTCGACGCGAACGAAGTCGCGGGTACACGCTAGTTTACGTGTAAAATTAGTTCGAACTCTAGTGTGTAGTTGGTTTACTTATGAAGAATATACTACACATTTTCTTATATTGCTATTTTTTGACCGCAAATGGTAAAATCATAACTAAGAGCTTCTCGCCCGTCGAGTGAGATGCACCCTGTACACTGCTACGCAATTCAGGATCTACGCGGATCGAGGGGCAGGGCGTAGGTAGATCGCAATGTGTAGGTATAGACGAGTGGCGGAATTTTGGCTTTTTTTATATCGCAATTTGTAAACAGCGCTTATTTGTAAACAACCACAGTTTTTAGAGAGGTATTTTAGATAACAATCGATATTTAGAAATGTTTTGACACCCTGGAAATACTACCACCGAGCACGTCATTGTTGCAAGTTGCAACTGCGTTAATAAGCCTGGCGGTGACCGTCTCATACTCTTTCAGATATTTAGCAGTAAAATAAAGAAACCTGTTATTTTTAAGCTGTTATTTTAAGCTGTTTTTTTATAAATAACTATAACAGTTTCAACTGTTATCTAAAAATAACAGTTTTGCCCATCACTAATATCCACGTCCCTGATGAATTTATTGACACTTTTTTAGAATTAAAATATGTAGCACTTATAGTAACTTTTACCCTCAAAATTTCATTCGAATCACTAAAGTACTTGAAAAAAAATTATAATAAATCGAAAGATTATTAACACTTTAACACCGTGTAGCTATGAAACAAAGCAGAATCCAGGTTAGATTACAAAATTTTTGTTTAACATTTCAAAATCAAAACTTCATAATTTGGAAATTGTTGAATTTAGGTACCATTGCGATAAAAAAGGAATACAGCAAAATATGATTTAATCTGCTGGTCTATAATAAAATATTTTTAAAACTTGAAAAATTGCCCATTTTTAGAAGGTAGGTAAATTTTTTATACTTTTATTTCGCCACGTATACCTACCAATTATTCCCAAATTCATGGTAACGCCTAAAAAGTTAGGTGGCATAATTGTATTGTTTTCATAGTGACGACGATATCCACTTCTCGATATCCTTATAGAGCAGGAGTTCTATCTGGGACTACTAATTCTTGTACTACTTTTTTTTGATCGCAATGGTACATTATGTGTACTGCAAAAATTGTATTTCACAAAGCATTTTTATTTGTTTTGAGCCACTGTATGAATAAATCACAGTGCAGTGGTTAAAAATTCTCATAAAGTGAGTAGCACACTTCATCCATAACAGTGATCTGATATCCTCTTAAAAGCAGCCAAAAATATTTTATTTTTCTACTTACCATTAAACCCTTCAAATTAGGAAATATACCGGTGGTATTATGACAGTAGGGACAGTTCAGAAAAGGATCGTCAGCAGGATCCACAGTAAAGGTAAACGGACAACCGTCAGTTATGCACGGAATCCTAAGCACAGCTTCGTTCATTTCCTTGAACAGAGGCCACATTTCCATGCAGGGTTGACAAAGGCACTCGAAGTAGTAGTTTTCCTTGAGTTTGGCCTGACGACTTTCCAGTGGTTCGGACATGTACAGCGGGCCATAATTTTCGTAGATGATGTCGTCAGCTTTGATGGGTTTAATGGCCTTGACAATCATTTTGTTTCTTATATTATATCTGAAAGAAAACTATGAATTATAATTATCTTCATAATATATCATCTGTTATACAGAGTGTTTAGTAAATAAGTGTAAGTCTTTTAAGGGATGGTAGATTTCAGGAAAAGAAATATATTTTGTATTTTATTATTTTTAAAATAAATTAAGAATAATCGAGTTATTTAACTTTGAAAATTAAAAAAATAATGTTTATACTGGGTTGTTCACCACATACGACACGGAGTATTGTAGCTAAACGATTAGATATTTAGAAATTGTAAGTTTTGGGTTCGTTGAAGGACTATTAGATTTAAAAATATTTTTACAAGATATATAGTGTCCCAAATAAATAAAAAAATATCAAAGTTGTATTTTTTTAAATGGCACACCCTGTATATTATTACATTTTTAGTTTCTACGATTAAAATAAAGGTAAATCTGATTAAGGTTTATTACACTTAAACGTTACCGTTTTTAAAATATTTTCAATTTTGTGAAATAGCATTAAAAATTTTAAGGCTTCATTTCTACAAGGGTATCAAAGTTTTTAAAACTAAATATTTACTGAAGTTTATTTATTGATCAGTTATTGTGTTGCAATAATAAAAATTATACTACCTTATACAGAGTGTCTAAAAATTTATTTTAAATAATTACTAGCTTTAAACGGCAATAACTTGTTTAATTTAAATGGAACCCTCTGTATATTTTATGAGAATCAGATGCATAATTTAATTGTCTATCAAATTGTATTATACCATGTTTTACCTATCTCTTCAAGTTTCCGTGGAAACTGTATTTTCTTGTAATTTAGAACTCATTTATCAATATACCCATGGAATACTGACATTTTAGATTATTTTTAAAGATGTACCAAATTTTTAAAGAGTGCAGATACTAATATTGTCAATATAGTTCGTTTATTTCATTAAAAAGTAAAAAAAAACTGTTTAAATATTTGTTAAAGAGGACCAATTAATATGATTCCAGTATTCAAACTACATTAATTTACTGTTTGCGTTGATTAATAATAATTGCTCTAAATACTATAAAACTGAATTTTGTATGTGATATGTATTAGACAGTGTGGTATAAAGTAACACCTTAAAAATGATATTTCATTTTTTGAAAAATGCTTATTTATAACAGAGACGTTCATTTTTATAACTTATTATTATATTGATTTCTGATTCAAATCCACATGTATTTAGAATAACTTATTAACGAACACAATTAAGTATGTAATTAATTATTATTTGGGCGGAAATAATGGTGGTATATTTAATTAATGGTATACTCTTTTATAAAGATTTAAATAGTTTTCTTTATACAAATGGGCTAGTAATATTATCGTTTTGCTAAAAACGATAATATTACTAGCCTGTACATTTTGTACATTTGTTGTTTTAAAAACAATCTAAAATGTCAATATTCCATGGGTATATCGATAAATGAGGTCTAAATTATAAGAAAATGCATTTTCTGTGAAAACTTGAAGGGATAGGTAAAAAGTGGTATGATACAATTTGATAGACAATTAAATTATACATCTGATTCTCCTAAAATATATAGGGCGTTCTAGTTAAATTAAACAAGTTATTACCGTTTAAAGCTAGAAATTATTTAAAATAAATTTTTAGACACTCTGTATGAGGTAGTATTATTTTTATTATTGCAACACAATTACTGATCAATAAATATACTTCAGAAAATATTTAGTATTAAAAACTTTGATACCCTTGGAGAAATGAAGCCTTAAAATTTTTACTGCAATTTCACAAAATTGAAAATATTTCAAAAACGGTAAGGTTTAAGTGTAATAAACCTTAATCAAATTTTTCCTTTATTTTAATCGTAAAAACTAAAAATGTAATAATATACAGGGTGTTCCATTTAAAAAAATACAACTTCGATATTTTTTATTTATTCGGGACACTTTGTATCTTGTAAAAATATTTTTAAATTGTAGCTCTAATAGTCCTTCAACGAACCCAAAACTTACAATTTGTAAAAATCTAATCGTTTAGCTACAATACTTCGTATCGTATGTGGTGAACAACCCTGTATATAGGTACAGTTTGAGAACCGCCCCAGATAACATAGTATCTGTGGTAAGTACTCAAGGTGTTTCAATATACCGTGGACATAGAACTACTACGTATTTTTGGGATCAAAATATGTTTATTGGGCATAATTTACATTTATACAAAAATGCTTCGTTTGTCCGCTAGAGGGTATCAAACTTTTCGGTCTCTATGTTTTGCTAAGTGCTTTAACATCCGGCTTTCAAAAAAATCAAGAAAATGTACAGGAAGGGTGAAAACTATCCGCAACCACGCACCCGCGACCTGCATATATTTTAGTAAAAATATTTTCCAGCTCTACCGACGACATATTTTCTTTTCGTAAAATGGTCTCTCTAACAAATGGTACTTATGTAAAATGGTATTTACCACATTTTTTGTGTCTCTTGTAAAAAAACGCCACGCATAATTTTTGAGATTTAATTTTCCAAAGCAGACGTACAAAATATACAGGGAGTTCCAATAGTCTGTGGACACAATTGCATATATTATATCTTTATACGAAAGTGCTTCTTTCGTCCGTTAGAGGGCATCAATCAAACATAAACACGAACGTTTATTAATTTAAAATGTATTAATATTTTTAAGCTTTTTATGAAACTTACTGTCAACTATTATTTGTGATACTAACATATATTTTTACCAACTGGATTATTAAGGCATAACATATTTTATGGGCCTCTATACCTTGACGTGACAAAAAAAAGTTAGCTTTGGAAATATTTATTTTCCTCAAAAAGTATGCGCGGTGGCATTTTAATGAGACAAAAAATGTAGTAAATACTAGAAGAACCATTTTACAAAAAAAATCTATAGTCGGTTGAGTTGGAAAATATTTATACTAAAATTTATGTAGGGGGTGGGGGTAGTTTTCATCCTCCCTGTACTTTTTCTTGATTTTGGTAAAAGTCAAATGTTAAACTACTTAGCAAAACGTACATTAGCATAGACACCCAAAATCTCATTTAATTCGGAATAACGGTTCTTAAAATATTTGAAAAAATGTGTTTATTTTCTTAAAGTTTGATGCCGCCTAACGGACAAACAATAAAGCACTTTTGTATAGAGGTAAATTATGTCAAATAAAAATTTTTCTTTTGCGAGTTTTAGTGCCTACTCCTTTTGAAAGCAGGTATGCTCTGCATATGGGTTACCTCTGGAACATTATTCTAAAAAAAGCTGTACTTTTCTTTCTTGTTAGCATATGTGTATGTCATTTAATGCCAATTAAAAGTTACGTCTTGATTTTTTGTCGATTTTTGTCTCATTGATAAAATAGCAACAACCTAACCTAACCTAACCTAACCAAAACAAACCTCCAGACACCAATTTTCATCCAAATATTGACGTTACTTCAGAAACTATTTGGAAAAAATCGAAATAAAAATAAAATTTCTACACCCTGTATCTCCGAAACTAAGCATTTTAGGACATACATTTATACGAACTTTTTTACTTATTTTTATCTGCAGAATATGCTGACAATGTTTCCGGAATACAGTTCGGACCACCCTGTATATTAGTTACTTTTAAGAACTCCAAATCCATCATCGACCAAAGTTAGGTACACTATTTTTTGAAACCTTGTATATACTATGTTATCTGTGCTCTTGCTAACAAATCTTAAGAGTCTATTATGCAGTACTTTCGGGTCGCTCTCAGGGGCGGGTAAAACGGGTGTGTGGCCAAAGGAAATATATTAGTAGTATATTTCAGAAATCTGCCTAAGGCTTAGCCCGATCCTGTCCTGTTAAGCCACACCCAAAATTCCAAACACACGTGCTTTGATTAAGGCTTGATTGAGGTTTGCAGAGCTTCAGCATTTGTCATAAAATAGGGAGCAATTTGTTACAAAACCATATAAAATATATATCACTGTAATCACAATACTTCAATCTATTTCCGTATTGTAACGGAATTTTAAGGAATATTTTGTTGATGTTTGAAATCTCTCTCCATCAAAATCTTAAAAATAAAGAAGTTGTGTGTGTGCTACAATATGGATATAGTATAATCATTTATCTTTAATTTCCTTCTTCCTTTATGTAAAAATACCGAGCCAGTTTTACAAAAAACGTTAAATGCCGAACGTTTATTTTGCTACTTTTTCGGACTACTGAAATGGACTCTTAACTATTAACTATAAAGCCGCTTTTCTTTAGTTATTTACCTGATAACACTAGGGTCACAAGAGTGATTGAACATGGCCAAAGTAGGATAGACTCCTGCTCCAATGGCTGCGTTCTCGTAACCTGTTACAAATATGTCATTATTATTGACATCATCGTTACAGTTTTGCAGTTCTGACAGTTCGTGCGCGTTAAACTGAAGTATCTGCAGGTGTCTTAGAATCAGGGCCCCTATAAATATTTCGTCCTCGCTGAGAACATCCTGTTTTTTGTCACCAAAATAACCACTTAGTTTTAGTATGTTTACTAAAGAAATTGCAATGCTCGCGTAATGGACTAACTCTTCTTTTATTCGTAAAGTTTCATTACGACAGAGGAAGAATAGATTGTCGTAGTCGTCAGACCTAGAAAGAAAACAATTTTGTTCTTTTTGAGTTTTTTATTTTACAGGGTGTTTCAAAAAACATGTGACAACATGTGAGATTACTCACGTAAAAATAAGATATAGAGTATATATATATATATATATATATATATATATATATATATATATATATATATATATATATATATATATATATATATATATCTATATATATCTGTATATATATATATATATATATATATATATATATATATATATATATCTATATATATATATGTATATATATATATATATAATCTGTATATATATATATATATATATATATATATATATATATATATATATATATATATATATATATATATATATATATATATATATATATATATATATATATATATATATATATATATATATATATATATATATATATATATATATATATATATATATATATATGTATATGTATATATGCTATATATATGTATATATATATATATATATATATATATATATATATATATATATATATATATATATATATATATATATATATATATATATATACCGTATGATCGAGAAAAACGTCGTCAGCGATAGCTATGGAATGAATTTCGTTCTGTTGAGTTTTTATTTACAGGGTATTTCAAAAAACATGTCAACATGTTCATTTCCCAGCCAACTGTATACGCCGTTTTTTCGATATATACGGTATATATATATATATATATATATATATATATATATATATATATATATATATATATATATATATATATATATATATATATATATATATATATATATATATATATATATATATATATATATATAGAGTATATATGTGGAGTTAAATGGAAGAGCAGAACATAATAATTTATGTTCTGAATTTGGCTCCATTTTCCACTGAATTTGTATTATTCTGTTATGTTCATATCATTGTGTTTATTATATAATTACTTGCTCTTGTATTTATTTTTGTGGGAAATAAAGACAATTACATACATACATACATACATATATTCCTTATATAAATATAGGTCTGATTCTGCTGAGCTCAAGGGAGTTAAAGTCTTCATTTTTTTTCGATTTATTATAATTTTCTTCAAAGTGCTTTTAGCGATTCGAGTGAAATTTTTAGGGTAAAAGCACAGTTTAAGAAATTATATTCCTTCAACTTAATATTCCTTAAACTGTGGAAAACGTTACTATAAGTGCGACATATTTTTTATATTTTTATTGTTTAAAAGTATCGACAAATTTACCAGGGACGTGCATATGCATGGGTTATCACTGGAATATTTTTTCTAAAGAGAACTGTTCGTCACTGTCTTGTTATTCTTGTTAGCACAGTTGTCTAAGCGATTTAATGCCAGTTAAAATTTGTCTGATATTTTGTCGATATTTTGTCTCCTTGATGAAATAAACATAATTTTATTAATTTGCCTTAATCCAAGACAAAATAATTAATAAAAAAAATTAATGTCATTAACTGGTCAAAGTGTTAAATAAGATTACCTCATCAAAAAATATGAAAAAAAGTTCCTATAGTAAACGCCACGAATGTTTGGGAGTGATTCATAAAAATTCATAAAATTTAATTCCAGTGCCGTGGTGTTTCAAGTCATATAATAATCAATATATAATCTGTTGTAATATGTTGTTTTAACTGTCAAAGTTTTGTCAAAACATATATTTGGTTATAAATATAAAATGGAATGCCCCATTGGTCGCACTGCAAGCACACCAATGGACAGACGCACAAAAACGAATCAATCAAAGAAACGCGATATAGTGTCGTCTTTGTCAATCACGCTAACATTTTAGAATAAGTAGGAGGAGCGCAGGCAGATGATTAGACTGGGCCTTTAAAAACCTACGTCTGCGGTAAAAATTTACGTTTTTGTTGTATAAATGCTTTGAATAAGAAGACTAAGGAATCAAGAGATAATCACTATCCAAACATTCATGCGTGGTACTATATAAACAAGGACTCTAAATTGGGGATTTAAAGTGACAGTTCTGTTTGACGATTCATTTGACACATATAAGTTTACTATATAAACATGGATGCGGAAATTTCATAGTTTTAAAGTTACAGGATTGTTAAAACTTAATAATAACTAAATATATAAAATATATAAAAAAATATAAACTAAAATAGGTTTTTTGTAATTATCTTAAATACCATTATTTTTTTTCTTGAATTTGCTGTAGGTAGCACTGAACATCGCTGTTATAAATGTTAATAAAATTTAGTAATAAAATAGATTCAATAAATAACTTATTAATTTTATTTTTATCTCAATTTATTAATTGTGATTAATAAAATTGCGTTTATCTCAGTAAGGAGATCGAAATTCACAAAATGTCAAGACACAAGTTTTAATCGGCATTAATAATTTTGCTAACAAAAGAAAAAAAGTCAGTGGTGCACATGTTTTTTTAGAAAAATATTCTCGTGATAAACCATATGCACGTCCTTGGTGAACTTGTTGACACTTTTTTAGTACTAAAATATTATGTAACACTTGTAGTAACGTTTACCCCCAAAATATCATTCGAATCGCTAAAAACACTTGGGCGAAAATTATAATAAATCACACTTTATGTCAGTTTAATAATATTGTTACGTTTTTCGTCGGTTTCGTGTGGATAGAAAGTCTAATTTATTTAAACACAATTTATTTTACACTAAGTAACAAAACAATAACGATAAAAGACTTAAAGAACTATTTACAAACTATTTATAACTATTTATCTAGAAGGAATTTATTTTGAATTTAGCGCGGCAACTGTACGCGTCTGTTTGCTTCTGTCCTCCTCAGGCCCCAGGCGTCGGATTATATACCCACAGCTAAACAATTCTCGAATAATCCATTAGATCATTAGGTGCATAGAGAAGGTTTAGAATGTTCTCGTACGTACTCCTCCATTCCAGTGGAACTTGATTGTTCTCGAACGTTCGAATGAATCATTACGGTGTCTATTCTTTAATGCGATATTAAGGTTATATGGGGGCGGGACATTTTAGTTAGGTTAGGCCCAAGAACAGTTAACCTAATATGACTGCTCATTCAGCCAAAAGTGTCCGCCAGCTGCACGCGAAAACTAGTCGCTTTGTGACGTCATTGTAGTCCTTGTCATGGTTATTAGTTCTTATCCGGCAACCAATAATACACACACGTGCATTATTGGTTGCCGGTTGCAAAACGTTCATTATTTAGTTTATTTATTTAAACACCTTATATGTATGCAGTATAGAAAATTAACTGTATAAATCGTATTAAATACTCGGATAAAGCATTTTTAAGAACAGCAGTTCCCAGCATCACCTTTTGCAAGCATTCTTTTTAGAGTACTTGCATATTTTGCTTTAAAATAATTAATAAAAAAAATCGTAGGCACTTAGTAAGCACTTTGTCACAATCCACAACACAAAATGGACGTATTTATACACTATATAGCTCTAAAAACTTTGAAGACACCTTTTTCACTTTTAAAATTGACAAAATAATTAACTCAAAATTTCTCAGCTGTTATTTTTATAAGTTTACCATAGGCAACTAATAATACACATTATCATGACAAGGACTACAATGACGTCACAACTGTCAGCTGAAGCGCGGGAAGAGGCGAACGTACGTCTTATGAGGATGAGCAATCCTATTAGCTTACCGTTCTTGGGTTAGGTATGGTTTGGTTTGGTTTGGGAAAGTTTTTTTCAGGGAAAATATGTAAATAAAAAGGACTTTTTAGGTTTTAATAAAATTTAGTAATAAAATAGATTAAATAAATAATTTATTAATTTTAATTTTATTTCAATTTATTAATTGTGATTAATAAAATTGTGTTTATCTCAGTAAGGAGATCGAAATCCACAAAATGCCAAGACACAAGTTTTAATCGGCCTTAACTATTTTGCTAACAAAAGAAAAAAGTCAATGGCGCAAATGTTTTTTTTTAGAAAAATATTCTCGTGATAAACCATATGCACGTCCTTGGTGAACGTGTTGACACTTTTTTAGTACTAAACTATGTAACACTTTTACCATCAAAATATCATTCAAATCGCTAAAAGCACTTGGAAAAAAATTATAATAAATCGAAAAAAAATTAAGAACTTGATTTAAGCTACGAAACCAAGCATAATCGAACTATGTTGATATATGAAAAATAGATCTTATTTTTACATGAGGAGACACTCTCCACGAGAGATGGCACATGTTTCTTGAAGCACCCTGTATAAACCTACCTGTACACTTTCTTCCTAACAACATTCTTTTTGCAGGAATCTTTCATGTAATCCTTCAACTTATTTCTTTTGTCCAGGAAAAACTTCAAAGGTTTCTGAGTAATAATCCTGAGGGCCATCAAACAATTCACCGATGCTCCGTTTTTGAATAGAACCTTTTGGTAGCCACACTCGATACCGTGGAAAGTCTTGGTAGCCATCCGGCTACAGTGAGTGCTACAGAAAATGATATCTGAGCAATTGGGACAGGCTATGGCCAATTCTACGGAAGCTAAACAGTTCTGGCAATTGGTTAAGGCGTGATTTGAATCTACTACCGAGCAGTAGGGTGTTTCTTCTACCAGGGTTGTTCCTAAAATGAGATAATAGCGTGAAAGTATGATTAAAAAGTTTTATTATTAAGCGTGGTTTTTATGGTTGTGGAAAAGTTTGAAAGTTGTAGATAATGATGAATCATGAAATAAATTATCATTTTGAACTGAAATTGTCTTTAATTTTGGGTTGGGTTGTAGTAGCAAATTAAAAAAAAAATTAAAAAAATAAAAATTAAAGTAAAAGTAAATTTCATACTACATTTTGGTCATGTTAATAGTAAAGCAGCATTAAAAGCTATCAACTCAGTAACCATCAATTTGAAGTTGGTCAAAGAATATCTGCAGAAGCTGAAAAAATTAGGCAAAGAAAATTAAGTCCTCCTACTCTGGGTGCCATTCCACCAGTGGCGTAGCTACCTAGGGGCTAGGCGGGGTAGTGCCCCGGGGCCCTCAAGCTCAGAGGGCCCTCGAATCCTTACCAGAAATCTCGATCGAACTGAACTTTTGGAAATTTCTCCCATTTTCAAAATAAATATAACAGGTTGCAACCCCACTTTAATCATGACATTTCAGTTGAGAGAAATTCAAAAGTTATGCCTAGGGAATTCCCCTAAATTTTTTCTGTAGGTTGGCAGTGTTGTCAATTTGACGGATAGTGGTATGTGCGTTTTATGTGAACGACATCAATTATGCATCCAAAACATTACAAAAATGCGACATCAATTTGGGCGAGGCCGAGGCGAGTAAAGTTTTAGCAGAGACCAAAGCAAAGTTGTAAATTTATAGAAATGATTTCGAATTATTCAAGTGCAAAGCCAGTGAAACTACAAGAAAATATGGTATTAATACCCATTTTCAAGAAAAAAGGCAAAGAAAAGTTAAAAAACATTTTGATGGATTAGCTGCTGTTCGCCGATTTCCAAACCGAGAAAAAATATTTAAAATTGAGATTTTCAATAATATACTAGATACAGTACTATCTCAATTAGATACACGTTTTATTGGTATGTGTGCAGTGTGTCATATATTAAATTTTCTTACACCAACATTTTTATTACATGTTGATGAAGCAACTTTATTACAAAAGTGTGACGAATTCCAAAGAAAATATTCAGATATAATAGGCCCGAGTTTTTCACTTCAATTTACTAATATTTACCACCTAGCTTTACCTCAACTAACTCAAGCATGGACTGTTCACCAATTATGTAAGGAAATAGTGAGCAAATATGGAGTCCTAGAATGCGGCCTAACTTAACTAATTCCTGTCACTTTTGCAGCAGCTGAAAGGTCATTTAGCAAATTAAAAATAATCAAAAAATATTTAAGAAATAATATGGGCCAAACTCGACTCCGACATTTATCGCTAATAGCAATTGAAAACAAAACCGCATCAAGCCTGGATATAAACGGAGTCATTGATACTTTTGCGAAAATTAAAGCTAGGAAAAGATTGTAAATGTAATTGTTATTTAGTCAGTTGGTAGGCCCGAACTTTATATAATAAACCCTTGAATCTTCTCTATTTCGTTTTATTAGCCAAACCTGCACCAAGTATTAATTGTAATTTATGTTGTTACTGTTTAATATTTTTATTACCTGCCCTGCAGTGGAAAAAGAGCTTAAGTAGCTTAGCATTTTTAAAGTATTTGTATATTTCATATTTTTATTAGATAAAACCTAATCAGTTTACATAGCAGTGGGGCCCCATCTTATAATTTGCCCCAGGGTCCTTGGTTACCTAGCTACGCCACTGCATTCCACCAAAGGATAGAAGTCAATGAAAAAGCGAACGATCTAGCTAGAAAAGGAACTAACTGAAATGACCAGAAACGTTCTGCTTCCCAAGTGGAAATCAACTTAAAGAGGAACTCAAGAACATCCAGCTACAGTGAGTGCTACTATTGCTAGTATTCGAATGAGAATCCTCCAACGGCCTAAGACGCTCGAAGAAATTTTTCAGGACTTACGACCGAGAAAAATCAAAGATATTCCTTGATTTGAGTGAAAACAATCTACTGACAGCTGAACAACACCATGCACGGGGCTTTTAACAGGACCCTATCTCCTCAATGAATACCTCAGTAGACTGAAGATAAGAAACAACGACGAATGCGGATTCTGTGGGGAAAATGGGGAAGCATCAGAAAGCCTCATCACTGAGTGCACCGAGACGATAACCACTCGTGCCATAAACTTTGGTACGACTGATATTGAAGATTGGAGAACTAACCTCTCTAAAACCGTGTCTGGCTTTTCTTAAAATCCCGAGACTGTATGATGAGTTATAAGAAGTTATAGGGAAAAGCCACATTAGGGTTCAGATATAGGGTTAGATATAGCTCGAGTTCTCAACAACATGCTAAGTAACCGACATATTCAAGTATTTCTGGGAGAGGGCACAAGTAAATCTAAAAAACTTAACAACGGGTTACCCCAAGGCTCCGTTCTCGCACCTCTCTTATTCGATTTATACATCTCTGATCTACCAGATACGCAATCTAGAAATTTTTGTTACGCAGACGATATAGCCATAGCAACTGAGCATGAATCGCTATATCAAACCAAACCAAACCAAACCAAGAAACGCTGACAAAGGATCTCGAATCCTTGAATGCCTATTTCATAAAATGGAGACTTCAACCAGGTGCAAATAAAACACCACTCTGCGTAATAACAAAGATCCAAAATATCTGGGGATTACTCTAGACCGTGCACTGGTAAAATCAGAACACGAAACAACATTATACAAAAACCTTGTGATACTTCTTGGGCTGCAAAAGTAACAACACTTCGGATCTCCGCCCTTGGCCTGGTATTCAGCGTGGCAGAGTATTGTGCACCCGTGTAGTTGAACAGCCACCACATAAATCTCGTAGACAGGTAGCTGAACAACACCATGCGGCTGATTACAGGGACAATCAGATCCACACCTAATTACTGGCTTCCAGTTCTGAGTAACATCCTACCTCCAAATCTATATACGGAGAAACGAGGCTCTTAGAGAATTTGATAAAATTATAGCTACCCCAACGCTCCCTGTTCATGAAACACTTCCTGCTTTACGAATAGACTGAAGTCGAGAAACCCATCTTTGCGAACAGCTGAACAACTAAAAAGCATTACTAACTATAATTCTCGAGCATCAGTGGCTTCAGGTAATGGCCGATGCGCACCTATACTCCTGGTTCGAAAGTAACTATTGCCAGACACCCGGTACGGATCTAAACCGGAAAAATGGTCAACTTTGAATAGGATACGCTCTGGTCATGGAAGATGTGCGGATTTCCGTTATAAATGGGGTAAAATACCTTCCCCAGAATGTGATTGCGGATCCCCTCACCAAACCATCCATCACATAACTAGAGAGTGAAACCTACGCGTTTATGGTGGAGATTGGAGGGACTTTCTGGAGGCTTCTCCAGCAGCTTTAGAATGGATAGGCCATCTAGATGTTAATATATAGTGTTCGTATATTTTTTCGTTTTATGTTGTCTTTTTATCATATACTTGTTTTTTTATATTTACATTGTAATGTTTTCATTTATATTGAGTTTATTTTATGTCTATGTTTAAGAGTCTGATTTTCTTCCATGTATGTGAGCCATACGATAAATAAATAAATGGTTCAGAACCGGGAAATCCCGGTACCGAAAGAGGACTTGTCTTTTGAGACATCAAAGAACCGGGACTCAAATTTATTAATTCTCGGTTCTTTCGGTACTTTCGGGACTCTGTAATAATAATTAAAAACATATTTTTTGTTACGTGCGAAGGACTTTTGATATTTTCTAGGGGTCGAAATCAAACTCTTCTAAATAAGTAATGATGCTATTTTTTATTGTTCTTGCTTCTTTTCTCTTTTGAAGTTCCTATAATATTTATTATGTTATGTTTTAATAGATATTGGCATTATTAATTCAATATTTTAGGGCTTTTGTCTCAAATTAGTTGGTTCTCTCAGTTAAGTTGGTTTATGTTGTTTGATGTGAAATTTAAGTTACCTATACATTTTTCTTTACTTGTATTCATGTTAATTTTTTCATGACTAATTACTTAATAATTTGATATCATTAAAAATCTCAACTTTTTATCCATTTTGCTTTAAAAACCCATCCCTTGCTTTCTGATTGATTAACTGCACCACATTGAACAAAAATTAGCACCGAAAGTACCGAAAAAACCGGGAAATCCCAGTACCTAAGAGGCGCGGTACCGAAATTCCCGGTCCCGAAAAACAGCTCCGTTTCCGCAAACCCTAGCACAATAGGTCTATAAGGTCGAGGTAGTTAATTTCAAAAGATTAGACGTATAGTTAAACAGTTAATATTAAAACTGTTTTTAAATCAGGAAAGTGTCTTAACTCACAGAACATTCTTGTTGAATAAAAAAGAATACTATTGAACAATGTTTTTTGCTTTAACTGAACAACTCTGCTGAAAAGAAAATTACCTGCTGGGATGTCTTCAATCGCCATAGCATACCGACCCTGATAACTGTCCTGTTGTATAGCTATTTTCGGAATAGCAGCTACAAATTCATCCCCACCCCTGAACCTTTCTTCGAAAAATACAGGTTCCAATTCCAACTGTTTCTTCTGTTTGGGATTCACACACCTACTTCCTTGCTTCCTAAACTTTTCTATTTCTTTCATTTTGTCTTCGACTGATTTTTCATCTAGCTTGCTGTTTTTCAGGCTGTTCTCAGCTTCGTCGTAAGCCTCATTGGCTAGTTTCTTGTTCTGGAGCTCGTCATAGCATCGGGCTTTTCTCAGCCATAGTTTGTAGTGAAGATGATTGGGGTAATCCCCTATTTCCGTTATGTAGTCGATGTCATCCAGGACACGTCGGTATTTTTGTAGTTCGAAATTTGTAGCGCTCCTGTTTGATACTAAAATGGTCAGGAGTTCTCTATCTTTAACTAAAACATAATAATTATATTTATAAATAGGGAAACCCAAACATTTCCAATTTTTTTGTAAAATATGCACATACATGAGGAAATGTTTTACCCAAAATATGTATAGGGTGAGTCAACGATAGAATAAAGTCTATTACCTCATTTGTTTCGAGGTTTACAAAAAATGTTAAATATAAAAGTTATAGGGAAGGTTGATACACATTTTAAAATTATTATAGAGTCTACAGAGCTCTTCCAAGAAGTGTGGCGGGTATAACATATGTTTTTTTTAAAGCAACACCCTATTTTTTATTTTTATTTTTATTCTGTGTAAAATTCTTTTAGTTAAAAAACATAATTTCTTGATAATATAGCAATATAGGTATTAGATTAAATTTACAAGAAAGAAACCCCAGAAAAGATCCGGTGGTCCTCAAAATTTAAGTAAAAATCATTTTTCTTTTTGAAATTTTTGAAGTAAAATAACTCGGTTATTTTGGACTTATTTGAAAAACGGTAAAGAGAAAATATGTTTCTTTTTATCGAGATTTACCAGCCCTGAAAATATTTGCACTTATTTAACACTCGCCCTGTATAGGTATATTTTTGAATTATGCAAATATCTTAAAATAAATCTGAAAATACGTTTAATATGAAAAATATGTAAAATATGCTCTATATTATTTGGATTTCCCTAATGGATCAAAAACAAGAAATCTGAACGGATCTATTTTTGAACAAGACACCTTGTATTTTTTAGTACATGTAATTATGTCCCTAGCTATAATTTGATAAACACCACTTTAAAACACTTACCAGTTTCTTGAGGACACTTAATAATCCCTTCATTGTAGCACTTTAACGCGTTTTTATAATCTTTCCTGCCAAACAATTGATTTCCTTCAGATTTTTTCGACTCGGCAACCATATAATCCTTTCCAGCATCCTCTGGAATGCCAATGGACACCAGTTTGGCAATGTCCTGCATGATCCTGATCCTGGAAATGTCATCCTTGGCCGATTTGAAGGAGTCTACGTCCTCGATGGTGAGATTGGCGATGGCTTTTTCGCAAAAAGCTCGAAAATCGGGAGGCGGCCCCGCTTTTTGCATCGTTGTTGTTTATCGAAAACCGGCCTACTGTATTTTATGTCAAGCTATTTTCGTTTGAGCTATTAGCGTGCGTGTTTACGCTCAGATCCAGGTTTAGAACATATTAGGTTTCGTTTAAAAGTCTATTTATACCTCTAATGTTCTTATTATTAGTTGCTGCTCATTGTTTAATATTCAAGGGCGATTCTGTCAAAATTTCCCTTGTACCTTATTTTCGCAGGAAATAAATAATAATATAATGAGTTAAAACAAAAAAGGTTAATTATAAAATTGGAATATTTTTGATTAAAAAAGTGAGAAATAAGCAGTGGAGGCGCGCGGCTATATTACGCTAGAGGTGGGAATTCTAGTTCCTTGGGAGGAACTAGTTCCTTAGTTCTAGTTCCTTCAGAGGAATAGTTCCTCGAACTAGGCCTTTAGTTCACAATAGTTCCCGACTTTCCCGACTAACATTGACATCCCCGTTGCTTGCTAATGGGTTTCGTTGTCAGTCAGAACTATTCACAGTATGATCTGTATAATTTTTATAATGTACGAAACATAACGAGACGTGTAATTGCGTAGCTAAAAACATATAGGTAAGTTTTATTGCAGATAAAAAAAATTAAAAAGGAAACTCAAATCAGAGTTTAAAAAACTATATCACAAATCAATCGGAGCAAATAATACAAAAACTTTAAGAAAAATTGTATTTTTCCTCACTTTAAGCTTTTTGTTTTTGTCTAAAAATTCAGAATATCTACTATGTTTTATAAGATACTATTTCTTAATTTTAGGGATCTAAACTAAAACATTCCCATAAAAATATTCAAAGAACAAACTAAAAATCAAAAACAGTATCTACGACAATTTTCTGTAGTAATTAAGCCGGCTGTGGCAATAGACAAGGCCGAATCTATCGTCGTCGCCTTGTTTATATCTCGGATCTGCCGACTGAATAGATTCCCGTGAACTAGTCTTTTATTTAGTTCCTCTAGTTCCTCTGAGTCCTCCCGGTCCGGGACAGGTAACATACGGCTAGCACTCTCCACTCCCGCCTAGCATCGGGCTACAATCGCACTGACCGACCCATACGTCAACTAGTCTTTTATTTAGTTCCTTTAGGTCCGGATCCGATAACATATGGCTGGCACTCCTCACTCCTGCCTAGCATCGGGCTATGATCGGGCTGGCCGATTCGTACGTTAAACTAGTCTTTAACTTAGTTCCTCTACTTCCTGTAGGTCCTGATCCGATAACATACGGCTGGCACTCCTCACTCCTGTCTAGCATCGGGCTACGATCGTGCTGGCCGATCCGTCGCCATCGCATATTATTATATATCGGTCACAGTCTCGATCCCGGAATAGGTTCTGAGGAACTAGTTCTTTGAGAAAGCGGGAACTAGTTCCTTTCATTCCGGGGTCGGAATAGTTTATTGGAGCTAGTTCGTTCACGAACTACACATCTCTATACTATGCCCAAAAATAACTCTTTTTGAAGATGACTATTTCCTAGTAAACTGGTTAGAACCTAGTGAACTGAACCTAGTGACTTCTTACTAACAGCTATTAAATTGGAGGATTTGAAGGATATGCTGTTTTAATATAATTTTTTTTTTAATTTATTAAGTAAGTAATTTTGTTTCAAAATACACACTTTTATGCAGATGCCTAATAATGTTAACGTTCAAATAATTATTTAAGAAGAGAAAACATTTTGAACCTAACCCATAATTCGTATTTATGGTGGTTTCCAGTAATTTTGTTAAATTATATGAATATTTTCGTTGACTATTGGTTTGAAATAAATATGACGATGTCCTCCAATGAAAATGCGAGTTCAGTGAAAAAACTAATGCTTTAATGGCAAATGATTCCGCGCATTTGCCGTTTTCGCTTTTTTGCCAAGGGAGACTCCTTAAATTCAATAGCACTGCTTTTGTACTATACAAAACCACTGCAATTGGGGTAAATTCATCATGCATTTGCCTTGTTATGCCATTCAGGCAAATGAATTACTTTCACGTCAAATTTAAGAGTTTCAAATTAAAATCCATGCTTTTTTGGCAAATCGGATTTTAGCAGAAAATTATTGCATTTGGGCCAAATTTTGCGTGGATTCAACTTACTCCATTTATTGGAATGATATGCTTTTATCTCCAATGTCAAACTTTTCAGCTGAAAGCAATGCTTTTAGTAGCAAGTCGGCGCTCTTGGCATAAGTAGCCATTGTTGCCTATATTTGCGTCGTGACGCGATCAACCTGTTACGTGCGTGTTTTTTTTTTTTGGAGTAAGTAAAAATTCTAAATTCTACGTGCGTGTTAGTATTAGTATCATCGGCATCAGTCCTTTTGAACAACCAGCAAGTGGTGCGTGTTTTGTCGAGAATATGAGCAGCGTGGAAGAATTTTTGGCCAAGTGGCGCCTGAAACATTTGCTATCAACATTTCAAAGTACGTAGAAACAATAAGGCGTTGTTTGATGTTGTTTATGCATGATTTCCTAAGAGGATTTAAAAACAAATAAACAATGGGTGGAATGAACAAAGATAACGTGGTAAAAGGTTTTTCTTAAATTTCTGGAAATAAACACATACACAGTTTATAAACAACAAACAAAGAGAGTACAAAGAAGCATTTACTATTTACTTTTTTCATATTTCACCCATTGTTGGTTGTAGGTACTTTTGACTATTCAATTACAGCATAGAATGTTAATAAAATATGATGCAATATAAAGCCGCGATCTACGATTGGGTTATAGATGATTTTTACATAAATTCACCTTGGTAGCACAGTATAATAATATTATTATAGCACTGTGTTGGTTATAGTTTATTTGTTTAACGAAATAATAAAAGCATCTTGGAAAATTCGTGATTTCATCAGAAAGAACGACAGATAATAAGTTGATGATGGACGTCCATCTTTTTTCACCTGAAATCCTTCGTGTCCTTTTTAAGTTAAATGCGCGGGCATTTGTAGCAAATGCTAAATATTTCATTACAATTGAGCCAAATTTTTTTTATCAGCTCTTGTTCATATTATGTATTGTCTTGTTGGTAAAATATGCTTTGTTTTCTTGCAGAGCAAAATTTTGACGGAATTGATGTAACAAAGTGCCTTTCACAAGTATAAGTGAGCATTCTAATAAATAATGTTCTAGGGGACAAAATCGAATTAATCAAAGCTATTGGAAGTCTAACTGGAAGACTGACAGACAAAATCCAAGTAAACTCAATAAAAGCAGAGGATAGCATAAATACCTCCTGGGAGAAACTAAAGAACAACATCAAAGAGGCCGCATGTGAAGCTTTAGGCACCCGGTCTATAAAAAGAAATAATAGCACCAAAATAAATAAAACTCCGTGGTTCCGTCCAGAAATTAAAGAAAAATGTAGAGAGAAAAAAATAGCATACCTCAACTACAGAACATTACGCACACGAGAATCATTCGAAACATATAGACGAATCCGAAACGAGACAACAGCACTAGTAAGACAAACAAATTTGGCGCAACCAACATTGGGAAATTTTCTCTAAATGAATGGAGAGTGACTTCTACGGACTTCAAAAACAAATTTGGCGCTTTATAGGAACGCAAAGAAAAGAGATTAACGAGTTAGTTGAAACAAATCACATAGCAAGGGAATCCTGGATTGATTACTTGTCAGAACTATACATATCAGAAGATATAGAGGTTGAACTAAATACACCCGAAATAATGACCAACGATAACGTACAGATTGAGGCAGCCGATATAATTACATCCCTTCGAAAGCTAAAGAATAGGAAGAGCCCAGGGCAAGATGATATCCCAAACGAATTACTTAAATATGGCGGCCAAAGTCTATACAGCAGCTAACATCCCTGATTCAAAAAATTCTTTACCAACACAGGATACCCGATGAATGGCGAACCAGCACCACTATCTTGATGTTTAAAAGAGGAGATAAGAAGCTGCCCTCAAACTATAGAGGCATAAATCTTCTAAGCACCACACTAAAACTTACGACAAAAGTGATAACAACCAAAATAAACGACTTAACATGCTTAGCAGATGAACAGCAAGGTTTCAGATCGGGCAGATCATGCACAGACGCGGTTTTTGTCATAAGACAGATAACAGAAAAATCAATCGAATATAACAAACCAGCGTATATGTGTTTTATTGATTTAGAAAAAGCGTTCGACCGTGTGCAGCTAAGAGACGTTGTACGCCTTCTTTACAATAGGCAAATCCCACACAACCTCGTTAAAACCATACAAAACATATATGAAGCGAACCAAATTCAAGCTAAAATTAACGCGGTCCTGACCGAACCAATAAATGTAGGCTGTGGTATCCGACAAGGTGACTCCCTGAGCCCTCTTCTTTTCAACATCATTATGGACGAAATAATAGGAAATGTACGTTTACTGAAGGGAAATTACTATTCTATGCTATGCCGATGATGCCGTATTGGTAGCTGAAAATGAGAACGATCTACAGCGCTTATTACATCGATTTAATTGCACTGCCAAATCACTTAATATGATAATATCGACCCAGAAAACTAAATGCATGACGACATCAAAAGTACCACTAAGATGCAAACTGGAAGTCGAGGGCAATGTTATTCAGCAAGAGATGAAGTTTAATTTTAGGCATAGACATCTCAGGATATGGTGATGTAGAAGCGGAGCTGCGAGAACGGACAACGAAGGCAACCAGAATAGCAGGATGCCTGAATGATACAATATGGCGAAATAAAAACATTGAGGTGGAGACTAAAGCGAGAATTTACAAGGCAACGGTACGACCAATAATGACATACACTGCCGAAACTCGACCTGATACAGCGAAAACTAAACAACTACTAGAAACAACCGAAATGAGAGTACTACGCAGAATAGCTGGAAAGACGCTTCTGGACAGGGAGAGAAATGAAAGCATAAGAAGAGCGTGCAAGGTGGAAAGTGTAAATGAGTGGGTACTCAGCAGAAAGGAAGAATGGAACGAGCATATCAGCAGAATGGACAACAGAAGGATAGTGAGAGTTGCACGCGACAAATCACCGCTAGGTCGCAGAAGCTTAGCACGAAAACGATGGAGCGACAACTTTTCAGTCTAACAGGTAGAGACGACGAAACCAAACAGGCGATTCGTCTAGTATGAAGAAGGAAGAAGAAGTTTATTTCAAATATCAAACTTAAAATGTTCTTTTATTTTTAGCATAAGTTATCTTTAAAAAAAGTTTTATTTTTGTTAAACAAAGATACATCCAAATAAGCAATAAAAATATTTTCAAAATTTTGTATTATTTTCAAATTTACCCTAACCCAAACCACACAAGGTAAATTTTTAATTCAAATATATTTGCTGCAAATAACTGATATTGTTGTATACTTAATTAGGTATAAATATCGCCACATACACTCAAATAACACTTATTTGCAAATATATTTGAAAGAAAAATCGACCGTGTATGATTCGGGTTAAGGTGAATTTTTGTTACAAATTCCCAGGGCTTTAGTTACAAAAACCACAGTGCCTTTGTTACAAATTCGCAATGATTTTGTCGCAAATTTCCACTATGTTCTTACAAATTCGAAGTGCTTTTGTCACAAATTCGCAATGTTTTATAACAAATTCGAAGTGCTTTTATCGCAAATTCGCAGTACTTCATAAAAAAGTTGAAGTGCTTCTGCCGTAAATTCGCAGAGTTTTGATAATGATCTTTGAAGATTTTGGTATGAAGTCATGCAAATCGCAATACTTTCAAGATAAGGCTGTAGTCTTTGCAACCAGCGATTCTAAAGCGTTTATCCCAAATGCTTCTTGAAATTACCAATACCATGCAATTACAATACAATTATTGAACCATGCATTTGGCATATATCAAGAGCATGGCGAAATTGGTTCAAGTGCGTTCGCCCTTGGGCCGATAGATTTGTTTTTTCAGTGTTGTTTAACTCTAAAATTTTAATTCTGAGCTAGCAAATGAGCTAAATGCTTTACCTAGACCGTTATTCAGAAGCTATAGGGGAAATATGGGGAATACCGACCACTTAAGGGAAATAATTAATATATGTCAAACTAGCTGGAATTTAAAACTTATTTTGTGCTAAATTTAACAAAATATAATTATAGAAGACTAAGAGAAGGCGAAAACATAGATATTAAACGAAATAAAATATTTATTTAAAAAACATTACAAAACGAAAATGATCGGCATTGCCCTACCTATTCGGGTAATGTCGACCATACTTAAACCAAACAAAATCTTTAAAAAATATCTCTTATTGACAAAATATCAATGAAACAAAGATGCATGGTAACTTTAAACATATAACATAAAAGTTGTGTATGCGATTTATGGTTGACAAAAATTACAAATATACACTTCAGTGGGGCAGGTCACCCACCACTCATTGTCTTTGCCGAATTCGTCGCATACGATGCAAGGGTCCGTGGCCTCTTCCAAATGCCTCTTCTTGCTATTTGGCTTGTCCTTAATTTTCTTTGGTTCATCATCTCTTAGTAATTTTCGTTTGGTTCCTTTTGATTTCGCCAGTTCCATTTTTTTACTTTTGCGTCTTCTTTTTTCTTTAATTCTTCTTTATTTGGTGTCACGGTAAATAATTGAGAATGTGTTTTCCTGCCCTTCCTTAAAAACCGGGATGTAGGCTGAATGTCTTCAAATGACAGAGTCACTCTCACGCTTTTTTCTAAGTCATTATCACTATCCTGATCTGTATAGGAAATTACACTAGCATCTGATTCGCTATCGGTATCAAAATCGTTCGACATTTTATTGACAGTTTTTTGTCCTGAAATTCCTGATGGACCAGCTTCTACCAAGTCTTTGCTTGATATGTTTCCTTTGACAGTATCTTTTATCATTTTTGTCAATTTATTTGCTGTTTTATCCTTATTTTCTACGTCTTTTTTTACACTATCCCCTTTGTTTTTGTTGTTATCCTGTCTTTGCGGTTCCCCTCCCTCTGTCATGGTTTCTTCAGTAATAAGAAATTCTTCCTCATTTATTACACCTCTGTTAAATGGAAAAATCCCTGTTGCCTCAAATCCTTTTACATCTTTTTCAATAGTCGCTGTCTTGTTGTAGGCCTTTTTGAACAGCTCGGCAATATCCGACTGGTCAATTCTTTGACAGTTTTTTGATTTAGGAAAGGAATCACACTCGCGATTGTACGCGGTTTTTAATGGTCCAAAAAAGCAAACATCGAGTGGTTGTAGGCGATGGTATGTGTGAGGTGGCAAGGTCACTATAGTTATGCCATTCTTCTTGCAGAAATCGTACACTTTTAGTGTACAGTGACTGCTATGGTTATCTATTATTAATAACACTTTGTCCGTGATTGAACATTTAGTATGCCTGACAAAATGCTCAATCCATTCAAAAAAGAGGTCTTCGTTGATCGAGCCATTTTTTGAAACTTTACAAAAAGCATTTGTTGGGCCATTTTTTGTGAGCTCATATTTCACTCCAGCCCTTCCAAAAATAAACATGGGGGCACATATTCTCCCGCAGCACTTACTGGACAAAGGACGGTTACCAACTTTCCCCGTTCTCCACTTGTAATGGCACCAACTTGTCGTTGTCCTTTAACCGCCAAATTTTTTCCAGGAATGTGCACAGGAGTTATGCCGGTTTCGTCGGCATTGTAAATACGATTAGCAGGAAAATTATAGTCTTCGAACACTTTAGACATATTAGAGAAAAATAAGTCTACTTCTTTCTTGTTGAACCCTTTTACCCTGTTCAATGACGTGCTCTCTGGCTTTCTCAGAGATATGTTAGGGTGCCTTTTCAAAAACCCATAGTATCAGTCATTACCACATATTTTTTTATCCTTGTTAAAGTTATTCGGGATATTGTTGGCACTCGCATATTGAAAAGCGATCTTTTTAACTTGAAGTCTCGACAGTCCATAAAACAACTTCGACATTTTAATTATGTGATTGCACAACTCGCCCTCTTGGGCAGGGTTAAGAACTGCATGCCTTCCCAATTTCTTATTATTTTGATTGACTTTGCCTTTAAGACGGTCCTGAAAAGTACCATAAGGTACGTGATACGTTCTAGATGCTTTTCTTATTCCCATAGATTTAGTTTTTACGGCGTTTATTGCCCTAGTCATATCTTCTAGAGACCATGAACCCCGGTCTGTTATTCTGTTGTACTTGAAAGGCATTTTTACAGCATCTAAAAAAAAGATAAATAATTATTATGAATTTCGGGTAATACCAACCGAGCTCGGGTAAGACGGTCGGTTTTACCCGAAAGTGCATGCGTTTAAAAATAAATCACCACCGGCATTATAAGAAAAATGATGTTATGTCTCCATGCGGTTTCTGCATAACAAATGCTCAAGCTAATAAATGTCATACAGATATAGAGGAAACATGGGCAACGGCCCAGCTACGTCGAAACACCGGTTCCCATTAGAACACCGAAGTTAAGCGACGTAAGGCGATGCTAGTTGATGGACGGGTGACCGGTTCGAAACTTTGCATCGTGCTGTTGTCCAAGGGAAAAGTGTAAAATCTATTGATACACACTGCTCATTCACGCCGGTTCGAGGCCGGATGAGATCGAATATCTCGTGAGTAAGAGTTAATTTAGACACTTCCTAAGTCGGTAGGCCATTGACCATGATATGGCCGAGGACCGCGGTTCGGATTCCGCGTAAACAAAGTAGGTCCCGTCCAGTTTAGCCATTGCAGCAGAAAGGAGACGTTAACTTGAACCTCACACATAGAGGAAATATCACATATTTTCGGAGTACTTACCTATTTTTAAACTCAAAACAGATATAACAATTCACGCGAAAATACTTTTTAACGGACAAAATTTTACATAGCTCAATTACGGCGTCACCGGCACTTGTCCTCAACAGTCTGGCTGTACATCCATCCGCGGCGTTGCATTACACTGCAGTTGGCGCGCAATTTGAAATTAAATCGTTTGGTCAGTTTTACCTAGCTGGTTGGTATTCCCCATATTACCCCTAAACCTAACTATGAAAATATGCATGAAAATTTACTTCCTAGCATACATCCAGAGGATATTGGTACGCAGGTACAGTATCAAGTGTATTATAATGCTTTTCATAACTTTAAATCAAATGCTTTTTGGTGTTTGCGCGATTCTTACCACATTTTTTTCTCGCTAGCTCGTCCATCAAGGTATGGTCAAGGTCATGTCGTGTCACGGCTTTGAATTTTTACTCCCATCGCGCGTAAAGAAGTTTCACTTCAAAAATAATAACTGAAAATTATACCTACGTGGACTGGATCTGTGTCTATGAAAGGAATTTCAACAATGCGGACACAATATTGGATTATGATCAATTTACTACAAGACACATTTGAATAAACAGCAATATATTTTATAGATCGCTACCTATATACAAACGGCAGAAAGTCCACGTGGACTTGACTTGTATGTCACCGCTAAACACACTCCGTCCACTCATTACATTGGCTACTTGTAAATTTATCGAATTTTTATTGAGAAGACGCGTCGTCTATTTTTTACGAAAAAATCAATTAAAACGGTAGCAGATCGAGCTTGGAGAACAGTGCAATCGCTATCGATAAAATAGTTGCGTGATTTTATTGATTTTTTATTGTTTAAAAAACCTCGCCTGTAATATGTCAAACGTACCTACAGCATCGCCACAAAAAGTGTCATTTTTATTCCTAACGAAACAATATATTATTTAACGTTTGAAAAAAAAATAGTACTTATGTTCCAGTGGCGGCTCGTGATCCGTGGGACTGGGTAGGCGACAAAATTTTAGTTTCGTCTATTTGCCCCTCTCGGAAATGAAGATATAGTCTATCAGAAGAACCTAGTCCTGCACTAGAGTTTGCGAACTGTATAAATCCCTGCCGTTGAGAGTTCTAATTGATTCACACGAAATTACTTCAAAAATCGGTCTAACATTTGAATTGATGAATAGATATGAAAGTAGGTATAGGTATGTGTTATACATATCATTTTTTATATAGTTTTATAACATCTACAATTATTTTTCGATGTTACATACAAGTGTAATATATTCGATACCAATAAACTTTTAGTTACGAAATCGAGGGCGCAATTTTTAAATTCATTGTTGCCAACAACGGACATATTCGGCGCCGGGCTGACTAACTGGAACTTAATTTTTTTAATTTAAATTACGAGTTTTTGGTTTAAATGAATTGTGATTGTGAACACAAGGTAGTATTCAAACAATTAACAGAATAACATTAGCAAGCTTTGTCAAGATATTTGCCCTGAAATGACAAATAACGGTAATTTTTAAAAATCTAATATTATGTATGCAACTAAATATACCTCAATGTATAAAATGCAAATTTCTGTGCGATGTTTTGCACTTTTGAATTTGGAATAACATATTAGTTTGTAAAAAACTGACAATTTTGATATTAAAAAGAAATCATTTATAGATGGATTACGTTTTTAATTTAAGCAAAATAGATCTCTCTAAAAGGTCTTTTAACACGCGTATAAGGCCTTGCTCGTATTTATCAATGACCGTGTTGGAGAAAACAAATCAAATTATTAATGCGTTAGGCACTACATACACGTATATATTTGCACGAATTTTTCTAATTGGTCAATCTTCTGTTTAAGGCTCTATTAGAGCCAGTCTGTGAGTTCTTGGCCGAGATTTGTCTCGGGCGCTGGTCGCAATAGAGCGCGCTTTTTCGACTATTATGACAATATTTCGGCCAAAAATTACGGTTTTAAAATAAGCAAAAAGTTTTATAGTGAATACAGACATGGTTAAACGTACTTAGATGATAAATAACATGAAAACAGAGCTGTGGAAATCATTTCAAGTTCTTTCCATTTGTTGATCTTAATGTATATTGGATTATAATAGCAGAAAAAATGAGACAAACCCAGGCTAGAGCTGTTGCAGGAATAACTTGTCAAGTAAGTAAGAAATATACAGGGTTATTCCTGAAACTTCGGCAGCATATACTGCAGATAACAATAAGTGAAAAAGTTCGTATAAATGTATGTCCTAAAATGCTTAGTTTCGGAGATACAGGGTGCAGAAATGTCATTTTTATTTCGATTTTTTTCCAGACAATTTCTGAAGTAACGTTAATATTTAGCTGAAAATTGGTGTCTGGGAGTTTTTTGACATGAGAAATTTGATTTTGATGTCAATATGAATCCTATTTGTAGGGGGCGCTACCTACATGTCTTTTAACTGTTTTGAAGAGTAATAACTTTTCGTCCGTACCTGTATAAAACTATTGACTGGAAAAATATAAATTTTCGTGACTTTTTACGTAAAAAGTGTCTCTTGGTAAAAATCGCTACGAGCAACCATTCTCAAGATATTTAGAATGGAAATATATGTCATTACTGACAAAAAATAAACACGTTGAGTAGATAGTTCTCTGGAATAATAAATTTGGGAAATTTTTATTTTTTTAAATTAATCATAAATTTTGCTGTGAAAAAATGATGATAAAACAGTTTCTGTTAAACTTGCGACACAAAAACATTTCAAATATATGATTTCAGTCTAATAACTACACTCGCCAGCAAAATTAACGCATAATTTGATTTTTTTATTTTTTTGGAAAAACTAAAACGAATTCAAAAGTAAAATTACTATGTATTTGTTAGACAACTCGTTAGCAAAATAATAAATTTCAAAGAAATTTTATTAGCTAGCTAAACAAGAAGATACAGTGGTTCAAAGAATAATGTGCAAAACGCAGTACAAAAGCATTACAAAAAAATAATCAGAATGCACGGTTTAATAACGGGTGTTGCCTCCCCTGGCACGGATTACGGCGTAGCAACGTCTGGACATGCTGAAAACCTCATTCCTGATTTCATCTTGCTCGATAGCGTCCCATACTTCCTCTAGTCTTAGCGATAACTCATTTAAATTGTTGGGTAGATTTGGTGGAGCTCGTAGATGCCTATCCATCATGTCCCAGATAGGTTCGATGGGATTGAGGCCTGGACTATGCGCTGGAAATTCCATCGTCTCAATTTGGACCACCTCTTACTGTGCTCCAAGTAATTGAGACAACTCTGGCAATATGTGGCCTGGCATTATCGTGCATAAAGAGAAAATTGTCCTCTATAAAGGGAGCAAAAGGTACCACTTGAGGCTCCAAAATGTCCACAATGTACCTGTGAGCAGTGGCCTCTCTGAATGATCACCAGTTCTGTTCGAGCTTCCATATTAATGCCGCCCCATACCATAACCGACCCACCACCATAAGCATGTTTTAGTTGTATACAGCATTGCGCAAATCATTCGCCCGGCCTTCTGTATACTCGAATACGATGATCGTGCCATATAGGCAAAACCTAGACTCATCTGTGAACAATACGTTCGACCATTGATGGTTTTCCCAATTTACATGCCAGTGTCTCAGTCACTGTCGAATTCATAAACTACGACGTATAATTACTAGATATATTGGCAATCAAGCCAGTTATAGTATATCCCATTGATTAGTAAAGATTAATAATTTTGCTTTTTCCACAACGAAGATACAGGCACTGTTCGGTTTTTATATGATTCAAAATAAAAAATATATAAATTGTAAAATTATTAATTTTTTAATGGCCAGAATGCGTTCTTTCAAAATCATCGAACAACTAAATCATTTCCATAGATCCAGTGACGTACCGTGACTTTGAATTTTGAGACCAAAAACTGACAAATAATTTGTCAAAAAAATCATATTACAGCTATATGTTTTATTTTGCATAAAAATGTTAACTAATAAGTTAGAATAATTATATTTCTTTCCTAACTAAGTGGTTTTATCGCTAAATTTAACTAAAGCTAAGTACAACACAAATCTTAAATACGTGGAATATTATAACTACAAATACATCGTAAAAGACTATTTTGGTAGCATTCTGAACGAGGATTCAAGTTAAACTTTTTAGAAAATAATTTAAAGGAAAAATGAACCTGCTCAGATGCTTGTTCCGAGTAAAATCCTAGAGCTCTATGATTTGCTTTTATAAACTCTGGCACATGATGCAGAATTGCATGAATCTTTGGAGTTATCTTAATACCTAAGTTGAGTATTTCCAATCTAAATTGTTCGATGTCATGTTCAAAATGTTTGTTTAGTGCTTGACCAAAACAACTCGAAACTACTTGATTGAATGCAGAAAACACTGCAATATATTTATTTCCTAAAAAAAAGATGTTTAGGTTTTTGCTTGTCAAAACTTTGAATAGGATTCTTTACCGGGCGATATCGTCTTCAAAATATCCACTTTCTTTAAAAGTTGTCTGGCGTTATTTCCGTTACATTTTCCATAATGATCTAGTTTCAATCCCGCTTTTTTTATCCATTCTGTTGCAACATTGGTATTCTCCAATTCAAGACAATCAAATAGTTTTTGAACCACACCTAACAAAAGGTGAAGCTAAAGAGGGGGAATATACTTTAAGACAGGTGTTTCTTCGTCGCCAATGATGAAAGGTAAGTTTATACAGTTTTCTAAAAAATAATTGCCCCTTTTTATATGGTTCATTGAACAACAGTTTAAAAAATACAAAAATAAATATTTCAAATAAAAACGCTTAATAAAATCTTTGGCTTTTGTTATATTTCCTCCAGATTGTTGCCATAAATTTGTATTTTCTGTAATACTTTTTATAGTTCTGAATGATCCTTTAATTTCCATTTCCTTTACATTTACATCACACCATGGGCAAGTGTGAATGGATGAATTTGACTGAAGACCAAGGAGAATCATAATAAGCTTAAAGTCAGCGGCAAAAGTATAGGAACACATTCCACATATGAACTGCAGATCTAACGTCTCAAAGAGGATTTTAATGTTAGCATAAGATTCAGACAACTTTGGTCCTAAGCCAATTATGAATAGTTTATTAATTCCATCACTTTTATATTTCTTGAAATATTCGGGATCATTTTCAGGGAGCACATTCAGAAAAACTTTAAGTGATCCACCACCACTATCAATGCCAATTTTTAGATGAAAATCTTCAGGTAATTCTCTAATTTCCAAAATATATGATAGAAGACCAGATAAATCTGAGCAGTATACAAAAATTAATATTAACTGAATTAACATTTTTCCTTTAAATTATTTTCTAAAAAGTTTAACTTGAATTCTCGTTCAGAATGCTACCAAAATAGTCTTTTACGATGTATTTGTTGTTATAATAGTCCACGTATTTAAGATTTGTGTTGTACTTAGCTTTAGTTAAATTTAGCGATAAAACCACTTAGTTAGGGAAGAATTATAATTATTCTAACTGATTAGTTAACATTTTTATGCAAAATAAAACATATAGCTGTAATATGTTTTTTTTTGACAAATTATTGTTTCAGTTTTTGGTCTCAAAATTCAAAGTCACGGTACGTCACTGGATCTATGGAAATTATTTAGTTGTTCGATAATTATGAAAGAACGCATTATAGCCATTAAAAAATTACTAATTTTACAATTTATATATTTTTTATTTTGAATCATATAAAAACCCAACAGTGCAGAGGTAGTCAAAAGTGCCGTGAGTTGCCTCGAGAACAAAAAAGAACAAAAAACGTAGTGTATATTTTATTAAAACATATTTTTTTTATACTTATACTCCCTATGCTATTAAAAATACAATTTTATATATATAATTATCTCTTTTTTCCCCTGTCTCACAGAATGAGGCATTTAAGTATATAAATAAATACTGTTTAGAAATTACACATACAGCTCTTTTACATAATCCGTATGTGCATTATAGCTTCGATAATGAAAACATTCCTGTATAATGATAATTACAGACTATGTATCGAACTTTACAATGGACAGGTACAAAATTGATTGCAATTAAGCATTGTTCTTTCCTGATATACGGTTAGAATGTTGAGGATTGATTAATCTTGCATTTTGTAGAATACAGTGCGACCCGAGGAGATTTGGGGATTTTTGAGCCATCTTTAGACTAAAGTTAGAATTTTTCATGCTATAGACTAGAGGTCCCCAACTTTTTTGTCTCATAGACTACTGTCCTACTGTCCATGTTTTTGGTTTTGGATTGACTCCTTGCTTAGCTAATATAGTAATTCTGAAAATTTATCAACTTCAAATGTATTTTGATTGATGTCTACCTGTGGTGAGATGTAGAAGACAAAAATATATTAATTTTTATACTACTATTGCCGTTACTCGCTGACGAGTATTTGACAGGCATCAGAAGATGGCTACGCAAGGCGTTTTCTTTCATGAGCTTTTCTGTGACTGAAAAGCCCGATTCGTAATGTTATCTCTCTTCCGCACTCCGGACATTCAAAAATCTCATTACTTTGTTGCCTCTTTACTTTTTGGTTGTCATTGTTAACTGAGTTTACAATTCTTCTCCATTCCGTTCTATTGTGAGTTGCTTCTTTTTTTTAAGTTTTCGTGCAAAATATCCTTGTATCTTTTGAGTTGTCCACCAGGCCTTTTCTTACCGTCTACAAGCTCACCGTAAAGCAGAGATTTTGGTATACGGTTTTCTTGCATTCTGCATACGTGACCAGCCCATCTTAAGCGGGACTTTATAATCATGACTTCAATACTCTCGCAGTTAGCCTTCTCAAGGACCGATACGTTTGAGACATGATGGAACCATTTGATACTTAATAGTTGTCTAAGATGTCTCTGTTGCAACTTGTTTTGTTGTGGCAGTGACGTAGCGTAAGTTAGGGGCGCCCGGGGCGGAGATCTTCCAGGAGGGAGGATTGCCGCCCCTACAGAATCCGTCCGCCGCCTTTATAACAATTTTTTATCGTCCTGTAGATACATGGAGGATCGCCGCCCGGGGCGGCCCGCCCCCTCTACCCCCGCCTTGCTACGCCACTGGATTGTGGGGATTATTATTGCTTGGTACACTGCAAGTTTTGTTTTTGTGCATAAGGCATGATTGTAAAAAATCCTGTCTTTTAATTTCCAGAATGCTCTTGGGGCGCTGCTAATTCTGTGCTGAATTTCAGGGTCGATATTGGTCTTTTCTGAAATCAAGCTGACGAGGTAATTGAATTCCGTTAGATATTCCAATAGTTCTTCTCCGATTTTTATAGCATTGTTATGATTTTTCGGGAGAGTGCACATGATATTAGTTTTATCGATGTTCAGCTTAATGCCCAAAGCCTCGTATGTCCAGGTATATTTAGCTATGGTGACGAAACCAAGTACATATCGGCGATAGTATGTGCATAGCCCCAAGAAGCTTTGTAGTTCATGCTTGTCTTTGGGTATCGGTCATTCTTTCACTGTTTTAGTTTCCTGTGGATCTATTGCAACTCCGTGGAGGAGACCACATGGTCCTGGTATAGTGCTGCTATAAAGCTTTGGGTATTATTGATATAGACAGTTCAGTTGTTCCTAAAATAATAGTATTCTGAATGTAATTTTCCATAATATTTTTATGAGCACACTGTATATTTCACGATGCAGGTGTATCCAAAAAAAAATCGTTATCCAATAAGCTAATGCACATGCTATTATTAGATTCTATTAATCGGCGAGTCGTATAATGCAGGAATTAATTCGTTTAATTTTCGTTCTTTGTTTGAAACTGAAATGCCGCTATTAGAATCAACTGTGGCTGTGCAGCCTCGACCTCTTTAGAACAGCAAAAACCATTAAAATACAAAATGGTGGTAATTATTCGGAAAAAAAGTGCGTTGAAGCGCTGTAGAAGTAGAAGAAAAAAATAATTGATGATTTTGAATGACATTGAGTTAACTGCGTATATATTTAGTTAATTTGTTACCAAGATGGAACTGGAAAATTAAGAAAATCTTGAAAATCGGACTTTTCACTTTTAACATTACATCATTTTATATCACAGTAGCATCATCTATGCTATGTACAGGGTGTCCTAAATTCGAGTCTCATTATTGGGATCTAGGAAACTAGAGGAGATACGAGGCCGATTAAATGGAGGCAAAGTTTCGGAATTTGATATTTATTTAAAAAAAAATTGAGAGCCAGCGATTTTTTTCTGTATTTGCATCCAAATGTTTTCTGTAAGTGTCGTAACCATGCTAATATCAGAGATTAAGAAATTATACTGTGGGAAAATTTGCGGTGAACAGACGTGTTCCAGGGGTCGAAATAAACCACCCCTAGAAATATTTGCACTTATTTAAGACTCACCCTGTATAAACGTTAGTAAAAATGAAAGAAAAGCTTTTAGCGAACGATAAAGCATCAAACAATCGAGTTGCATTCTAGAGGTTGGTATTTTAAATCAATAACTTGTTCAATTGTAGGTCAATAGTATTCTTAACAATTTTTACATAACCATTAAAAAATTCTATTTGCGAAACGGAATCGTTTTGCAATAGACGTAAGATTATTCGTAATATTTTCGTTATTAACTTTTACTTAGACGATTCACCAATACTAAGAACTATGTGGTGTTGTCAAAATGAATTTTGAAAGTCGAAAACTAACATATCTGATTTTGAAAGAAATAGTTATTTTTAGTAAGATTCTTAAAAACTCTTAATTTTAAATTGAAGTGAAGAATCAAATACCATACGACCGAAAAAAAATGGCGTCAAAGACGGCTGGGGAATGACAATCGATGATAATTTTGGCGAGGTCAACATTGGTCATTAGTTAACTTGGAGTCCTCCAACCAACGGTTTAGGACACTCGAAAAAGTTCCTCAGAACTTACGACCGAGAAAAATCAAAGATTTTCCTTGATTTAAGTAAAAACAATCTTCGGATTGTAACGGGGTCTCTAACAGGACACTCTCTCCTCAACGAACACCTCAGTAGGCTGAAGTTGAGAAACAACGGCGAATGCAGATTCTGTGGGGAAAATGGGGAAACACCAGAACATCTTATCACTGAGTGCGCCGAGACAGTTCGAGACCGTTCGTGTCACGAACTTTGGTACGGCTGATGTCGAGGATGGAGAGTTGTCCTCTGTGGAGCCGTCTCAGATACTGGCTTTTGTTAAAGCCCTGAGACTGTATGATGAGTTATAACTCGTTATAACTCAAGGGGAACACACAATAGATCTGTAAGATCACGGTGATTAACTCCCTTCCTAAATAATCTACATTATACCTGGTGTCCCACTAAGAATAGCTCTCGGCTGTATCTCGGAAAGTATTAGTCGTAGAGCTTGCGGAAAAAAAAATATTTATAACTAATGAGACCATGAGAAATTGCTGGAAATTATTTTCGAGTTTCTAGGACGGCCGCTAGAGGGTGTAACTGCTATCGAAAATAACAAAATGGAATTTTTAAGAAATTTTGCCTTGATACGATGTACTATAAATAATAACTTCATAATCTTTAGTAAATTTTGGATCTTTGTTGTTAGAACTATTTTCCCCTATCTGCTAAAATAAAGTGGTGGGGGGAGGTTAGATCTGTTTTTATTTAAATATTAATAACTCCGGTCTGGATGATCGGAATCCAACAAGCGGGGGCTCGTTTAAAAGAGCGTTTCTTACTCTATATTGTACCATATAAACAATAATAACAAGCTTTTGAACGTATACACTAGGGGGCGTTGTCTTACAATTTAACAAACATTGCGCGTTTTTTCAAAAAAATTAAATGCGATGGTATATGGAATTTTAGCTGATAGTAAAGAGTAATAAAAGCTTAACAAGTTAGCGAAAACCGCATCTTGATATCTTTTTTCAAACCAAAGTTATTAGCAAAATTATAATAAATACGAAAATATAGCCGTTAATTACCTTATTTAAGCTATGTCTGTAAGCTACCGATCTACCGATTTAAAGAAAAATCTAACGATATGTTCAACTGCGTCTTTAGTTTTTACAATAGAAGCACTTTTAAAAAGCTGACTTATTTGACTAAAAATTAAGCGACTACCGCGTTGGAATCTGTATAATCTGACTTTATTATTGTTTCATTAAATTTTATTTAGTAATAACATACATACAGTTCATCGTTCTGTCTAGTTGCAGAGTTACAGAGATATTCCTAAAAATCCTTATTACTCCTTATTAGGCGCGATATTGGCGACATGCCCGAAGAAGTTGATATCTTTTGAAAAGATATAAGTTTCATTCATCTACTAAAGTTGAACCCATATTTTCCCCAAAAAAATGTAAAGAAAAAACAAAATTTAAGTTAAGAAACAACCTAAATTCGGACAAATATTTTAGTGATTTCCCTGTCAAAAAAATATATTAATATGAAAAAAGAGTTGAGAGTTGCTACAGCTTTCCCATTGAAATGAAATTAATTTTAGATATCACTGATCAAAATTTATACAAATGTAAAAAGTGACTGCTACACTAATTTGTGACTGCTATCTCTACTTGTTATAGTTTTATATGTTTTTATTAATATATTAATATTATTATTTAATTCAATATATTTTTTTTAATATCAAATAATATACCTAGCTATTTCTAATTCTTGTTATATTTATTATATTTGTATTTTATTTGGGGGTGATCTATTATTACGACACATAGGAATGCTAATTTTGGACTTAAATATTATATTTTATTTTGTTTCTGTAATTTTGATTTTTGTTGAAGATCTAGCGAGAATTTTGTTCTCGTATGGAATTATAATCTAACAAACCCGGCAACCCTGTTCGGCTACTACTTATAAAGTTTTTTTCGGCCTAATTCCTTTGTCACCGCCGCCGCCGACCGACGGTGTCGGGGCAACTGCTAGGAAGATCGTACAGTATTGCCATTTCATAAAATTGCACTTGCTATTTGAGAAATGATTTCAAAGTTTTGCATGTTACTTTTTGTTTTAGAAAGAAGTTATGTGCCTAGAGAAAACATTCTTAAAATTGTTTCGTACTTTATTTAATATTTCATTAAGCAGGCAAGATAATGGGATTAGAAGATTTGGGATAAGCCAACATAATTTCGATTTAATAGAATGGCAACACTGTCCGTCCTGTTTCTATTTTTCCGATTCTATTCTATTAGTAGGCGGTAGCCCCCACACAAGCGTCTTAAAGACCCGCCCGGCGTCCCCTCTTGCAGAGGCTCTCTCGTCGTATCACTTCTATGATCACTTCCCCTATAACGATGGTAGGGAAAAGACACTATATCCGTCTCTGTTGCACTGCAGTGTATTTTGCAGCCGTACCATCTTTTTTTATCGCATTGAAAACCTCCTATTGCTAATGTTCCTTTGCCAGCAGTGTATAGAGTAAGAAACGCTCTTTTAAACAAGCCCTCGCTTGTTGGATTCCGACCATCCAGTCCGAAGTTAAAATATTTTAAATAAAAACAGATCTAACCTCCCCCCACCACTTTATTTTGGGAGGTAGGAGAAAATGGTTCTAACAAAAAATATTCAAAATTTACTGAAGATTATGAAGCTATTACTTATAGGACACCTTATCTATAGGCCAAATTGTGTAAAAATTCAATTTTCTTATTTTTTGTTGAAGTTGCGCCCCCTAGCGGTTGTTCTACAAACTTGAAAATAATTTCCAGTAATTTCTCATAAGCCTCTTTAGTTATAAATATTTTTTTCCCCAGACCCTACGGCAAATACTTTCCGAGATACAGCCGAAAGCTATTCTTAGTGGGACACCCTGTACATTCTGCTTGGTTCGTACTCATTTTTATTTTTTAGTGGCGACTGGCAGTTGGCCTTAAAATAGTGCGGTGTAAAATTCGAGAAAAAATATTTTTTTTTCGAAGTAGATTTGTGTGTCTGGAAACTTTCTATCCTTTTTTAATGTTTCTATAACTAGTGTTAATTTTTGACAAGTTTTATGTCAATTTTTATCAAATGACGCCTAGAGATTGATCTCGTTAACATTTTCATTGATTGTCATTTCCCAGCTGTCTTTGACGCTGTATTTTCTCGATCATACGGTACTTAGAGCAGTAATAATTTTTAATAGTTATAGCATTAATGTAAGTAAGTTTGAGTGGATTGAAGGTTATACTCTAGGTACAAAATCCAGTTAAATCCAGCTTTTGTCGGAGTCAGTTGCCCTCATCGAGAGTGTAAACATATATTCAATTAAATTATATAAAAATATGTTTAAACTACCTCTAAACATGATATGTTTAATATGCATATTAAATGGATATTATCTCCTATGACCTTGCTCTATGAAGATACATAATTATATAAACAAGACACCAGTATTTCTGCTATCCAGCACATACATTATGTAGAGAAAAGTTCAATAATAGAGAACGATAATAATACACTCACCGATACGAAAAATGAGCACTTTAAAATTTAGATGTATTTTAAAGTTTAATATATTTTGTTCTAGTAGGCCGATTTTGATAATTTTTTAAGCAATTTGTAGCTAAATTAGTTGTTTTTTTAGTATCACTTTCTAAATTAAAATTGAAAGTTTTAATAATAATAATAGCTCCCGTATATAGCATTTAACGCCTTGGGAGTAGCAAGGTACAGCTTGCTATACTAGAGCCGTTCGGTATACAAGGAAGGTAATGTGGCTAGCACTACGCTTCAACCGCCTATTATTACCTCAGGATTGTGAATCCCAAGTACTCATTTTAAGGCTGAGTCGACCTAGGTACCCAAACTATTTTTATTTTAATAAAAATAGTCGGCTGATGAAATGTCGGGTGTGGGAATCGAACCCACACCTTGAGATTGGTAGACGAGAGCCTGTACCTCTACGCCACCGGGCACCTGTAAATTGAAAGTTTTCATCTGTCAATTATACGAGGTGAAACAAAATGTTGATATTTTGGTGAAAATTTGAAACACCCTGTGGAATATGTAACAAAGCAAGGGATTTAAAAATAACTTTGTCATCTAGGTGCCTATTTTCTCGATAGTTTGCTTATTGATTCATCTCAATAGCTTTGTTTTAATTGGAGTAATTCGTTTTTAAATAAGACAGTACCGATTTATAGCAATTTTAGCATTGCTTTTGTGTTCTCATCACACTTATACAGGGTTGTTCACACTATTCACACTTATACAGGGTTCTTCAGATTTTTACAAATTGTAAGTTTTGGATTCGTTGAAGCCGTTGAAGGATTATTAGAGCTACAATTTAAAAATAATTTTACAAGATACAGAGTGTCCCAAATAAGTAAAAAATATTATAGTTGTATTTTTTTAAATGGAACACCCTGTATATTATTCTATTTTTAGATTCTACGATATGAAATAAAGGTAAATTTGATTAAGGTTTATCACACTTAAACCTTACCGTTTTTGAAATATTTTCAATTTTGTAAAATTGCAGTTAAAAATTTAGGGCTTCGTTTCTCCGAGGCTATCAATGTTTTTAATACTAAATATTTACTGAAGTTTATTTATTGATCAGATATTATGTTGCAATAATAAAAAAATATACTACCATATACAGAGTGTCCAAAAATTTATATTAAATAATTGACGTTGGCGTTTCAATCTGGACGTGCATCTTATAATGCGTTGAAGAATGATAACATTCCAGGAATATTATCCTTTTTCCGCTCAACAACAAAATTATTATATGAAAGGAGCCGGCGTTTTTATCGTTTTTGCGTTCAGCTTGAAGATAATACGAATGTTAATAATATGGCTATCTCAGTTTAATTCGCTATATTTTTGGAATTTTATCCTTTTTCCACTCACCGATTCAATTATTTAATTGTCTATCAAATTGTATTATACCATTTTTTACCTATCACTTCAAATTTTCGTAGAAAATGCATTTTCTTATAATTTAGACTTTATTTATTACTATACCCATGGAATATTGGAAACAATAATAATAACATGGTTTTTCAAAGACAGTGACGATCGATGACATTCTCCATATAATTCTACATACTAAATGACCGCTATCTCTCTTTCCAAGCCATCTCGGACGCCTTTTTATTCGATCGTATAGTATAATGATTAAAATTAAGAGAAAAAAAAACATTAACATCAAAATCGACCTAGAAATGGCTGTAAACTATCAGAAAATAAAAAAAATATGTACCAATTTTTAAATTTTCTTAATTGAAATGTTGAAGATTATTTATTGTACTATTTTTTTCAACGCATTTTTTACCACCCCCTATAACAGTTACATTTAGGCACTTGTAGGAGATGAGATGCAAATCGGGTTATATGATTCATATGATTTGCATCTCATCCCCTTTATTGAATCTTCCTATATATCACACTTTTACTGAATCACCCTCTATATTCGTATTATTTTATTTAGATAAAAAAAACGTATTTATTATGTCATTAACTAAAATCTGTATGTATATCTAATAAAGTATATAAGGAAGCAAATTCATTTATAAATCTTGCCTGGCATGCCTACAACTGACTGATCTTTTCAAGATCCTTGAGTATAATTAATAAGGAAGACAGCCATTAAAAGAAGCGGTTAAAATAGAGAAAAAAAGCAATTATACACTTAGTAGAAAACAACACACGTTTAGCAACAAACATTATAGTACTAGGTGCGATATAGATCTAATAATTCACAAGGAACTACTTCTCTACTACTTTTTTTCTGATAATCTTGTTAGAATTTTGCAACTATGTTTTCTGATTTTTTTCTAATGGCAAATTCTCCTGTCGAACGAAACAAAAAATTAAAAGTACAAGGTCTATTAGTGCATAAACCTGTGTTTTGCCTTGAATTATTTATGTACAATCTGAAATTACAAAACGATTTTAAAAATAGTAATAAAAGAGTAAGGAATGGTTATTTTTAATCGTGTTGGTAGTTTTTTTTCTGTTATAGGTAATTATGGTATATAAACATTAAAGTATCTTGACCAACCTTACTGTTACAAAACAAAGATACCCAAGATATACAATCTTTTTTTTTGTTTATACGGTATTAGACTGTAGTAAAATCAAACTATCAATAAAGAAACGGTTTGTTTACATTTTGCTGTATATGTTGGATCAAAACAAGTCAATATGGTTACTCTGTTGTTTATACATGGTATTTACTATCAAAATAAAAGATATATAGTTTATATAAATATTAACTTATATCCAAGAAAAAAATATAAGACAATCTATCGGCTGAACAAAAGAATATGAAGTTCCAACAGCCACAAGCCTTTATAGATTTTGAGAAGGCTTTCCACTTGATATGATATCATAAGGCAATAATAGAAGCCCTAGTGAAACAAGGTATTGCCAGGCCTTATATAGAAACTCTTACCAATATATAAAAAGAAGCCAAAGCAAAAGTAACAATCCCAGAGTTCCCAACTGGCAAAGGAGTACGACAAGGAGACAAGCGATATCCCCAAAACAGTTTACAGCAACACTAGAAGAAATCTTCCGTTAACTGGACTGGACCAACAAAGGATTAGAAGTAGATGGGAAATATCGTAACCATCTAAGATTCGCTGATGACATAGTCCTAATTGCCAATAGTCCTGAAGAACTACAAGCACAAATTAACGAACTAAATACAGCCAGCAATAAAGTAGGTCTCAAAATGAATTTAGCAAAAACTAAAGTAATGTACAATAAACTAGTAAACAGAAAAGACATTCAAATAAATTAAACAAAAGTGGAAATAGATGAAGAATATTTGAGACAATAATAATATACAGCTCGGGATATCTACTACCAGTCATATGACACTTAAAACGAACATTATGAGGAAACTGCAGACCGCACAACGCTCAGTGGAACGAAATAAGCTGGGAATAACCAAGAAAGACCATGAAATAATAGAGTCGATATGACAAAAGACCCAGGTAATAGATCTAATCCACAGAACCAAATCCCTCAAGTGGTAATGGGCAGGACACCTGGCAAGAAGGATGGACAAGAGAGGGACCACAATAATTACAGAATGTTACCCACGATGAATTAAGAGACCTAGAAGAAGATTAAACGTGAGATGGGACCATGATATTAGGAAATTTAGCAGGGATAACTTGTACCCACACAGCCAACAATAAACAACAATGGGCCCAACTACAAATAGAGTATCTAAATATGTAAATAAATAAATGCCTTTATTGTCAAAAAATTTTTCAATTTGTAGACAAAGGTAAACTAATAAACAAAGTAAAAAAAACAAGGTACACAAACAAACAAACAAAAGATAATACAAAACATTATACAAATAATATTGTCAGTCTTATTGTTAAAATAAACATTTATAAATGTTTACAATGTCAAAGAACAAAAAAATAAAAATAGTATTCAAAAATATTTAGCTAGTTTATAGTAAAATATCAATGACCTCTAAATAAATTCATTTCGATGTCATTAGTAAATATAGCAATAGCAAACATTAGACCAGTGTTTACAAGATCAAATTCGATTTTCAATTCAAATATAATTCATTTACGGCGTAGAAAGCCTTGTCTAGTAAATAAGAGTTCAATGCTTTGCGAAATGAAAAAAATAATGTTATGGATTTGATTTCAAATGGCAGGTGATTGTGCATTTTTTTTGAGTTGTATAATATTGCACTTTTAACTAGCGATGGGAACTATCGAATGAATTAGACTATCGAATGGTTACTGAATGAATGATTTCAACTATCGAATGGTTTCATTCGAATAAAATCATTCATTCATTTGTATACTAAAGCATATGTGACAACCTCGCCGTGCGACTAAATGGTTATCGTTAAGCCACGACTATCGAATGCTTTTGATAAATGAAATTTAGTATTCGTTTGATTTTTGTCTGCGTCAGTGCATTATTAGTTCTTCCAAATTTTTATAACTTGCCTTCTAAATACTGTGCTTTTTTCCGAAAATTTGTGTGATTTTTCGATCTTTCAATTATTTAATTTTATACGGTATATGGTCTATTTTTTAATGGGAAATTTTGAGAAGTAAAAATTTTTAAGAGAGATGAGGTGAATGTGACAATTAATTTTAAAAATACATATGTATTTGTATATTAGATGTTTTAGTAATATGAATTAATTGAACTTAATAATCATATTTAAGTAATGTGGTAATGTGGTTAAGTAAATGGTTATCGAACTCAAATTTTGGGATGAGAAAATTAAATTGATTGATTAAAGTTTTACACGTGCCAATTTAAAAAAAAAAGTTAACGATATTTGTATTTTGTTTATGCTAATTCTCTTACATGTAGATTTTTGCGAAGAAATATTTCATTTATTTTTTAAAGTAAATGCCAGTAAAAGCAAATATTATTTTTAAATACTAATACAAAGTAATAAACATATATAATTTTGATTTCTAATTTTTATTTATATTTTTCTTCTATTACACTGCATGCTTAGAAAATTAATAAATGTTTATATTTCATGATTTTAAAATATGTTGTTAATATAACAAATTACTTCTGTAATTATTATTATTTAATAAACCAACGTTGGCAAAAAATTTAGAGACTATATTATTTTTAAATAGGATCTAATATAAATAATTTTGACTTCTAATTTGTTGTTTATATTTTGCTACTACTTAAAAAAATGTTTATATTAAATGATTTTAAATTTTGGTGTTAATAGGTATAACAAATTATTACTGTTATTATTATTTATTAAACCAGTTTTGCTTAAAAACATTAAAAATAATTTTCCTACGTCCAAAATAAAAAGTATTATTGCAGTGTTCTAGTCCGGTCGAGCTAATATTAATAAAAAAAATGCAAAATATATAGTCATACCACAGGTCATAATCCCTAACTAACTATAATACCAAAGAATAATATTCTTTGCTAATACCAACTAATACGAATATACGGCAACAGCGCCGTTTATAATGTATTTTTGTGTAAATACTAACACCTCAATAAAAAATAATGTGTCCTTATCTTTATCTGACTCAAAATCAAAGATGCCGGCTTTTTCATACCATTGCCGCCGACCGCCGACCGCTGTCGGGTTTCTAGAAAAGAAAACCTACGTCGCCGGGCGACAACTAAAAATCCAGTTTATGTTATAATCGATCCTGACGAATAAATGAATTTTACAAATGAATGAATCTTATAAATGAATGGTTTTTTGTTGCCGAATTAATATATTTCAAGGCAGATGACGCATCTATTCGATATTTTTTATTCGAATAGTTTTCGACGAATGAATGTTTTCTTACTAGCTATCGAATTATTCGAATGAATTACAACTATCGAATGTTTCGATAGTATTCGTTCGATAGTTCCCACTACTACTTTAACTAACTCTGAGCGTGGGGTAGGTAGATAAAGATCTTGCTCCGCGTTCCTGAGTGGATAAGCGTGAGATGGCCTTTCTTGAGAAGCTGATACATGTTTACGGATTAGGCAACGGGTTCAAATAGAAATAAGGAAGGAAGAGTCAATATTTTTAACTCTTTAAAAAAGTCCCGGCAATGAGTTCTGCTGTTTAGTCCCAGTGAATATCGAACAGCTCTCTTCTGGAGCTTGAAAATGCGGTCAAATTTGGTCGCACAACACGTACCCCAGAATGGAAGGGCATACCTGAGGTGCGACTCAAAAAGTGCGTAATAAACAGTTCTAGCCACTGACAAGTTAAGCTCCTTAGAAACAGACCTTAATGCAAAACAGGCAGAGCTCAATTTTTTCGACAAAGCTTCGATATGTATGTCCCATTTCAGAGAATTGTCAACAACAAGCCCTAAGAATTTTACAGATTTTACGACGACAATTTTACAATTTTAGACCTTGTCCTCCTAGTGTCGTCCGCAAAAAGACATATTTTGCCACTGATGTTAAAGGAGGCTACACCATAATTGGAAATGGTTGAATAAGCTGAAGATGATGATTATGATGATGATGATAATGATATACACATAAAAAGATAAAAAACATATACACATAAAAAGATAAAAAACAGTTTAGAGTAGAACACTGATTGTACACTTTGTATTAGGGGATAGCCCCAATACACCAGCGGATTACCCTATCTAATGCGTGGCGAGCCAAATTCCTAAAAATATTGGTGAGTGTATTGTTAATTACAAGTCGGATATGGTTTAATAAAAAACTCGTACAAATAAAATCTCCAGGTTTGATTTTTTCGTTAGTGGGTTTACGCGAATTAGCAACTAGATCTCAACCAAAATACTCGAGCCTTACAAAATATATCTAGAATTTTTAATTTCAATTTAGGCTGTTAAACGGTAGCTTACTAAAATGCCGTTAATAGGTATGACGTCGTTGATGTGACGCACTTGACGGCTTTATGAAATATAGGAATTATATAAGGACTAACCAAAGCTATCCACCCCACCAAATAACCAACGCAACTAACCTCGACACTGATAATAAAATTTAAAAAACAAATATAAATTAGTAAAAACCAACCAACCCCACCAAATAACCAACTAACCAATGAATTAACACCCTCCAAATAACCACGCTAACCAACCCACCAAATAACTAAACCAATCCAACCAAAAAGAGTGAAACCAATGCAATAAGATCACGCTATCAGCAAAAAAAATATAAAAAAGTGTTGGTCAGCGTGAGATTTGAACCCCGGACCATTCGCTCACGAACCAAGTTTCAAGTTTCAAAGCATTTATTGAGAATGTCTCCTTAAATACAATAAAAAGGTGCTATATACAATATATACAATAAATAAAATAACATGATAAGATGGTATGTTGTTCTTCTGACGAAGCACTCAACTATCTAAGCGAACCCTGTGAACAGGGGGGCCGATGTTTGCCCTAGGTAGCTCTTTTATTGACCGGGCGAGGACTGCATGTTCCGCTTTTGCTCACACATGAATTGGGAGTATAGAGGCAATGCCGACGTGCTTTACTTTAATAAGTATGTTGGTTACTTAAATCAGATCCGTAGAATCGGAGGAAAAAACTCTTAAAAAACCTTCGTAATATCTAGTAAGTTTTCGGTAATTTTATTGTTTGTTTGTATGTTTAGTTGTGATGTAGTAGTCCTCAGTCTATTCTGCAACTGATGTACATATTTTATGTACACGGTTGAGAGTAGTCTGAATCTTAGGAGTTAATTGATGTTACGTTTTGTGTGTCTTTGTGGTCAGCGTCTATAGTTATTTAATTTATGCTCTGAGTTAGAACATTACTCATTATATATAGGTAGCCGTGAGTATATCGGCAGGCTCACGAAGCGATAGCCTCAGCCACGGAGCCACAGGTGCTCTTGCAATATGCTTATGGCTAGGCATTACTTTCCGCCGACATGAACGACGTCACAATATCTATTAACGGCATTTTAGTAGGCTACCGTTTATCGGCTGTTTAAGTACATCCTTCAATTTATTAAAACTTACCAAAGTTATCTATGTTTGTGGAAAGTAAAATGCAAATGCTAAACGAATAAAAATATAATAATCAAGGCATATGAGTGCTTATTTGCTTATTTTTTTCTATTTTTGTTTATTAAGTGTTATAATAATATTATAACTTAATATAATAATAATTAATATTATTATATTAAGTGTTCATTATGACATTAGCACAGCTACTGTGGAAGACGCTAGTTTCTGTGTGAGAAATGATTGCACAAGTGCATCAAAAATATCGATAACTCTGGTTAAAAATGTCTTATCTAAAACTTGCACAAGTTTATTTTCAGTGGAGTTTATTAAGATAATACGATGTAGGGCAAAATTATGTGATTAAATTAAATAACATAAAATAATAGGGCAAAATTATGTGATTAAATTAAATAACATAAAATAATACAGTTTTAAGATATGACAATTTAAGTTAAATGTTTAATAATGTATTTTTCTACCTTATTAATGAAAATAAATATAGAATATATTATATTTTCAGGCAGCTCATAGCAACATAAACAAATAAAACAAATAAATAATATACAGGACGACCCATTAAAAAAAACATAAGCTTGACTAATATTTAAAAAATAACAGGTCCCAGCAAAAAATGTCCGTGAGATTATGTAGTAGAATTGGATAGGCAGGATTCAACATTTTCAAATTCGCAAGAAAACAGGAAAACCTATCAAAACAGACAAATATGTGTGTAGCATCTTTAGTTTCATAAAAAATAGCATGTAGAATGTAGAATGAGTGGGAGGGGGGTTAATCAGTGCGACCCACAGATCTATTGTGTCTCCTTTTTTGAGTTATAACTCATCATACAGTCCCAGGGTAATTATCCATCTCAAATATCAGTTGTACCCTTGATTATGGATAAACAAGGGTTGTACCAAAGTTTATGGCACGAATGGTTGTTGTCTCAGCGCACTCAGTGATGAGGTGTTCTGGTATTTCTCCATTTTCCCTACAGAATCTGCATTCGCCGTTTGTCCATAGATTTAATCTACAGAGGTGTTCATTGAGGAGATAGTGTCCTGTTAAAAACCCTGTGACAATTCGAAGATTGTTTTTACTTAAATCAGGGAAAGTATTTGATTTTTCTTAGTCGTATATCCTTAGAAACTTCTTCGAGTGTCTCAGGCCGTTGCAGGATTCCCATTCCAGGTTACGGATGGGGATACGAAGTTCTTGAGTTCCTCTCTTATTTGGTTTCCGCTTGGAAAGCAGTACGGTTCTGGTCCGGTTAGTGAAGTGTTCGCTCCTTTTCTAGCTAGACCATTTGCTTTCTCATTACCTTCTATCCCTAATCATTACCTTTCGATAGCGAAGATTTCTGCCTATAGGGTGCTAGAGTAGGTGCCCATGGGTTCGGAGTATTTAGTTCTTGTCTCAAATACTCCGATCCCTGCCCCTACATTGGTTTTGAAAGCATCGTATACCGAGTTATGGTATGGTTTTTTTTCTGCTGAGCAAACGTTTCTCTTTTCCAATTCTTTTTATTGCTCAATACTACATACTACATTGAGATGTGTCTCAAAGTTGTACATTCTTGGTATGCCATCCACTGGGAGTTGGAGAAGTCGTATTTCCTTTTTTGACGGTATCCCAAGCCCCTGATCTAACAATTCTCCCAGTATTGTTTTCATCAATGACCATTCTAATTGTTGTCGCATTGGTATATATACCGATGACAATGTGCAGTGGTGTCAGATCTAGAATGACATCCATTGCTGCTGTTGGAGAGGTTCTCATGACTTCTGCGATGCAGATGCCTGCCAGTCTCTGGACTTGCACAGGTTTAGCCTTGCCGTACGTTGCTCTAGTTTTGTATACCAAGCAACTGCCCCACAAGTAATCATGGCTCTTACTAACAGGGTATACTTCCAGCGCAAAATGTAGCATACTTTTGTATCTTCACTCATAAACGAGAAACCCCATCAAACACACGAAAATGGGACACCCTGTACATAATCAATAAGGTAAAAAACATTTCGGTATCTCCCAGACAAGTGATAACAATATAGCAATTATAGTTAATTATCACTATCACATACGATTCCCCTGAATGAAGTAAAGGGGGGCGCAGTACCAAACCGTCCTGCAAAAAGCAGTGGGGCTCGCGCCGGCCGCTAGTCTCTGTCCGAACAGGTGCTCGCCTATCGTACCACGGTACCATCTCAAAAAAGTACCGCTGCAGCGCGCGGTTCACTCTTGATTTTGGCGCGAGTTCGAATGAAAGTATTGTCGCGATTGGTTCTTCGGTATTTGGCAAAAGTGTCATTGTTGTTAGAAGAAGAATAGGTTAAAAGAAGAAGAAATTTAGAAGAAGACAACTGGTGAAGGTACTTCGCGGACAGTGAATTGATTTTCATGTAAATTTGAGACAGGTTGGTACAGACTTCCTTTTTTTAGCAACACAGGGCGATTTTTTAATTTGGAATAATTTCAGTATAAATCAAATATATTCTATTTTTCGAAAATATACTCGGGAACGTATATCGACAATCCTTTTTACACAATGACATTTTTTATTTATTACTACATATACAACACTATTGTTTATCACTATTTTTACTCATTATCATTCCTAAGATAATTTTCTAAGTCGAAAAATGAATTCAATGTTCATTCTTTAATATTTATTTATTAACTAACAATACGTTCAATGAAACTGAAATTTGTTTTGGACATTTGCAAAAATACAAAATTTAAAAAAAAATTGCAATGTTATTTTATTTTTTAAAAATAAAAGATTTTCAACAAAAAAATCTTATATATCTGTTCCTGGGGATCGAAAGATATACTATAGATACCCTTAAAAAATGTGCACTTATTTAAGACTCACCCTGTATAATTACTTTGCCGAAAATTACTCTACACTCCAATCTTATTAGTTCTTACCTCCACAACCGTTCGCTCAATTTTTATAGGACTAAAAACCTGAAATATGACACTCATGATATAATTTAAAGAATCATAAAAAAAATAGGGTTGGTATTTAAAAAATACGCTGTATAACACTGTCTTGCATCAAAAAAGTTTTATTAAGATTTTTGTTATGCAGTGTTTAAAAAATCAAAGAAGCCATGACATACATTTACAAAGATTCCTGGGTATTTATTCATATTTAAATGGTTACAGTTGAGGGTTAGAACCTTTGGTGTTACATAGCAAAATAAAAACACTAAATCACCACAATACACCAAAAAACTTTTACTTTTACACTGGACGCGCGTTTCGCTAACCATGTTAGCATCATCAGCAGATGATTATAAACTATATCAGTTTCTTTATCGTAATTTTTAAAAATTCTTTTTCTAATTATCGTAATTTTTAAAAAATGCCTTTAACTTCAGAGCAAAAATCGATTATATTTACGCGATTAAGGGATTGAGTTCCCAAAAGGGACATTGCAAATCAAAAAAAAAATTCAATATAATTCAAATATCCTTATAGACCAGGAGTTCTATCTGGGACTACTAATTCTTGTACTACTTTTTTTGATCACAATGGTACATTTTATAATAATCATATATTTTCTTTGTTGTTAAGTGTTCAATATATAGGGTGAGTCTTAAATAAATGCAAATATTTTCAGGGCTGGTAGATCTCGATAAAAGAAACACATTTTCCCTTTGCCGTTTTTCAAATTGGTCCAAAATAACGGAATATTTTACTTTGAAAATGCAAGAAAAAATGTTTTTCTGCTTAAATTTTGAGAACCACTGGATCTTTTCCGGGTTTTCTTTCTTGTAAATTTAATCTACTACACCTATGTTTGACATATTATGTATTTTAACTAAAAATTCAAAAAAATATTAAAATATGTTCAAAAAATTCCAAATTTTTTTTAATTAATTCAAGTTTTTTCGCGAAAAAAAACTAAAAATATTTGCAATTATTTAAGACTCACCCTGTATAATATGTTGGTTTTGTATGGATCAAAACTGGTCTAAGAGTATTTTCTGTGATGAAATAATGTTACGTTGTATCCTTGTTTATATTGTTGTATTTTGATTGATTTCTGATTGTTGTTGATTGATTTCGGATATATACAAGGGTTGTATTTATTGTGTATTGTCTTCATTTTGTGTATTAGGGTTTGTGGTTTGTGTTACGAATTTATTTTAATCTTCTGTCACGAAGAAATGGAGGTGCTTTTATTTAATATATTTATATATATAATTATTTTAGTTTCATCTCTTTGGAATTTGACTTTCGAAAAATCCGTTTGCCAAAAATAAGCTTTTTACGTCAAGCAGTTTAAGTAGAATCGTGGTTAAGAAATTACCCTACTTTTTGGAACACTCTGTATGATTTTTTAAAAAATTTCAAAATATGTAAAAAACAAAATAGATTATGCTTGTCCAAGCGTTTTACCGAAAGACTAACCGTTTTTTAAAAACTAATATTGTAATATTTGAGGGGCGTTTTCACCCTCTTGGAATTTGAGATTCGAGAAACCCCTCCTTATCGAACCTCTACATCCTACAGTCAGTCCGTTTGCCAAAAATCAGCTTTAAACGTAAAGCAGTTTAAGCAGAATCGTGATTACTCAGTGGTCATATTTTATAAAACACCCTGTATAAATTTATAAAAAATCTTAAAATATGTAAAATAACAAAATAAAATATTCGTGTTTAAGAGTTTTTCTGAAAAACTCACCAGTTTTTAAAGAAAAAATATTTTAATATTTGAGGGATAGTTTCACCCCTTTAGAATTCGAGTTTCGAAAAATCCCTTCTTATCGAATCTCTACACTCTAAAGTCAATCTGTTTTCCAAAAATCAGCTTTTTACGTGAAGCGCTTTAAGCAGGATCGTGATTAATCAATGACCTGATTTTTCGAAACACCCTGTATACATTTTTAAAAAATCTTATAATATGTAAAAAAACAAAATAAAATATACGTGTTTAAGCGTTTTTTCGGAAACTTGACCGTTTTTTAAATAAAAATTATTGTAATATTTGAGGGGTGGTTTCACCCTCTTGGAACTCTAATTACGAAAAATCCCTTCTTATCGAACCTCTACACCCTAGAATCAACCTGTATGCCAAAATTGAGCTTCTTACGTTGAGTGGTTTGAGCAGGATCGTGATTAATCAGTATGTCAGTCATTTAAGGATTTTATATATCAGTATAGATTTTTTCAAGAAATAAATCCGCGTTAATATATAATAAGTGACCCAGATTGTGAAAACATGAAGGTCTAGGTAATTTTTTTATTAATAAAGGAACTCATCAATATCATTCAATGCATTCAACCTTTCTGTAGCGGAACAAAAGGAGTTACAAGAATGGACATAAAACAGTGTTTGGCGAACAAATCTCTAGAATAGTAGCAAATTTGGATCTCTAGAATAGTGGCAAAAACCTGGACAGAAATAGTCAAAAGAAAGTTCATAGTTAAAAGATTCGCCAAAATTTATGACAGACATAAAGAAAAGACAGGTATACTGTCAAAACTGTGGTGGATCTACTAACAGGAAATTGTACGCTAAATAGGCATCTAAAGGTAATTGAACGAAGTCAGGTGCAGATTTTGTCAATCAGAAGAAGAAACGACAAAACAAAGACAAAACACATTTAACGTTAGTACGAAATGTCAGTGATAAAAAGCTATACAGGGTGGCCCATCGAAAACGTTCCGCAAGGCATAACAGCCAGGGTATTTTTTTTTCGAAAAATCCAAAAACACGTCAATTTTGTTTGTGAGGGGGACAACTTTTGCCCCAAAAATGATTGCAAAATCTTCAACCCTCTAAGCGGGGGTGTCATCCCCCAACTTTTTTCAAATGGGAAGGGGGGTCAAGTGGCGTCGCAATGAAAAGGGCTTTCTATTCTCTATATTTCCCCGCTTCGTTTTTAAAAATCGGTCCAGTCATTTTGAAAATATGAAAGACTGAAATTTGAAAAGTACTTTTTTGCAAAAAACGCATAAATTGAATTAATTAAAAAAAACTTATCTTATTAATGAAGAAAATGCTGAAAATGTTGCCCATCAACCTCCATACAGTAATACAAATTATTTTCAACCCTTTCTAGAACGTTCTGAAGAACTTGCGGGGTCACTTCGCAACAAACATCAATAATTCGTCTTCGCAGGTATTCTAATGAGGCGGGTAGAGTGCTATACACTTTACTTTTTATGTGTCCCCATAGAAAAAAGTTTAAAGGAGTCAAGTCGGGTGACCGGGGAGGCCACTCAATTGTACCCCTTCGCCATATCCACCGAACGGGAAAGTTATTGTTTAAATAATTACGCACGTTTTGAGAGTAATATGGAGGTGCACCGTCTTGTTGAAATATTAGTTCCGCTTCAACGTATCCAGGATTGTTCTCTATGATGTCAGTTAGAGCTGGGTCGATGGTATTTTCCAGTAAATCCAAGTACAAATCACCTGTTAGATTTCCAGGAAGAAAAAAAGGACTCACAATAGAATTTCTAAAAATACCAGCCCACACGTTCAATTTCTTAGGGTTTTGTGTGTGCACCTCGTGAAAAACCCTGGGGTTGTCCTCAGCCCAGTACCGACAGTTGTGCCGATTAACTACACCTTTCAAAAAGAAAGTACACTCTACCTAACCCGATCGTTCATCCTTGTGGCAAGTGAAAAAATGCGTAAACATCTAGAAATAATAAGAAAAAACAGCAAATTGGTCGAAGGAATTTATCCTTATCATTTACTCTGATAAATGTTTAAATAAACTGTTCAAATCAATCCTTCATATTTTCTCAATGGCTCGACCGATTTTCAAAAACGAAGCGGGAAAGTATAGAGAATAGAAAGCCCTTTTCAATGCGGTACCACTTGACCCCCTTCCCATTTGAAAAAAATTGGGGGATGACACCCCCGCTTAGAGGGTTGAAGATTTTGCAATCATTTTTGGGGCAAAAATTGTCCCCCTCACAAACAAAATTGACGTGTTTTTGAATTTTCTGAAAAAAATTACCCTGGCCGTTATGCCTTGCGGAACGTTTTCGATGGGCCACCCTGTATAGATGGTTCTCTCTAAGTTGTTAAACTTTTTGTAAAGAATCATACTGCAGAATGCAGAAAAAAAATCGTGGGTGTTTGGGAAGGCTCGAAAGGAAACAATTATGTTTTTTGCAACGTTTCGCGACTTTATTGTCATAAAAACATTGGATTGGATTAATATATGTTTCGGTGCCTGAAGAAGCGACAATAAAGTCGCGAAACGTCGCAAAAACATAATTGTTTCCTTTCGAGCATTTTCAAACAGCTACGATATTTTTTCTGCATACTATCTACTGGAAACTAACAATAATGTAACCTGGCGAGAATGTAATCAGGAGTGGACACAATAGATCTAAGAAGAGAGCAGTCGCCTCAAAAAAATCTAATTCTATTAATAAGAATAAGAATCTAAACCAAAATGAGTTATATTAACTAAGTAAACTTTCTTTAAAAACTTCTAGTATCAAGGAGGGAGCACTATAACAAATTCAGGAGAATCACTCATGATATGCCTATTTTCACATATGATTAAATTCCACACAATCTATTTATATAGTTTATTAGATTGAATCATTAAGTAAGATCAGTTCCAAGGTAATTACAGATCTGTTATTGATATAAGGCATTAAGTAAAAGTCGTGAAAACGAGTAAAAATGAAAGTTCTTATTAAAATCGAGCAGGTTAAGTGTTACAGTGGATCGACGGTTGTTACGGCACAGTTAAACGCACGCGAGAATGCAAAAAGAAAACGATATCTATGTTTATATGGCCATTTAAATAACGCCACTATGCTATAACAAATGCAGAATGAATTGAAATGGGTTTAGAGATTTGCTTAAATGTATTAACATGTTAAAATTTACTTTTTTCCATAGCAACTGTTAAAATTGCCTTATATCTATCAAAAATAGTAGATAAAATAGTACTTCAACTGCAAGTGTAGATTAAATGATACTTTAACAGCGAGGATAGGTTAAAAACTTTATTTCTTCTTAATTAATTGCTTCCATTTTTGAAAATTTTTGTATTCTTTTTCATAAGTTATTCGGGATTTAAATGGAAGTAGTTTGGTATGGCGTTTGTCGCCTCAGCCTGAATATCTGTTGGTAATTTACTTATTTCGTTTTGAGCCATTTCTGACTCCAATTCATTCAGCAATCGACACGAAAGAGAATGAAAAATATTGACTCAAAACTGACAACTAAAGAGACAGCTTTATTTATTTGTCAAATTACATAGAAACCAACGCCAACCCAACACAATATTTTTTCTACTCGTAATAAATTTCTTAAAATAATAATTTCTGAATATTTTTTAAAAGGTAACTCGCTATGGAAAAAAATATTGTTTTATACACGACGATAAAATTGCATTATCGTCTCCCGAAATTAAACGATAACCAAATAATCAAGATAAAATGGTATTTTATCGTCTTGTATAAAAAATAACTATTATTTTATTGTTCTAATACATTTTCGACTTATACTATTGTTTTTTGATTAGTTTAGAGAAAATGCCAAACCAAGACGCTTGGGGTCTTGCAATATTTTCGGAAAGAACTTCGCTGCCTCTTGAGAGGGTAGAGGGTTATAGTTAGCGATGGGAACTATCGAATGAATTAGACTATCGAATGGTTAATGAATGAATGATTTCAACTATCGAATGGTTTTATTCGAATAAAATCATTCATTCATTTGTAAACTAAAGCATATGTGACAACCTCGCCGTGCGACTAAATGGTTATCGTTGAGCCACGACTATCGAATGCTTTTGATAAATGAAATTTAGTATTCGTTTGATTTTTGTATGCGTCAGTGCATTATTGGTTCTTCCAAATTTTTATAACTTCGCCGTATAAATACTGTGCTATTTTTGCGTTTATTAAAATAGTTAAAATACTAAAATAGTAGTTATTTTTTAATTTTATTTATTGACGATTGTGTGCATGTGCAGGTGGTCAAAATTTTTTCGATAATTTGTGTGGTTTTCCGTAGTCCGATCTTTCAATTATTTAATTTTATATGGTATATGGTCTATTTTTTAATGGGAAATTTTGGGAAGTAGCAATTTTTAAGAGAGATGAGATGAACTTACAATTAATTTAAAAATACATATTTGTATTTTAGATGTTTTAATAATATGAATTAGTTGAACTTAATAATCATATTTAAGTAATGTGGTTGTATAATCATATTTAAGTAAATGGTTATCGAACTCAAACTATGGGGTGAGAAAATTAAAATGAAAGTTTTACACGTGCCAATTCAAAAAAAAGTTAACGATGTTTATATTTTGCTAATTCTCTTACATGTAGTTTTTTGCGAAGAAAAAATATTTCATTTATTTTTTAAAGTAAATGACAGTAAAAGTAAATATAATTTTTAAATAGTAATATAAAGCACCTAATATAAATAATTTTGATTTCTAATTTTTTATTTATATTTTCCTTCCATTACACTGCATGCTTAGAAAATTAATAAATGTTTATATTTCATGATTTTAAAATTTGTTGTTAATATAACAAATTAGTTCTGTAATTATTATTATTTAATAAACCAACGTTGCCAAAAAAATTAGAGACTATATTATTTTTAAATAGGATCTAATATAAATAATTTTGACATCTAATTTGTTGTTTATATTTTGCTACTACTTAAAAAAAAATATTTATATTAAATGATTTTAAATTTTGTTGTTAATAGGTATAACAAATTATTACTGTTATTATTATTTATTAAACCAGTCTTTGCTTAAAAACATTAAAAATAATTTTCCTACATCCAAAATAACAAGTATTATTGCAGTGTAACAACAGAATATTAATAAAAAAATGCAGAATATATAGACATACTATCCTAACTAACTAAAGCCAAACAATAATATTCTTTGCTAATATCAACTAATACAAAAATATGGTAACAGCGCCCTTCATAATGTATTTTCTGTGTAAATACTAGCACCTCAATAAAAAAATAATGTGTCCTTATCTATATATGACTCCGCAAAAATCAAAGATGCCGGCTTCTTTCATAGCATTGCCACCGACCGCTTTCTCGAAAACCTACGTCGCCGGGCGACAACTAAAATTCAGTTAATATTTTATTATAATCGATCCTGACGAATAAATGAATTTCATAAATGAATGAATTTTATAAATGAATGAATTTTTAAATGAATAATTTTATAAATGAATGAATTTTATAAATGAATGAATTTTATAAATGAATGAATTTTATAAATGAATGAATTTTATAAATGAATGGTTTTATCGTCTCCCGAAATTAAACGATAACCAAATAATCAAGACGATAAAATACCATTTTATCGTCTTGTATAAAAAATAACTATTATTTTATTTTTCTAATACATTTTCCACTTATACTATTGTTTTTTGATTAGTGATGAGGAAATACCAGACCAAGACGCTTGGGGTCTTGTAATATTTTCGGAAAGAACTTCGCTGCCTCTTGAGAGGGTTATAGAGCTCTTGAGGCCCTGTCTCCTTGAACTCGAAACTCTTACTTTCAAGTTAAACATAATTTCATTTTCCAGATGGTGGTTAACAAATGGGTTCCTCGCTTTCTTGAGTGAGGCAAATATAGAATATTATGTTACAGTAATGGTTGTTACAATAAATGTTAACAATCACTAGAAAAGGCTAACAATTAAGCATTGGATCAGTAAATATATTTTAAAGAAATCTCTTTCTCGTAAGTCTCAAAAGAGCTCACCCCTATAACTTTTTTATTTTTTCAGTTAAAAAAACGAGATTTGGTATGTTAGTACATGACATAAATTGGGACTGATTGACGTATTCAATTATTTTCGGTCACTTCCTGTTTCACCGGAAATGACTACAACTTTTGATTTTTAAATGGTACCCTCGTTTTTTTTGCTTCATTCAAAAGAAAATAACACTCTGAATAGAATGACATATCATATGCCAACTTTTGACATTTTCGCATATGGTGTATTTGAAATTATAACTTGCGGTTCGTAACGAAAATTTGATTCGAAATACCAAGTGTGTGGTATAAAATTATTCGTAAAAAATGCTTTTCTAAATATGCTAATGAGCCACCCTCATTCCATTTGAAAAAATTGAGATATGCTTGAAAATAAGATTTGAGCATTTTCTAACTGGCCAGGACAAGACACTAAAAACATTAGACGATCAAATCTATTTCTCCAAGGCTCCTTAATTAAGAATTAGTGTTTTTAACATAGCCATGGCACTCTAGAATTTTAAAATACGATTTTTTATTAAGCGAGAATGTCAAAAGTTGACTATGATATGTCATTCAATTCGGAATGTCTTTTTCTATCGAATAAAGTAAAAAAAATACCGAGGGTGTCATTTAAAAATCAAAAGTTGTAGCCATTTCCGGTGAAACAGGAAGTGACCAAAAATAATTGAACACGTCAATCAATTCTAATTTATCTGAAGAAATAAAAAAGTTATAGGGGTGATTCACTTTTGAGACGCACCCGGTATATGTTACGGCACCTCTATATGTACTCATTTTTGTGAGGTGTTGGCTGCATAAATTACCGATTCATAATTATTTTAATATAGCCACAGATTTAACCTTGTTTCTTCGGCTGTTGGTACTTTGAATTACCTACTCCCGAGTAAATATTTCTTTAAGAATGTAGGATTTTCTTCTTTTTTTTTTTTGGTTTTTAGGTCGTCGAGCTGTCGCGATTATTATGTACTTGTGTCATTGGCTTTATTTGATTTGAATTTCATTTCCATCTATTATATAACTGGTATTTTTCTTTAGATAATACGTGAAAAGAAAAACAGTGATTATGCGATATAGGTATTGGCTCACATGTTGATTGTAGTTACAAGAATTCTGTAATATGTTTCGATAATTTTGAAAAAACAATACATTTGTGGAATCCTTAAAAAGATAAGGGAATTTAAAGAAAAATGTTATTGTTTGTAAGGTTGTTAATAATTATCTACTTGTTATAGGAAATGATAGATTTATTATTAGATTTGTAAAGCAATGTTTAAAATTTGGTATAGGACATGATACATATTTATACAATCTACAATCGTGGTAGACAAATTTTATGTGGGTTAGTATCAAAAGGTGGGTTAGTATCCTCCCAACCTACCGTTAGTCTCAGTTTCAGTGAAGGACTGAAGCAGTCTGACTGTCTCAATGTTAATGAGACAGAAGATGACGCAGCTTGCGTTTAATAATTTATTTTGTTAGTTGAATATTCTGAGTTGACCTAGTCATCTTTCATTGATGTCGTAAAAATAACATGTGTATAATATTATAAATAGTTGTTATATAGAAACGTATGTTTACAAATAGCATATGAGTTACTAAATATACCAAAAACGACGAAAATGTTGTAGATGATGGCAGTGGACAAGACAGTAGATGATGGCAGTGGAAGAAAATGGGCGATAGTAAAACTACATTGAAAGAATTAATTTTGGAAGCCAAATCTGTCAATATTTCCTGTTTACGAAAAATATGTTCTCACATTATCAACTTATCTTAGATAGGAACTATCGGAAACACGAAATAGCCATTTTATCCGATTGTCAAGCAGCCCTACGAGCGATCAACTTAGTAACCTAGGGTTACCAACCGTCCTCTATTTCACAGAAAAGTCCTCTTTTTGATCGTACTGTCCTCTTTTCTCTCACGTATTGAAAAAGTCCTCTTTTTTCACATCAAATCCAAGATATAAATAATAATCGTCTATTACCTAAATGCTTAATAAAATTGTTAATTTGGCAACAATATGTCTTCCGTTACTCCCACTTTTTGCACAGAAAAGAGATACTTATGTACCGGGTGTCCCACTAAGAATAGCTCTCGGCTGTAACTCGGAAAGTATTAGCCGTTGCCAACAACTTCAACTACTTCAAATAATAAAGGCATTTTGAAAAAGCATTTAAAAGATAAAACAAACGCTGCTAAGACTATCAAAATGTTGATCTAATAACACTTTGACGTTTATACTATTACGCGAAAAGCAACTTTTTTCCAAAGCCTACCATGACTTCACTGAATCATCGTTTCTTGTTCACTATTATTAATATTATCTTAATTATTAGATATTAATACATCTGGTATTATGGTATTCTGGTATTTCGTCGATTTTAAAATAAACTAACTGTTTCTATCTTATTTTTTTGTTAGAATGGGCCTAATCAAGAGGGCTACTGATACTGTATTGTAAAAATAAGGTAATTAAGGGCTTATTTTTTTGGTATTTATTATAATTTTGCTAATATCTTCGGTTTGAAAGAAGATATCAAGATGCGGTTTTCGCTGACATTTTAAGCTTTTACTACTCTTTACTACCAGCTAAAAGCTAAAATAGCACATACTATCGTATTTTTTTTTTTTTGAGAAAACACGCTATGTTTGTTAAATTGTAAGAAAGCGCCCCCTAGCGTCTACGTTCAAAACCTTATTATTATTATTATGGTATAATATAGAGTAAGAAACGCTCTTTTAAACGAACCCTCGTTTGTTGGATTCTGATCATCCCCAGTCCGGAGTTATTAACATTTAAATAAAGATAGATCTAACCTTCCCCCACCACTTTATTTTAGCAGATATGGGAAAATAGTTCTAACAAAAAAAATTCAAAATTTACTGAAGATTAAGAAGCTATTATTTATAGTACCCATTATCTATGCAAAATTCTGTAAAAAATCTATTTTCTTATTTTCCATAGCAGTTGCGCTACCTAGCGGCCGTTTTACAAACTTGAAAATACTTTCCAGCAATTTCTCATAGCCCCTTTAGTTATAAATATTTTTCTCCGTAGCCGCTACGGCTAATACTTTCCGAGATACAGCCGAGAGCTGTTCTTAGTGGGACACCCTGTACATACAAGAAATATTTGTGGAAGCTATGCTTGTTTAGCTTTTTTGTGTTTAATTACTATTAGCTTATGTTTTGGAAATAAACATTTTTGTAGAAAATTGTTTGTTATATTATTATTATTATTAATTAATAATAACCTAATTATAGTTTTGAGTATAAATATTTTTAAGAAAGCAAGAAAGACCATCAACCGCATAACAGTTACATAACTTTTGGGTAAATTTTTGAAATTTTGCGTGAGGTGTCAAACCTGCGTGAAGTTGGCAACCCTACAGTAACCATCAATTCGAGATTGGTCGAATAATGCCTAGAGAAGCTGAACAAATTAGGCAAAAAATGAAGTCCTTCTATACCAGAGTGCCAGCAATAGAAGATAATGAAAAACCAAACGATCTAGTTAGGAAATGAGCGAACACTCCACTAACTGGACCAGCAGTGTTCTGCTTCTCAAGTGGTAACGAACTTAAAAGGAAACTCAAGAACTTGGAACACTATCCGTAACCTGGAATGGGAATCCTCCAACGGTCTAAGACACTCGAAGATTTTCCTTGATTTAAGTCAGAACAATTTTGGATTGTTACGTTAAGTTTTTAACAGTACACTGTCTCCTAATTGAACATCTCATTAGATTGAAGCTAAGAAAAGAACGGCGAATGCAGATTCTGTGGGGAAAATGGGGACACACCAGAACACCTCATCGCTGAGTGTGCCGAGACGGCAACCATTCGTGCCATAAATTTAGGTACAGCTGATATTGGAGTTGGAGAATTACCCTTTATAAAACCGTCCCAGATACTGGCTCTTGTCAAAGCCCTGTCTCAGATAGTGAGTGGCTTTTGTCAAAGTCCTGACACTAGATGATCAGTTGTACGGAGGACAACGGAAGGACACAGGATCAGGAACGGAGGACACAATAGATCTATAAGATCTCAAAGATCAACATCCCCCCTTCAATACAATCTACAATACATGTAATACATACCTAGTTTCTGTACTTAAGTTAAATCTCTTTTCTTAAGGGCTTTTTTTTATTATAGGAGATATAGAGGCCTGACGCACTTTTGCAGGACCCTGTATATAAAAAATATCTATAAATGTTTAAAATTATGTAGTCGCTTTGTAATATATTTATCTGCTGTAACAGATGTTTCTTATTAAATATTCAAGAAATTGTGTAATTGAAAAATAAATTGAAAAATTCAAAATCGTCAAATAAATTTAAGATAAAGAAATCAGAAAAGTCAATTTTAATTAAAAAAACCATACGTATATTTTAAGGAAATGGTATAAAGCCGGTCTGCCCAAAAGCTCAGTTAAATCGGTGGTTTCGGTAACGGTACAATGCAAACAGGAATGCCAGACGACGAGTCAACCCATTGCAATGGGCATTTCCCTTTTTTTAATATCGCCAGTTTTATCACATCGCCGGCTGATAAGAACGTGTTTCGTAAAAAATACGCAGCAATTAGTGAGCGACGTGCTGTGAAGAGCATCGAGGAAACGATAAGACGTGTAGTACGGTATATAGCGGTTTTAAATAAGTATACAATGTTGCATGAAAATATCCTTCATTTCTGACAGAATACAGATGTTGCTGCTGATTAATTATAAACAATTAAACAAACAAATTACTATTTTTATATTATGGTTTCTCTATCAGAGCTGCAAGATGAGAGAATACTTAAGAGTCTATTAACGCTGTATTTTCGGGTGTGTGGCCGAAGGAAATAAATATTATAGTTTAGAACTCTTTCTAAGGCCCGTATTTATAGTTGCGTCTCGAGACGCCAAGACGGTCTTGGGCTCTTGAGAGCGGAATCCACAGAATACACGAGCAAACGTCATTTTGGAGATTGCGATTTTCATTTTGGATAGTTTATGTGATCTGTGGATAGTTTCTTAACCCAACTTTTTTGTAAACAAAGTAAATCCCTCGTAAATCCGTTTTGTCTGATTAAACAGTTTTGAATATGTTAGAAGAGTTTGAGGATATTTTGGACCATGTGGAAGAAGAAAATCGTCTTCGAGTTCCAAAAAGATATATACGGGATGCAGGAAATCTAACAGAAATGTTTAGCGAGGGGGGATTTATGCCGATATAGGTTTAACAAGGCTACAATTACAGAAACTGTTTTACCTCTTATAAATTGAAGACTTGCAAAAACCTACCAATTGTGGTTTACCCATTCTCCCCGTTATTCAATTACTAATTTGTTTACAGTTTTAATAAGCCAGATAATCAAGAATAATGCAATAATGTGGAAGTATTTCAAAATTGCAAAAGTTCTTTTAGTCTAAATGTTCAGGTCCCAAAAGGGAAATTATGGATATTATAGTTGGATATTAAGGGTCAAGTCATGATAGTGTTATATTTGATCCAAGTAATGTAAGAATGCTAATGGAAAGGAGTGATATTCCTGATTTACTTCTTGGAGACAATGCATATAGATGTAGGCCATTTCTATTGACTCCTGTTCTACAGCTAGGTAATCAACAAGAAACCAGGTATAACTTTGCCCATAGAAGAATGCGAAATGTTGAAAGGCTATTTGGGACTTGGAAAAAACGTCTTCCATGTCTCCGAGGTTTACAAAACAACTGTTGCTATTATTTGTGCAACAGCTGTTCTTCATAATATTGGTTTAAGGGAAAATTTAGATAATTTTGAAGATGCTAATTTACACATTCCAATTATAAATAAAAAGAGGGTTAGATTTTTGAAGAAATCTTATTCAACATTTTGTAAATTAATGTATTTATTGTATTAATATATGTATATCTAGTAATTATGTAATATGTTAAGTAATGTTCCAAGGTAACTAGTACCTATATAATAATTTTATTTACTTTTCTATTAGTGTTAAGTTAGTATTTATATATTTACATGTAACATAATTGTAAGTAATTCCTTATAGTCTTTTATTGGTTATCTTAAATATACTGTTTTTCTATACTTAAATAATATATGATTTCTTAGTAGTTTTACGCTCACTATGACCAGACAGCTAAGTGCTTGTTTTAACTGGTCACACAGAATTTTCCCACTAATACAATAAAACTAAAAAAAATGTCTTTTTATTTTCATCATGAATATTTACATAAATATCATATCACATAATATACAATATTGGATGTATACACCGTATAACCTATAATTTTCAAGATTTTATTGCTTGGTGTAAATTCTGTATTCTTATTGAGTTGACCACTCTATATAAAGTCGATACTCCATGTTTTATAGTTTTATTTCAAATAATATTTCATAATACACATTCTATCATTATTGCGTTTTTACTGCTTCCTTATTTCTTGTCGTCTAGATGACATTCTTCTCTCTTCTTTTTTTGCTAGTCTGCTAGCCTATAAATTTTTTTATACTTCCTTTGTTCCATTTCTATATGTTCTTTGACCTCTTCTCCCAATTTTTCAGGTAATCAAGTACTTTTCATTCTCTACTGTCAATAACCTCACTTGTCCATCTTCAATCCTCGGAATATATCCATATAATAATTCAGGTGTTTTTTTCGCCAGTGAATTTATTCACAGATGTATTTATAGCTCTTTCTATATTCTTAATATATGTATCCCATTTGTTGTCATCATCTGCACAAGCCGAAGCCAGTATCATTGGAATAATAATGCTGTTCAACCATTTATGGTTGTATCACACAAATTCACTCAAATGTTCTGCTATTAAAATGCACACCCTCTTGATAATCTGGCTTATTGTAGGTTGGCTAACACCATGCAAGTCTCCACTTACTATCTGAAAATTAGAAGTCGCATAAAACCGTAAACAAATTAATAATTGAATAACTGGGGGAATAGGTAAACCACGATTGGTAGGTTTTTGCAAGTCTCCAATTACAAGAGGGTAAAATAGTTTCTGTAATTGTAGCCTTGCTAAACCTATATCGGTATTTAAATTCCCCCTCGCTAAACATTTCTATTGGATTTCCTGCATCCTTTATATATCGTTTTGGAACTCGAAGACGATTTTCTTCTTCCACATGGTCCAAAATATCCTCAAACTCATCTAACATATTCAAAACTGACAACGGATTTACAAGGGATTTATTTTGTTTAAGTTTTGTTTACTAAAAAAAGTTAGGTTACGAAACTATCCACAGATCACATAAACTATCCAAAATGACAATCTCCAAAATGAAAATCGCAATCTCCAAAATGACGTTTGCTTGTGTATTCTGTGGATTCCGCTCTCAAGAGCCCAAGACCGTCTTGGCGTCTCGAGACGCAACTATAAATACGGGCCTAAGGCTTAGCCCGATCCTGTCGTGTTAAGCCACAGCCAAAATTCCAAACACACGTCCTTTCTTTAAGGCTTGATTAATGTTTGCAGAGCTTCAGCATTTGCCATAAAATAGCGAACAATTTGTTACAAAACCATATAAATTATACATCACTGTAATCGCAAAACTTCAAACTATTTCTCTATTGTAACGAAATTTTAAATTGTGTCTTTATTTTCGAGAAAATTTAGTCCAAACATAAGGAATATTTTATTGATGTTTGACTATCAAAATCTTAAAAGTCGTCTAAAAATGTGCTAAAATGAGGTATTTCCCCATTTTTCCCACAGAATCTGCACACGCCGTTATTTCTCAACTTCAATCTGAGGTGTTGGTTGGGGAGACAGTGTCATGTTAGAAACACCATAACAATCCAAAGATTGTTGTTACTTAAATATTAAGTTCGTTAATTTTAAATCTTAAATTTTAGGTTCTTTGGAAGATTCCCATTTCAGGTTACGGATGGAGTCTTCCAAGTTCTTGAGTTCCGCTTTACGTTAGTTTCCACTTGGGAAGCAGAACGGTTCTCGTCCAGTTAGTGGAGTGTTCGCTCCTTTTCTAGCTAGATCGTTTGCTTTTTTATTGCCTTCTATCCCTTGGTAAGCGGGCACCCAGTTTAGGAGGTTCTTTTTTTGTTCAGCTTCTCTAGGCATTCTTTAACTTGGAATTGATGGTTACTGAGTTGATCGCTTTTAGTGTTGCTTGACTATCGGATAAGATGGCTATTTCCTGTTTTCGTTAGTTCCTATCTAAGATAAATTGTACGCATCTGTCGATAGCGTAGATTTCTGCGTGAAGGATGCTGGAATAGGTGCCCATTGGTTCGGAGTATTTAGTTTTCAGCCCAAATATTCATATGCTTTGGTTTTGGAAGCCTCATATGTTATGGTTTGGTCTTTTACATGCTAAGCAAACGTTTCTCTCTTCCAATTCTTTTTACTGCTCAATACTACAATGAGGTGTTTCTCAAAGTTTTACATTCTTGGTATGTTATCCACTGGGAGTTGGAGAAGTGGAATTTTCTTTTTAAGGCTGTTCCAAGCCCCTGATCAGAAGATTCTCCCAGCGTTTTCGTCAATGGCTATTCTAATCATTGTTGCATTGGCATATACCGACGTCAGTGATGCCAATGGCAGTGGTGTTAGGTCTAGAAACAATCTATCTTGCCGTGACGGTAATTATTTTCATTTAAGGGTGGCTGTAACGACGTCCCGTAATCCTGCTCACAACATAACAATTGCTTTTTATATATAAAAACCAGCTGTTATGTTTTAACAGCAGGATTACGGGATATCGTTACGAGAACCTAAGTCATTTTGCCGCCGGCGTAACTCGCAAATCATCATGATTTAAATCAAATATAATTGACTTAAGTCATAAAAACGACATAAATTACATTATCTGTGATTATAGTAATTAAGTCTTAAGAAAATGTCCTGATTTGAAAGAAAATGATAAGTCACAGACTTAAGTTTTAAATCATTTGAATTTTGAGTTGAAATTGACTTAAGAATTAAATCTTTTTGTTTTTACATATGATCTTTGTATATATATATTTTTAATATATAAACAAGGATATGATTTAAGACACACTTCAAAAGCATCGATTTTACGTAGCATTGCCAACTTCAATGTCCAGGTCTCCGAGACATGGGCAATAGGGAAATTAGGGGTCTTAGTAGTCTTAGTTTGTTGTTAAGTGAAATAGTTGAATCTTTCCATATTTTCTTAAGTTTGGTCATGAAACTGCGTGTTCTACACAGTTTCCTTTCGATTTCTGCATTGCATCCTTTTTATGTTTGAGATCAAAGAGCCAAGGTATATGAATTGTAAAATTAAGTAATTGTTCAGGTAGTAATTGTTAATTTTGAAGTTTAACTTAATATAATGTCATTTTAACAGAACGTCAACGATTTCTTGTAGACGTATCTGTTTTAAAAAGTAAAGTGTTCTCGAATAGTTCAATTTAAATATTTTAAATAGTTTTTTTCTTGATTCTTTATATTTTTTTTGCTTCCGACGACGGAAAGAGAAAACTTTCCGAAACGTTAAGCATTTTTTTTTTCTTTGTTAGGCAAATTTTTTATTACTGTAAACACAACTTCTGACAAGTAGCGTCCGTTTAGGTTTAACGCCCAGAAGTGTTTACAAAAAATAACTATTTTATTTTGTAGATTTTTCTTGCAGTGCAGTGGCGAAATACCCATAAAGGATTTTTTGGGGTATATGAATTGATCGAAACTTGCTCTTTCTGTAGTACTCGTGGGTTTTCGATAGATATAATTATAATTTTGTTTTATCTTTATTTAATTGAATTCGCTGACCACCTCCAATAAGTGTATCATCTGCATATCTAAAATTCGTTATTCGTTTACCGCCTTTAGTGATACCATTAACCCTCATAAATCCACTAGTGATGAGCATTCTCAAATTAATTTGGCATTCACATTTAGCCTGAAGAATATAAAATATCCCACATTTCCTAGGACCTGCTAGGATAAGGGTAATGTAAGATAGTGGTATTTGAACCATGAACGCTGACATTCGTTTACGTTAAATGGTGTTCTTGAGAATAGGACTAATGTTAGTCTTGCGGACTTGGGGGCTTGGAACACCCTCAAAAAGGAAATATCACTCCTGCAACTCCCAGTGGACGATATGCCAAGAACGTACAACTTTGAGAAACATCTCAATGTAGTATTGAGCAATAAAAAGGATTGGAAGAGCGAAACGCTTGCCCAGCAATTAAAAGACCATACCATAACTTGGTATACTGATGCTTCCAAAACCAATACGGGAACAGGGATCGGAGTGTTTGGGGCGAGAGCTAAATACTCCGAACCAATGGGCACTTACCCTAGTATCCTACAGGCAGAAATCTAGGCTATCGAAAGATGCGTACAACTTATCTTAGATAGGAACTATCGGAAACAAGAAATAGCCATCTTGTCTGATATTCAAGCAGTGTTAAAAGCGATCAACTCAGTATCAATCAATTCGAAATTGGTCAAAGAATGCATAGAGAAGCTGAATAAATTAGGTAAAGAAAACAAAGTTCTCCTACTCTGTGTGCCTGCTCACCAAGGGATAGAAGGCAATGAAAAAGCAAATAATCTAGCTAGGAAAGGAGCGAACACTCCACTAACTGGACCAGAACCATTCTGCTTTCCAAGTGGTAACCAACTCAAGGCGGAACTCAAGAACTTGGAAGATTCCATCCGCAACCTGGAATGGAAATCTTGCAACGGTCTAAGACACTCGAAGAAGTTTCTGAGGGCTTATGATCAAGAAAAATCACAGATCTTCCTGGGTTTAAGTAAGAACAATCTTCGGATTGTCACGGGGTTTTAACAGGACACTGTCTCCTCAATGAACACCTCAGTAGATTGAAACTAAGAAGAAACGGCGAATGAAGATTCTGTGGGGAAGATGGGGAAACACCAGTACACCTCATCACTGAGTGCGCCGAGACGACAACCATTCGTGCCATGAATTTTGGTACGACTGATATTGGAGATGGAGAACTACCCTCTATAAAACCGTCCCAGATACTGGCTTTTGTCAAAGCCCTGGGACTGTATGATGAGTTATGACTCAAGAAAGGGGGACACAATGGATCTGTAAGGTCGCAGTGATTAACCCCCCTCCCACTCATTCTAAAAAAAAAATTCTAGTCTTGCGGACTATAACTTTCAAGAACTAGCAGTTAAGTTACAAAAATTATTACATATTATTTTTTAATATGCACTGAATAGAAATATAAAAAAATGTAAAATATTTTATGCATTGTTTTAAAACAAAAGCAATATTTTGAGAATGTTTCTATTGTTTATGTAATAATAGTAAATAGTTTGGTATTTCTAAAACAATGCAATAGTTTATGATTACAGAATACTTTCACATAAATTCACGTGCACTATACTTTTATGTACAGCGTGGGCCAAATTGGTTGATTTTAAAGGAAAATTTCTCTCTCTAAAGATGGACGTTCATTCAATTTTCATGAAAAACATAATGGTAAAAACGCACTCATTATTCAATTTAAAAAAAGATCGTTTGAGCAAAATCTCAAGTGTACTATTAGGTAATTGTAACTTCTTTTCAATGATTCAAAAATATATGTACGTGGTGTCTTATACAGGGTGCTACAAATTCGAGGTACGAGCATTGCTATCTCGGAAACCGTAATGGATACGAAGATAGTTAAATTGGGGCAAAGTTGCTCCTTGGGATGTTCACCAAGATGCCATCAACAAAAATGTTTTAAAAATTTCAACGATTGCTGAGTTTTTTGGAAAAAACGGATTTTTTTTAAATTAAATTTATTTTTTCCTGTCGTTACTTTTTAGAAAATCAAAAAATTAATTGCAGATTCTTGTAGCCACTTTATTAGAGCTATCTGATATTTTTAGATTTTCAAATTAGGTGATAATTTGTGAGATACAGAGTTAATTATTTTAAATACGGACCTGCGTTTTTTATTTCAGGTTTTGTTAGATTGTAGAACTCGGTCTCATGATGCCACACTTGATATATTTTTTTTGTTTTGGGTAACTTAACAATAACCAAACTATTTAATTATTATTTATAATATTTTCAAGTTCAACTTTGGTTTTTTAATTTATTTAATCTGATTATATTCATCGCAACAATATCGGTCAGCGCTAATTAACATTGAATAAGGAAAATGAAGCCAATTGAAAGATTCAAATAAATAATATCCAGGTCAGCAATTTAAAGATATTATTTTTAACATTTTTATTGTGAATTTGAAATATCAGTGTACGATCTAATAATATGAATAATATTAAACGGTGTTATTATAAATAAATCAACTTCTACAAACTAGTTTCTAATGCTCTACACGTTCGTGAGATATCACATCGTTCGAAAGCGTTCATAATGCACACATTTATTTTTCCTTCAATCTTATTTATAGCTCTTTGAACATGTCTTCTGCTTATACTTCCGAATGGATTTTGTACTCTTTATTGTAAATATTGAAATGTATTGATTTCGCTTTTTGTAGCACCCTGTATAAAAGAAAGATTTTTCTGTTGATATCTATATAAATATTTATTTAAAAAAGTATATAGTTAAATTATTAAATTCTACGTAAAATGCTGTTTTGAAAATATTTTTATAAAAGCAGAGAATTATAGCAAATGAGTTAAGGCGACTTTTATAAATGCACATTTTCGGAAAACACCCTTGAACTCTGAAACGGTAACAGATATCGATGTACGGTTTTTACTATTATGTTTTTGATGAAAATTGTTAAAAATGAATACCGCAGTTTAAATATCGCAATAATATCGCAGTTTTTGTTTATCCGCTTTAAAATTATTCAATTTGGCCCACTCTGTACAATACATTCACAAGCATATATAATATACATTTTTCAATTGCATACTTGTAAATTATATTTAGGCAGGACTATTAATTAACTGAAAATAATCTATTTACAAATTACCTAAATAAAAAAAATTATTATTTTGGAAATTCAAATTATAAATTTAGAGTCAGTGAATATAAAAAGCGAATTTCGTTTTTTTCAAGCCCTCCTGTATATCATAGAACATACTGAAATTTTTAATAGTTTTATAGCAGATTGCTAAGATATTATCATGAACCAAATATTTCTAAGATACAGTTTTTTTTCATATATTTCCACAAAAAATATACTGACTACTACTACTGTATATTACAGTCTAGCATTATTAGGATTTTATTTTGCTTTTTAGTCTAACTAGATTGCAACAACCTCGAATTTTGATACCAATCTAATATAAATTGCTTATTCACGCTAATTATAAATTTTTTCAGCTTCAAATTAGTTATGGAAAATTTTATCAAATTATAATATTGTTACAAAAAATAAACATAAACCGCAAATGATACAAATATAATAAAATAACAGCGATAGGGTAGGAATAAAGCAATAAATTTACAGATCTACAAAACGGGTTCGCTAACTGTTAGCTAAAAAGGACTTTGTCCAACCCCTTTCCAGCAACTTTACAAATAGAAAACTTTGTAGACATGAGTCTACAAGAAACCTACCCACTAATAATAGTTTGTTGTTATTTCATAAATAATATAGTACATAAAATTACCAAACTAAGTACGAGGCGTTTAATAATGATTGAAATAGTTGAGACTAAAAGAATTTCGGATTTCCATGGTCCTTATTTATTGTTATAAAAACGGCTTCTTTAAATTTACGCTTTTTCCAATGAGGTTTCCCTTTTTCCAATGAGGACAACCCTGCTTCACTATAATTCGAACCATCCAACATTGGTAAAAGAGAGCTAATTCGGAAACCTATATTAAAAACATCTGCAATACAGGGTGTCCCAGAAATAAGTGCAAATATTTTAACTGGTAGTATAGTTCAACCCTAGAAACACGTCTATGAGGTTTTTTTCGCGAAAAAAAAATTTGAAAATTCGAAATTATTTGAAAAATTTTTTGGATTTTTTTTTAATTTTTAGTTAAAAAACATAATTTCTTGATAATATGGCAACATATATATTAGATTAAATTTACAAGAAAGATAATTCAGAAAAGATCCAGTGGTTCTCAAAATTTTAGCAAAAAATATTTTTTTTTGGAAATTTTCAAAGTAAAATAACTCCGTTATTTTGGACTTATTTGAAAAACGATAAAGAGAAAATATGTTTCTTTTATCGAGATCTACCACCCCTGAAAATAGTTGCACTTATTTCTGGGACACCCTGTATAATAGGAAATCAATACAATACATATAATAAAGAAATAGGGGTAAAAAAATAGACAAATCTGTAACGTGGAACGGATTTCAAAAAATTAGTACGTAAACGATTGCAGTAAAGCTTGATCCAATACAAATTGGGACACCATGTACATTGAATCGCATGTTTGTACGCATTTTACTCTCAATGAAGAGCTCATTTTAAATATTTATGCAACAATTTCAATAAGAAGGCGATGGTTAAAAAACAAGTCAAGAAATATGTAAAATGAAAAAAAGGACATAAAAGTAACAAGCTCTGTATACCGGGTTCTTCTCAAAAGTGGCTCACCCCTATAACTTTATTATTTCTTGAGATAAAAAAAAACGAGATTTGGTATGTTAGTATATGACATAAATTACTGTTTCACCGGAAATGGCTACAACTTTTGATTTTTAAACGGGACCCTTGGTATATTTTTACTTTATTCGATAGAAAATGACACTCTGAATAGAATGACATATTATACGTCAACTTTTGACATACAAGCTTCATAGCATCAAGTACCATTTTTTTACAGCCAGGCTACATACTTTGATGCAATTTTGATGTTAAAAAGCCTCGACGACAACCATTCGTGCCATAACTCGACTTGACAGAACAGTCAATACTACCTATACAAGCAGCGTACAAGTGAGACGCTCGCAGCATTATTATCATCATCATCATTTTCAGCTTATTCAACCTTTTTCAATTATGGTGTAGCCTCCCTCACATATTTAGATACTCTCTTTATAGTCTATTGTTGGCTATGTGGGCCCAAGTTATCTCTGCTAATTTCCTAATCATGGTCTGAGGTTTGGTCTTCTTCTAGGGCTCTTAATTCCTCGTGGGTACCATGCTGTAATTTTTGTGGTCCATCTGTTGTTCGTCCTTCTTGCCAGGTCTTGCATGAATGTTGATTCTCACTATACCTTCCGTTTCCATTCCATATTCGTTCCGTATTTTTATTGTATTGACGCTATACGTAAGCTTCCGTTCCGTATCAGTTCCATACTTTTTATTGTACAATTTATATCATTACGAAAGTTTTATTTTAAAAATTTGTTTCTTTTGAAAAAGGTAACAGATTTAATTAAGAGGTGAAAGAATAAATAAATATCATTAAAATTCTAACAGAGCTGGTACAAATGTAAGAACCTGACAACGCTGTTTCCGATATGCTTCAGTCCGTCCGCCAAAAAAATGTATGGAAAGGAAGGATAACGGAACGGATAGTGTGCATTATCCTATTCATTTACATGATATAATATTTAATGTAAACGGAAGGGAAACGGAAGGGAGCTGATATGGAAGGTATATAGTGAGAATCAACCTTAACGCTGCCTATTATAGGCAGCATTATTATAAGTACAGGGTGAGTCAACGATAGAGTAAATCCATTATCTCATTTGTTTCGAGGTTTACAAAAAAATGTTAAATACAAAAGTTATAGGGAAGATTAAGATACACATTTTAAAATTATTATAGATTATACAGGGTGCTTCAAAAAAGTGTGGCGGATATAACAAATGCTTTTTTAAAGGCAACACCCTATTTTTTATTTCGTTTTTAGATTCTGCGTAAAATTCTATAACTTTTTTATATATAATGTTATATACCTAAAATTAATATTTTTGGTAATATTTAAATTTGTTTAAACAAATGTTAAATTGCAGTGTGGTAAAAAATTGTCAGTGGTACCATTGTTTCTGAATTGGAAAACCAAAATTTGGTATGAGAGTTCTATAGAGATTAAAAAGAAGATATATGTTAAGATATTTTAGTTAAATGCTACAGGGTGTTTAAAATATATTTATGAATTTCAACTACTTAAAATTAAAAAATCTAAATTCCTTTAAATGGTACACCCTATATATTTTGATTTTTTCTGATAGATTTTGCAAAGCTCTTCAACTTTTATTAAGTATGTCATATACCTGAAGTAAGTACCAAATATGGTACCAAAGTAAGTACAGACCATCTAAAGTAAATACCTAATATAGTTTTGATTTCAGAACAGTTCTTGTATTTTTAATAATTTTTTTAAGAAGAGCTGAAAAATATATATTTTTGATTTATTTTTTAATATCTCTGAAACTAATCGAAATATATTTATTCATATCTTAGGGTTATGTAAAATGATCTGAAAGGAAGCCAAAAATGCAATAATATACAGGGCATACAGGGCAATAATATACCATTTAAAAAAATCCAGGTCCACTCACACTTATTTGAGCCACCCTATAGAAGTTAAAATATTTTCCTGAAATACATCCTGGTACATACTTTAGGTTTGCACTTAAACAAAATTTTCAAGTTTTTTATTCTAGGAGCTACAGATGACAGATGTTCGACGCACTATTGCCGGACCCTGTATACTTAGTTCTAAATTTACTATAATTATATTAAATGTAGGTTTACAAGAAAAGTACTCTATTGTTTTATTTATTATTAATGTACGTACTATTTATAAAGGTACGTTATATAGTAATACAATACGAATCCTTCAAATCTAATGTATTAATATGTATAATTATTGTATTTTATATTTTTTTAATTGTGTGATGATATTTTCTAATCGTTTCCTGACAGGGTAATTGCCCCATTAATTTTGCACATCGTACAACCAGCATGCAACAATACCATATAAAATCAGATATATAATTTTACAACTCTTTTTTTTTTCAGTTACGTAAAGTAGAAAATTAAATGCTATTAACATTAAAATTGAATTAATCAAAATGATTATTAAATACCATTAAATCCGTGCTTCAGCTGAGACAAACATAAAAAATCACCTTGTATAACGGTTGGTATATGATTTAAACTGTCCTTGGATGCATACAATTATGAAATAGAAATTATTAAATATATTGTTTTGTATAGATACTAAAATAATATATGGGACTAAAAATGCCGCTAACTGTAGTACTTCTCATACAGTATGCGCCAAAAAGTTGGAAAGAAATTGAGAAAAAAAATTATGTTTTGACTATTTATTTTAATTATTTTGTTTATAAAACATTAGTTATTTTTATAATAATAATATAATAATAGCTCGAGAATATAGAGTTTAACGCCTTGGGAGTAGCAAGGTACAGCTTATCATGTAGAGCCGTTCGGTATACAAGGAAGGTAATGTGGCTAGCATTACGCTTCAACCGCCTATTATTACCTCAGGATTGTGAATCCCAAGTACTCATTTAAGGCTGAGTCGACCTAGGTACCCAAACTATTTTTATTTTATTAAAAATAGCGTGTACCCGCGACATCGTTCGCGTCGAATTTATCATTTGTGATGGTGATGATAAAGCAAAGCAAGAATTTCCATTAACATAAAAACTGGATAAAATTTTCTCACATTTATGTCAGCATGAGAAAAAACAATATGGCGATATTATTATATAACTTGGTAATATTTGAGGGGTAGTTTCATCTCGTTGGAATTTGACTTTCGAAAAATCCGTTTGCCAAAAATAAGCTTTTTACGTCAAGCAGTTTAAGAAGAATCGTGGCTAATCAATTACCCAACTTTTTGGAACACCCTGTATGATTTTTTAAAAAAATTCAAAATATATAAAAAAACAAAATAAATTATGCGTGTCCAAGCGTTTTCCCGAAAGACTAACCGTTTTTTAAATAACAAATATTGTAATATTTGAGGGGCGTTTTTACCCTCTTGGAATTTGAGATTCGAGAAATCCCTCCTTATCGAACCTCTACACCCCATAGTCAATCCGTTTGCCAAAAATCAGCTTTAAACGTCAAGCAGTTTAAGCAGAATCGTGATTACTCAATGGTCATATTTTATGAAACACCCTGTATAAATATTTAAAAAATCTTAAAATATGTAAAACAACAAAATACAATTACGTGTTTAAGAGTTTTTCCGAAAAACTCACCGGTTTTTAAATAAAAAATATTCTAATATTTGAGGGGTGGTTTCACCCTCTTAGAATTTGAGTTTCGAAAAATCCCTTCTTATCGAACCTCTACACCCTAAAGTCAATCCGTTTTCGAAATCAGCTTTTTACGTCAAGCGCTTTAAGCAGGATCGTGATTAATCAATGACCAGATTTTTCGAAACACTCTGTATACATTTTTAAAAAATCTTAAAATATGTAAAAAAACAAAATAAAATATATGTGTTTAAGTGTTTTTTTTTCGGAAACTTGACCGTTTTTTAAATAAAAATTTTTGTAATATTTGAGGGGTGGTTTCACCCCCTTAGAACTGGAATTTCGAAAAATCCCTTCTCATCGAACCTCTACACCCTAGAATCAACCTGTGTGCCAAAATTGAGCTTCTTACGTTAAGTGGTTTGAGCAGGATCGTGATTAATGAGTGAGTCAGTCACTTAAGGATTTTATATATATATAGATATATAGTACAACTTAACAAGTATAGCTAGAGACGTGAGAAAAATAAAATAACACGCGACCGGTGCTATCAATCCAAGGTGCTATCCCCAAGTCTCTTCCTATATTTGTACAACTGTACCTATAGATAGTTGGCTGATGGAAATGCCGGTTGTAGGATTCGAACCCACAGCCTTTGAATTGGTAGAAGAGAGCTGTACCTCTACGCCACTGGGCACGTTAGTTCCTTAAAACATGAATTTAAACATAATTGATTCTGAATCCAATCAAACAAAGCAGAATCGGATTATGTTGATATGACAAATAAATCTTATTTTTACGTGAGGAATCTCCCCACGAGAGATGGCACATGTTTTTTGAAACACCCTTTATAAGGTTGCAGTGATTAACTTCCCCCTACCATACAATCTACAATTATTAAAAGCATTCAAAGAAATAAATCTTAAACCCTGACCCTCTGACCCTGACCCTCTGCATCGACTTTGTAGAACAGGTATCAGGGAACAGGTGTAACTAATATATTAATTTCAACCTAGGTTTATCTATTAAATTGGAGAAATACTATACATATATAATTTTTATTTGCGATTTATTTAAAAAAACTACAATTGCAATTTACTTAACGCCATGTACAGGGTGGGTCAAATTCGACGCTTTTAAATAGAAACACCCTTTTCTATAGGAGATAGACAAACACTAATATCGGTGTCTGGAGCTCAATTTTTGTCAAAAACATGGTGGTGAAAACCGCATATCGATATCTATTACCGTTCTATAATATGCATTTTTAACAAATCGCTGTAACTTTTTTACTATGAAAAATTTTGTATTTTTATGAAAACATTTCCAAAGCACCTTTTTACGTAGAATTTAATGGTTTAAGTATAATTTTTTTTAAATTAATAATTTAAGAATTATCAACAGAAAATTTGATTTTTTTATATGGGATACCCTGTATATTTTTAATTTATTGAAAAGAATTTAAAATTACCTTTCCAGAAATATAACACACTTGATATTTTGCTCGATTCCTCTTCGAGATACAGAGTATATAAAAATTCGCCGCTTTAAATAAGTAGGCTTTGAACGGCACCGGCTGTAGTGCAAAAAAATTCTTGCTGTGAGCATCAATTAAAACGAAAATAATATTTGCTATGAGAGATGCAGAATTTTATAACAATTCAAAATATATTTAACCAACATCAACACATTTAAACTATATCTAATAACAATAAAAATAAATAGCAAACTAAGACATGAGATTTTGCTACAGGTGTTCGATATATCGACCGTCTTCTGGTATGGACAGACGGGGCAGTTTTTGAACATTTCTCGCGGAATTCCTTAACTCAGTGGGGGTGAAAGATCGCCTCTCATAACTGCTAAGTATTTCTAATTCTTCTCTAGATTATACGGAAGAATAAGGAACCTTTATTCTTCCGCAAATATATCCATAGAATTAGATCCATGGGCACTAAGTCAGGCGGCCTCGACGGCCAACGGCTGGGATCTTGGTTAGCTATTCAATTATTCTTGAAATTGGCTGCAAAAATTTGCTGATAACTTCTGTGTTCAGAGGCAGTGCGTCGTCTTGCTGGAAAAATACGTTTTCGAGTTCCATTAAGGGCATATCATCAATAAGGGGTCCAAAGCCTACTAGTTAAAAGTGGCGAAATTTTAAAAATTCTGTATTTCGAAGGGGATTATAACAAAATATCAAGTGTGCTATATTGTTGGAAAGGTAATTTTAAATTCTTTTCAGTTAATTAAAAATATAGAGGGTGTTCCAAATAAAAATAAATGTTTCTGTTGATAACTCTTAAATTATTAAATTTAAAAAAATTATACTTAAACCATTAAATTCTATGTAAAAAGGTGCTTTGAAAATGTTTTCATAAAAATACAAAATTTTCCATAGCAAAAAAGTTACAGCTATTTATTAAAAATGCACATTTTTGAAAAACACCCCGTAACTCCGGAGCGGTAACAGATATTGATGTGCGGTTTTCACTATCATGTTTTTGATGAAAATTGAGCTCCAGACATCGATTCTAGTTTTTGTCTATCTCCTATAGAAAAGGGTGTTTCCATTTAAAAGCGTCGAATTTGACCCACCCTGTACATACGATGGAACCTTAAACGTATGATGGAAGTGAAGAATAGGCAAGCGTATCTCAAACCAGATGGCCTTCTGTGTACACCTTAAAGGGTAATGACGGCTCATAGAACCCGATCGCTGCGGATTACCTTACTTTTAACTGCTTTTTTTCAATTTTCTTGTTTACATTGGCATATTGTCGTTTTACTACTGTATAAGAGTTTATTTTTCATTTTAAAACGAAATCACACCAATAAAATCAACTTGATTTGGTTTTGTTTTTATTTATCTTGACATTGAATGATATACACTTAGGGAAGGATACGAAAGTAACAACAAAATAATAAATGCATTTTTTATGCAAATGTTTATGCAAAAGTACCTACATCGGAACTTTTTTGTAACCCATTGAGAAGGACAGCGAAAAAAATGTTTAGATTACTTTGCCTCTATCGGTTATACAGTGGAAGAGCTTTCAAGAGTACCAAGTATCGCTTTAGATATTTTGTATAAGATATAACCAAAAGTTTTCAGTTTCATACATCTTGTAAGAACTCGCTGCTTCCAATGTTAAAGTTCCAAGTTGCCAATATATTGAGATTTCTGCTACTTGAGGATCCTTCTAATGTTGAGGTTTAAACTGCTTCTTCTTCTGTTGCTTTGATATAATAACTTACACTTTTTCTTAAATACTTTGTACTTTATTGTTAGAAACCTTTTACAATTAATTTTACAAATAAATATAGAAATTGCCGAATGTAACTGCCAAGAATGCGTCGAAAATAAAAGAGAGACTGTCGAAAATAAAGAGAGTATATTTGTTATTTATTTATTTAGCGTATGGCATATTAAGACACAAAGTACGTATATGACAAAAAGAGAAAAAATTCACAGATTTTGCAACATGCGCAACCATCGTAGGCGTATTGAAAATACCAGACAGAAGTCGGCGGTTGTCGACAATCACCTGTTTTTTACATTTTATATTAACTTGTGGCGTCATTTGGAAGAGCTCAATAGAAATATAAAAGAACTAAACCTTGTTCGTTGGAAAGCAATTTGACATTCGTGACGTCAGCACTCCGGCAGTCTAACGTAAACGTATCATTGTTCACTATTCACAAATATATTCCAGATACGTATAGTGAACAAGTTTAACGTTCGCAACGTTAAATAATTTTGATATTTGATTTTTATCGTGATGTTTTTTTGTAAAAGTGAAGAATTTAGTGAGAAAAATATTAATGATGGATATGAACGTGTGCGGATTCGTGATTGGTCACGATTACAGTCACGACACTATGACGGGCTCCTATACCCACGTAGGAGCCCAAAATATGCAAAAAGGGGGTCAGTTTAGCTTAAGTTTAGATTAGGTCTATATTTTTTGTTATGTAAAATCAACTAAAACCTAATTCTAATCTAACCTAAACTCACTTCTTCTTTTGCATATTTTGGGCTATTACCTGGGTATTTCTAGGTTTAACCAATATTCGAACTTAGGTGTAAATTTAAAGTTATGGATGGCCCATAAATTTATATTCGCCGTACAAAAAAAATACTTTTCACCAATTTTCACAATAAAAATTAAAAGTTATAAATCATAATATTTTTTTATAGAAATGAGGGAATAAGGGTGAACGGGGTGCCGCGCCGGTAGACCAAGAAGATACATGGAATGTAAATGTTAATTTATACTGAAGGGAGTTACCTCACAGTATAGGCATATTTTGAACCCCTACCGTGCATAGTTACTGTAGAAAAATAAATTAAAATATAGTTGGCTCCAACGATAATTTAGTTTGCAGCTTCTTTTCATCATACCTAATAAAAAACCGTCACAACCACTACTCATAAACGTACCTATGTATTTTCAAACATCATTATGAAATTAAAAATACATAGGTACCCATAATATGAGTAGCGTTATTTTTTTTTTCGTTTCATCATAACGGATTTTGTTGTGCTGAAAATAAGCAACAAAATATATTATCTATTGCAACAACTATACCTACTTTACATTCAGTATGTCCAATCAATATAGAACATTATAACTATGCATACTTTTAAAAATTTGCTACCAATATATTTTGATAGTTGAGTTTTTGAAATTATTTGTTAGCTTCTTAAACAAAACAGACCCATAATAATTCAAATCTTTATCATTCAAGACTTCCAAGAATTATGAAGTAATCTCACGTCAAAATTTTTTAAAATTATTGCATGCCTTAAGTATTTGCAAAGTTAACAAAAATATTTCTTTGCATACCTTGCAATTAATATATTTAATCCAATTTATCAGTTCTGCATCATATCCGAAATTTAGATAGTGTGTGACACAATGAAGAGTTAAAGTGCAACGTGAACGACCAGAAAAATATCAAGTAAAAAGATTGTTAAGTTTTTAATTATTAGTTACGTCTTTCCCCCATATTGGCTTCCCTCTTGCCTAAAATCTATATTGTCTTTCCTAACATTTTAAATATAAATGATTGAAACTCATACAAGTTTACCATACTTTAAAATTAAGATAGTCCTAATTATATTAAAATATAACACTTACGAAGTTAATAAATATTAACTATTTCTACTTATTTTTAATCATTTAATAATTCTGATAAAACACGTTTGATTTTTTTTTATTTTAGAAATCATACGGGCTATAATAATTAATATGACTATATTAACAATACTTAAATTAAAATTTATTTAAAGGAATGCTACTGTATTACAATAATTGTAAAACACGTATGTAATAATAACTCGGAATAATATAATAATTATTTAAAACTGCTCATCGCGTTATCGATGTCGGCGTCTTGTCACTTTTATTTAGTCCTGTCACTATTATTTTATTAGCCGTTTAAGTATAGTTTGATTTCAGATAATGCAGATTTTAATGTGCCATTTGTGGTTTTTTTATTGGATTTTTTTTGCATATTTGGTATATTCTATGAAGTGATTTTAAGTGCTCCTGACCATTTTTCAATTATTAAAGTGTAATTAATTAGTGTATAGTATTTGTATTATGAGTTTGTTTATTTTTTATGAAATGTACTTTTTCCCATTAAAATAAACATAGCTTACTAGATCACTAGCTAGCCGTTTTTAAATACAGGGTGTTAATTAAGTATCTGGTCAAACTTCAGGAGGTGATTCTTTGAGTGTTTTAAGGTAAAAAGTTCATATAAACATGTGTCCGGAAATGTATAATTTTAAAGATACAGGGTGTCAAGGTGTTTTCTAATAGACCTTTTTTATTAATATCCCAAAGATCCATTGACCGATTTTGTTGAAATTTCGCCATGTTGTGAACTTTGATAAGTTAGCACTAATTAAATGATAATTATTATTTACAACAATATTCAAAGGATAAAATCTTATCCCAATAAATATTTAGCAACGCCTTGAATTCATGTGTTTTTACGCCTGTTGGCGGTGGAAACCATGCAAGCGTTTTCTTTGGCCTAAGTTGTTAATTAAAAAAATAATAATCATAAAAAATATAGGTCCTAATAGCCTAAATTTTAGCAAAATGTATCAGCAGATCCGATGAGATCCGAGTTGGAACGATCCATGTTTTGGAACTTAATGATTTAATTAATTATTCCCTTTAATGCATTTACCTATCCTACGCGCCAAGAAAAAATATTGCATTAGTCTAAATTTATTATTTATATGATTCCACTCTCTCACCTATAATTTGTCCCTTGCTTCTCATACGGAAAGAGTTAGATTAAAATAGCCAAACTGTACCTAACAACCCATATGCCTTGACGCATATTCTTTTTTATAATAATATGGGCTTTCTTTATCCGCCGGCCCAGACAAACATCCATTTCCATAAAATAGTTGGCCCACAGACACACACACACACACTGATAAATTAATAAGACCTCATTTCGGCCCTCAAACGTCCTTCGATGATCAATGCCGGCTAAACTATCGACTACGTGTTGACAAGTTGATTAGGCAGGTTATTGAACTCGTGTGGCATCGAGCATGTCGTTTTTTCAAAGATGGGTCCCATATAAACGCGGCCAGAAGTATTTTCAATACTAAAAATTACAAACGAACATTTAACAAATTAATATAATCTATTGATTCTGGAGTTGCCAGTAGGAAATCTTCTCGTCTACCGTTATAAGCCGTTTCAGGGCATTCTTCCACGATATGTTTGTAATTGATGGTCGGATTTTTACCGCACTCGCAGGAGGGGCTTGGACTTTTGCCCCATTTGTGTAAAGTATAGGCGCATCTGCCATGCTGCGTTCTAATTCTATTTGGCGTGCACCAGGTTTTCCTTGGTAAGTCAAAACCTGGTGGTGGGTTGGTGATGCATGGCATGTCACTGCTTTGTTTCGACTAGCGATGGGAACTATCGAATGAATTAGACTATCGAATGGTTAATGAATGAATTATTTCAACTATCGAATGGTTTTATTCGAATAAAATCATTCATTCATTTGTATACTAAAGCGTATGTGACAACCTCGCCGTGCGACCAAATGGTTATCGTTGCGCCACGACTATCGAATGCTTTTGATAAATGAAATTTAGTATTCGTTTGATTTTTTTATGCGTCAGTGCATTATTAGTTCTTCCAAATTTTTATAACTTCACCGTATAAATACTGTGCTATTTTTGCGTTTACTAAAATAGTTAAAATACTAAAATAGTAGTTATTTTTTAATTTTATTTATTGACGATTGTGTGCATGTGCAGGTGGTCAAAATTTTTCCGAAAAGTTGTGTGGTTTTCCGTAGTCCGATCTTTCAATTATTTAATTTTATATGGTATATGGTCTATTTTTTAATGGGAAATTTTGAGAAGTAGCAATTTTTAAGAGAGATGAGATGAACTTAAATTAATTTTAAAAGTACATATTTGTATTTTAGATGTTTTAATAATATGAATTAGTTGAACTTAATAATCATATTAAAGTAATGTGGTTAAGTAAATGGTTATCGAACTCAAACTATGGGGTGAGAAAATTAAAATGAAAGTTTTACACGTGCCAATTTAAAAAAAAAGTTAACGATGTTTGTATTTTGTTTATGCTAATTCTCTTACATGTAGTTTTTGCGAAGAAATATTTCATTTATTTTTTAAAGTAAATGCCAGTAAAAGTAAATATAATTTTTAAATAGTAATATAAAGCACCTAATATAAATAATTTTGATTTCTAATTTTTTATTTATATTTTCGTTCCATTACACTGCATGATTAGAAAATTAATAAATGTTTATATTTCATGATTTTAAAATTTGTTGTTAATATAACAAATTAGTTCTGTAATTATTATTATTCAATAAACCAACGTTGCCAAAAAATTTAGAGACTATATTATTTTTAAATAGGATCTAATATAAATAATTTTGACATCTAATTTGTTGTTTATATTTTGCTAATACTTAAAAAAAATATTTATATTAAATCATTTTAAATTTTGTTGTTAATAGGTATAACAAATTATTACTGTTATTATTATTTATTAAACCAGTCTTTGCTTAAAAACATTAAAAATCATTTTCTTACATCCAAAATAACAAGTATTATTGCAGTGTAACAACAGGATATTAATAAAAAAAAATTCAGAATATATAGACATACTATCCCTAACTAACTAAAGCCAAACAATAATATTCTTTGCTAATATCAACTAATACCAAAATATGGCAACAGCGCCCTTCATAATGTATTTTCTGTGTAAATACTAGCACCTCAATAAAAAAAATAATGTGTCGTTATCTATATCTGACTCCGCAAAAAATCAAAGATGCCGGCTTCTTTCATAGCATTGCCACCGACCGCTGTCGGGTTTGGAAACCTACGTCGCCGGGCGACAACTAAAATTCAGTTAATATTTTATTATAATCGATCCTGACGAATGAATGAATTTCATAAATGAATGAATTTTATAAATGAATGGTTTTTGCTGCCGAATTACTAGAATACAATATTTCAAGGCAGATGACGGATCTATTCGATAATTTTTATTCGAATAGTTTTCAACGAATGTTTTCTTACTAACTATCGAATTATTCGAATGAATTGCAACTATCGAATGTTTCGATAGTATTCATTCGATAGTTCCCACTACTAGTTTCGACGTCCATTCCTGATACCAAGCGTCGGTGATGCTCCATTCGTCCTCAATTACATTTAGTGTGGTTTTGGTGGGTGGTGTTCTGGAGTATGTTTGTTAAGGGTACATCATGGAAGAGTGTTTGAGACTGACCTTGTGAGTAAGTGAGCTTCTGAATGAATGCATAATGTGTTCCTGGAGTGTCTCCTTCAGTTCCTTAATTACAGTCTCCGACTTCCCAATAGCCAGAGGCGTACAATATACTTTTTAATATTTTTAGGGTAAAGTTCATTAAGAAGGTAACTAAAGTCTAGACGTTACAATATTTGTGTAAAGAAACGGACATGACTAACAAAGCTATATTATTTTACAATAGGGACTTTCGGCTAATATTACTTAAAAGGTGGTTTATGACTAAGAGTTTGGTTGACGGCGAATTACTCTTAAGGGTAGTGAATGTTTTTAGAAGCCCTTGATAGTGGAAAAAACTTGATACAGATCGACTTTTAGATGCACAACCAAATTTTTACAGTGGTGTAACTTAAAACAGATAAAAACTTTCCTAAAGGTAATATTATAATCTAATTAATCTAAGCAGGGATACAAAAATCTGTACGACTCTTAAATGATCATGAGTGATTCTGGAGAATATTTTTTAAAGTTCAAGTGATTTTCAAACTCTGCAATATGATGACAACAATCAACGACGTTAAAAAGGATCATCAACTTTTAAGTCATTTAAGAGTCCTACATGCATATAAAGCTGGCAAATTTTGGTTATATGTTATACAAGATATCTGGAGCAGTTGAAAAAACTTGATGCTCATAAAAAATTTAGTCCATAAAATCATAGAGATACAAAAGGATTTTCTTCCAAGAAACCAACATATTTTTTTAAAATTAATATCTAGTTTATTTTTTTTTTTTTGATATTAGCTGTTCCAAACCAAACCAAACCACGGCTTGGCATTTAAAGTCCTGTCTAGATATTTGGCTGTATATTGACATAAAATATAGCTTGGCTATTGAAGTAAACCAAAATATCCAAAAGTTCTAATATTAAAAAAAATCGATCTCATTTTAAAAAGTTTATAAAAAAAGCATTAAGAGTCCTCATTTCTTGCTAATTATTAGTCGATAATAGTATTAATTTTACATTACACGTTATTTTACATTGACATTAATTTTCAAAAGTAAAACAAAGAAGCGTTCACAGTGTTTTACTTGATTTCTCCTCAATGCAAAACATTAACATTGGCGTTACATAATCAATAGCATTGTTATATCTGTGGTTATATCAACGCCATATTGTTAAGTCTAGAACTAAACGTAATTTCTGCCCATCGTAAAGTTAATTCTTAGCAATTAGTGTTTAATTACAATGCGGCATACAAACATCCTGTATTATGTAGATGCCCCAACGTTTCATGGAGAAACTATTGAACTAAACCTATAGTCTATGTAGAAATGGTTGAAAACAGATAACTATGGTTGCCCTTGTAATATTGATAAAAATAAATTATAGAAGAATAGAAAAATTAAATACTAGAATAAAAAAATAGAAGTATGTTAAACCTAAGTTATGTACGAGGATGTATTTCAGGAATATATTTTAACTTCTATACGGTGGCTCAAAAAAGTGTTGATGTGGATGATTTTTTTTAAAAGGAACGCTCTGTATATTATTGCATTTTTGGCTGCCTTTCAGATCACTCTACATAATCCTAAGATATGAGTAAATATATTTCGATAATTTTAGAGATCTTAATAAATAAATAAAAAAAATATATTTTTCAACCTTCCTAAAAAAATTATTACAAATATAAGAACAGTCTTGAAATCAAAACTATATTAGGTATTTACTTTAGATGGTCTATACCCTTGTTTATATTATACAAGGTCTATACTTACTTTGCTATAAATATGGTAATCTTAAATCAAACATTAAGGTCTTCAAAATTCTACGCCAAACTTTCTAAAATATAAAATAATTTTTCCCTGTTTTTTTTTAATACTCTGTATATTATTTTTTTATTAGATGGAGAGTTAAAAAATAAACATTTTTTGTATTTAAAGTATTTAAACTTTTTTATTGGTATCTGGTTTTTATATCTTGTGTACCAACCTTTAGGACTGTAAGGATTGTCTATTTGTATTATTTGCGTGAGATAGCAAAACCTCGTTGCAAAACAGCAAAATAGTTTTAAAAAAATTATGCCTATAGATAAGATTTCTAAAAATAAATTTTGGTCATTAAAAAATTCTTGAATAACTACTAAATACGCAATAGTTACATGGATAATTGATATGGTGTTTTTTCCAACCCAATTTTATGTGAAATGTTCAGTTATAAGCATACTTAAAACCTTTATAAAAATACCTATAGTTAAAATAGAAATTATTTATAGTCTTTTAAAATTAAAGAAATAACATTATTCATGAGTATGCTCTTATTTTAAATAACATAATTATAGATTACAGTTGAGGGTTGGAACCTTTGGTGTTACACAGCAAAATAAAAACACTAAATCACCACAATATACCAAAACACTTTTACTTTTACAATGGACGCGCGTTTCGCTAACTATGTTAGCATCATCAGCAGATGATTATAAACTAAAGTACAATCTACAAGTTGAGCGTTTATATACTCGCCCAGTGGGCACCGAGTGGGCGTGGCAAAATCTATCCGACCGAGTCAGAACCCACTGAGCGTAAAGGTTGTCGCCCACTAGAACGCGGCGCGGCGCGGCGCTGGGAAGAGATTTTTTTCCGGCTGCGAAGGAACTGCGCCCACTATAGCGCGCTTTTGAAACGCGGCAACGCTATTTAGTTATAGTCGAAGTGTTTTTTACTTACTGTAGTTTAGTTTTTAAAGCAATGAGTTCAAGTACGGACGAAAGCGTATTTTTTGTGCTCTTCTAACAGAGGAAGAGGAAGAGGGGGTAAGGAAAAGTTTGGACTCATACGATTAACAAAAAAAGAAAGAAGTTTGGAAATTTTACCATCTTTTTCCAGATTTAATAAAAGACAAGATCATTTTTTTCAGTATTACAAAATATAAAGGAAACATTTTACGCACTCCTCAATTGAGGGTTTTAGAAGCAAAACACCGAGCATCTCTACTCATCATATTTTTTCAGAAGAGACAAATTACTAATACTTTTGATAATTCTTATTTATTCTGATGTGTATATTAGTTATGTGGTGAAAAAAACCCTGATCTTTTTTATATATTTAGGTAATTAGAATTTAAAAATTGGAGATTGTCACTTTTGTTAAAAAGTGGAGATTGCCGGTTTTGCCTCTACACCCCTCAATTATATTAAATCTTTGATAGAACGGCATTTCGTCCATCTGTCTCTAGTGAGGGAAGACTTAAAAAAATATCATATTCCTTTATGAAAATCGATTTGCCTAATTTACCTTTAAAAATACAATTCTACCATTGATACGTATCACTAGTTCCTAGTCAAAAAGCCAACTGAAAAGACTCGAATGCAAAATTATTTCCAATGTGAGTACGCACACTGCAACGCGCCAAAACGGCGGAGACGGAAAAAAGTTGCTAGAGAAGTCTTCCGACTTCTTGACGGAAATCCCGCGGCGCGCTTCTGCGCTGCGCGCTCTAATATGCGTTGGTCCATTTAAATACATGGCAAGCAGACAAAAGAAATTTTCACATGGCGCCGCGCCGCGTCGCGCTGCGGTCTAGTGGGCGACAACCTTAACAGTTAGATTTCCGCCACTAGAGTAGTAGGAACAAACAACTTGAAGGAATTGGATCGTTGTCTCTGTTTATACTATCTTTACATTTATTAATTCTGATGCTTTCATATGCATCTAATTGCCTGTAATTTGAGACTTGTTTAATTAATTTTAAATTATTAAGATCTATACAATGTTCTTTATCAACAATATGTTCGGCAACGCAAGATTTATCCGGTCTACCATATCTTATCTGAGCTAAATGTTCTTTAAATCTAGTTAATATTGATCTTCTAGTTTGCCCAACATATTTCTGATTACAATCTTTACAAGAAATTTCATAAATACCTGACCTTTCCAGTGGAGGTGTGGAGGTTCAGTTTTTAATCATCTGCTGATGATGCTAACATGGTTAGCGAAACGCGCGTCCAGTGTAAAAGTAAAAGTGTTTTGGTGTATTGTGGTGATTTAGTGTTTTTATTTTGCAACATAGTTATAATTAAATTAAAATAATAATTAAATTAATATAAAAATTAAATTTCTATATATACAAATTAAAATAATTATAATTCTTAACTTACTCTAACTAACATAACTAAATACAGAAAATTTATCCTACAAAATACATTTGACTAATGTTTAAGTAAATTTCTTTGAATTGTGCACTGGAATATGATATAAATATTGTCTTATTGTGTTCTTTTTCTCTGTCATTTAAACTAATTACAATGGATTGTATGGCTCCCCTCACCTGGAAAGTTCTTGAAGTTTTTTCGTTTTTTGTTGAACTTAAATTTAGCATTATTGCTATTTATGATTGTAATTTAGTTTTAATTTTCAAACTAACTTGCCATAAGTTGTCTGTGATTGAATAATTGTGATAAGAGTAGAAATAACTTTTTAACCTTTTTTAAAAAGAATTTAAACCTTTTAATTTGTTTGTGATTGTATTTTATATTTTGACCTCTATATGACTTTATTAGAATTTGTTTACTATTCTGATTGTAATTATTTTAGCTTTCTGGGCCTGAAGATGGGAATTATTAAGTCCTGAAACATGTCGCCCCCTTCTTTTTTTGAAGCAAATTAAATTTGAAATAAACATCTTAAAAGGTTGTGAGTTTTTTGAGTCCCCTATCCCTCGTCAGAGGTTTTACTTTAATAATATTTCCATAGTTTAACCAAAAGTATTACAAGCCTGGTATTACAAATTAATTTAAGGTACTATCGGAAATAACAAATATCCATCTTATCCGATAGTCAAGCGATCACCTCAGTAACCATCAATTTGAAGTTTTTTTTGAAGAATGTCAGAGGAGTTGACTAAATTAGGCAAAGAAAATAAAGTCCTCCTATTCTGGGTGCCAGCCCATCTATGGATAGATAAAAAAGTAATGAAAGAAAAAGCAAACAATCTAGCTAGAAAAGGAGCGAACACTCCACTAACTGGATCACAACCGTTCTGCTTCCCATTGGGAATCCTCCAACGCTTAAGACACTTGAAGAAATTTCTCAGGACATCAAAGAGATTTTTCTAGATTTAAGTAAGAACAATCTTCGGATTGTTATGGTTTTTTTTACCAGGACATACATACCATAATGTACACCTCAGTAGATCGAAGCTAAGACACAACAGCGAATGCAGATTCTGTGGGGAAAATGGGGGAACACCAAACCAAATCCTCACGGAGTGCGTTGAGACAACATCCATTCGTGCTGTGAACTTTGGTACGACTGATATTGCTGATGGAGAGCTAACCTCTGTAAAATCTTTTCAAATACTGGTTTTTGTCAAAGCTCTGAGACTGTCTGCTGAATTAGAACTCAACAAAAGGGGACACAATAGATCTATAAGGTCGCTGTGATTAGGCCCCCGCCTATTCTATACAATCTGTATAGAGGAGTGCTTTAAGTCCTTCTCGGATACAAACCTCGGAATTTATTTACTGTGAACGAATTTTTATAAAACTTTTTGCATTGTTAATAAGATATATTATAAAGTTTACCCATTTAAATTCATTGTTTTCACTTGAGTATTTCAATAAACACACAGGTACAAATATTACAAATGCATACATACAAGATGGCTCCGTGTTCCAAAACAGCTCTGTATCAGGAATTCTATTTGAGATTTTCACTCCAAACCTTTTACAAAATATGTGTTTAAAAAATATTTTTATAGATATACAGGATGAGTCAAATATATTTTTAAACTTAAGTTTTAGTTTTTCAAATTACTTAAATGCTTTATATTATTATTTGTTTAGTTCAGTGAATTTGCTATAAAATTCCTGTTCCAAAAATACCTTAATACCATAGAGTATACTGAGTGGTTTTTGAATTATGACCACGTCCATGAGGACGTGAACCTAGACGTCCAGGAACCTTCGTATGAGAACTTCTAATCGAGACGATCGACTTATTGTAAGTTTATCGCTAAGAAACCGTCGTTTGCCAGCTCCTTAAATTTTTAACGAATTTCACCTAAGGAACGTACATATTAACTAACGGACTATAAGAAGACTAAATGAAGCAAATATGTCAAGAAGGCTTGCTTCGGGACCAGAACTTACTAGATCTGTTGACTAGGATAAACAGAAAAGGCATGGTCTTAATGTAAACATTACGAAAAAATGTTGTGTGTTTTCTTCAAAAGCGAAATCTTGACCAAAAATAAAGCTAATGAGATGAACCGAAAAGCAAACTATCGAAAAAGGATGTAAAGGTGATAAAGTGATTTTTGAATTTCTTGCTGTTTTAACATATTCCACAGGGTGTTTCAAACTTTCACCAAAATGTCAACATTTTGTTTTCCCTCGTATAATGAACAGATGAGTTTCATTTTTAATTTAGAAAGAGATACTAAAAAGTCAAATAATTTGGCTACATACTACTGCTTAAAGAATCATCAAAATCGGCCCATTAGAACAAAATATATTAAACTTTAAAGTAGATCAAAGTTTTAAGATGCCAATTTTTCATGCCGGCGAATGCATTTGAAAAACTATACATTTTAGTCATATACTTTTCTAATGAAACTAGCCTTTATTTTTTTACTAGAATCCTGGCTGTTCCGAAAATCAATTATTATATAAGGTGTTCCATTACAAAAAACACAACCTTGATGTGTAACTTTTTTTTGGGGACACCCTGTAGAACTCTATATAATTTTAGAAAATGCTTTAAATTGATTTACATAAGCTTACAAAATTTCATTTCAATATAAACTTTTGTTCTCCTTGTAAAAACCGTGTCATATATGACGCGCCACCCTGTATAATTCGATTTCAATCAAAATTTCAATGATTAGAATATAAGTAGAATAGGTATAGCTTACATTAGATTCATTTATTTCAATAAATTTTCTTATAAAAAATATTAAAAAAGCTAAAAAATTAGGGATATAACTAAGAATTTACTAAAATTACTAAAATTAAAAACAACGAAAAAAAAATGGGTAAACATTTTAGTATTTTATCTATAAAACACAATACAGAAGGTTTTCATTAATACATTTACAGTAATTGAATTCCGAGGTAAAAGTCTCTCGGCACTCCACTAACAATTAATTTAAGATAGGTATTTCATATTTTTAAGTATGCATTTTTATTCAAAAGGATTGAAATTTGATTTTTATGTTTCAGGTTTTCAGAAAGAAATCGAGAATGGCCAAGGCAGCTTCAACCAAACAATCCAAGACGCCCAAAGAAGAGAACCACAAAAACAATCATGAATCAAAGCCAAAAGAAAAATCGGTGGAATCGATGAACTGGACGGAAAAATACTATTTCCTCAAAGAAAACATTACGGTAGAACCTATGCTGGCTTGCTACATCATACCGAGCGTTTTCGCCAGCCTGGCCACTCAAAATCTGAACTTGGAAAAGGCCTGTAGAGTTAATTTAGGTTATTCGACTGAGGTCTGTGATGCTCTTAGTGCTAGGAATACACGTAAGTTTTTTATATATGTTATGTTGTTAGTCTATAAATGCATTTCTAGATTTCAAATATCTACCTGCTAGTAGCCCAGTCAAATTAGAGAAATCGGTCGAAAAAAATGCCACAGTTTTGAAAATGGTTTTAAATAATTTCTCTAGACTTGGGCTGATATGTGTCAAAAGTTCTCGATAGACGATGAGCTCGAGGAGAGGGGAGGATTAAATGTCACTTTTATGACTCTTTTTAGCTTATATCTCGGAAAATATGACACCTACAAAAAATACCCACAGAAAATTGAAGCTCAGAAAATTCTCTACAAAATTGGCTGAATGCATTTTTTTCCTAGGTACCTTTTAAGAGTAACAGGGTTGACAAAATTAACACTATTTCTCATATTCTATTTTCGCATTTAAAATCCAATAATTAAAGTCTAAATTTAACCTTTCATATTAATAATGGTAATATTAAGGGGTCCTTATGTTATAAAAATATACGAAATAATATACATGTACTGATTTCTTTCGAAAATCGACAACTATGAAACTATGATCCCTTCCCCGACACAAACGGTACATTGTGAGACAGGAAATTGTAGAGAGAAACAAGCCCTATAACATAGCATACAACATTTTAATGAACAGTGCTTTCCATAAAATCAATAAATTGAAAAATATATGAAATAATATACATGTACTGATTTCTTTCGAAAATCGACAACTATACAACTATGAACCCTTCCCGGATACAAAGGGTGCATTGTGAAACAGGAAATTGTAGAGAGAAACAAGCCCTATAACATAGGATACAACATTTTAATGAACAGGGCTTTCCATAAAATCAATAAATTGAAAAATATACGAAATAATATACATGTACTGATTTCTTTGGAAAATCGACAACTATACAACTATGAACCCTTTCCGGATACAAAGGGTACATTGTGAAGCAGGAAATTGTAGAGAGAAACAAGCCCTATAATATAGGACACAACATTTTAATGAACAGTGCTTTCCATAAAATCAATAAATTGAAAAATATACGAAATAACATACATGTACTGATTTCATTCGAAAATTGACAACTATAAACTATGGTCTCTTCCCCGACACAAACGGTACATTGTGAGACAGGAAATTGTAGAGAGAAAACAATCCCTATAACATAGGATACAACATTTTAATGAACAGCGCTTTCCATAAAATCAATAAAATGAAAAATATACGAAATAATATACATGCACTGATTTCTTTCGAAAATCGACAACTATAAAACTATGAACCCTTTCTGAACACAAAGGGTACATTGTAAAACAGGAAATTGTAGAGAGAAACAAGCCCTATAACATAGGATACAACATTTTAATGAACAGTGCTTTCCATAAAATCAATAAATTGAAAAATATACGAAATAACATACATGTACTAATTTCATTCGAAAATTGACAACTATAAAACTATGGTCTCTTCCCCGACACAAACGGTACATTGTGAGACAGGAAATTGTAGAGAGAAACAAGCCCTATAACATAGGATACAACATTTTAATGAACAGCGCTTTCCATAAAATCAATAAAATGAAAAATATACGAAATAATATACATGTACTGATTTCTTTCGAAAATCAACAACTATACAACTATGAACCCTTTCTGAACACAAAGGGTACATTGTAAAACAGGAAATTGTAGAGAGAAACAAGCCCTATAACATAGGATACAACATTTTAATAAACAGGGCTTTCCATAAAATCAATAAATTGAAAAATATACGAAATAATATACATGTACTGATTTCTTTCGAAAATCACCAACTATGAAACTATGATCCCTTCCCCGACACAAACGGTACATTGTGAGACAGGAAATTGTAGAGAGAAACAAGCCCTATAACATAGGATACAACATTTTAATGAACAGCGCTTTCCATAAAATCAATAAAATGAAAAATATACGAAATAATAAACATGTACTGATTTCTTTCGAAAATCGACAACTATACAACTATGAACCCTTTCCGGATACAAAGGGTACATTGTAAAGCAGGAAATTGTAGAGAGAAACAAGCCCTATAATATAGGACACAACATTTTAATGAACAGTGCTTTCCATAAAATCAATAAATTGAAAAATATACGAAATAACATACATGTACTGATTTCATTCGAAAATTGACAACTATAAAACTATGGTCTCTTCCCCGACACAAACGGTACATTGTGAGACAGGAAATTGTAGAGAGAAACAATCCCTATAACATAGGATACAACATTTTAATGAACAGCGCTTTCCATAAAATCAATAAAATGAAAAATATACGAAATAATATACATGCACTGATTTCTTTCGAAAATCGACAACTATAAAACTATGAACCCTTTCTGAACACAAAGGGTACATTGTAAAACAGGAAAATGTAGAGAGAAACAAGCCCTATAACATAGGATACAACATTTTAATGAACAGTGCTTTCCATAAAATCAATAAATTGAAAAATATACGAAATAATATACATGTACTGATTTCTTTCGAAAATCGACAACTATACAACTATGAACCTCTCCCGGATACAAAGGGTACATTGTGAAACAGGAAATTGTAGAGAGAAACAAGCCCTATAACATAGGACACAACATTTTAATGAACAGTGCTTTCCATAATATCAATAAATTGAAAAATATACGAAATAACATACATGTACTGATTTCTTTCGAAAATCGACAACTATGAAACTATGATCCCTTCCCCGACAGAAACGGTACATTGTGAGACAGGAAATTGTAGAGAGAAACAAGCCCTATAACATAGCATACAACATTTTAATGAACAGTGCTTTCCATAAAATCAATAAATTGAAAAATATACGAAATAATATACATGTACTGATTTCTTTCGAAAATCGACAACTATACAACTATGAACCCTTCCCGGATACAAAGGGTACATTGTGAAACAGGAAATTGTAGAGAGAAACAAGCCCTATAACATAGGACACAACATTTTAATGAACAGTGCTTTCCATAAAATCAATAAATTGAAAAATATACGAAATAACATACATGTACTGATTTCATTCGAAAATTGACAACTATAAAACTATGGTCTCTTCCCCGACACAAACGGTACATTGTGAGACAGGAAATTGTAGAGAGAAACAAGCCCTATAACATAGGATACAACATTTTAATGAACAGCGCTTTCCATAAAATCAATAAAATGAAAAATATACGAAATAATATACATGCACTGATTTCTTTCGAAAATCGACAACTATAAAACTATGAACCCTTTCTGAACACAAAGGGTACATTGTAAAACATGAAATTGTAGAGAGAAATAAGCCCTATAACATAGGATACAACATTTTAATGAACAGTGCTTTCCATAAAATCAATAAAATGAAAAATATACGAAATAATATACATGCACTGATTTCTTTCGAAAATCGACAACTATAAAACTATGAACCCTTTCTGAACACAAAGGGTACATTGTAAAACAGGAAATTGTAGAGAGAAACAAGCCCTATAACATAGGCTCAGACTTATAATTTTGAACTGTACTGTGTTATTCTTAATTATTTTACTTAAGCGTCTTAGGTCATAATTAGTTTTAAAGAAAACTTTTTAAAATATTTTAAATTTAGAAATATCTTTAGGAGTTTTCACCTTGACTCTTTGAGTTATGTTATAAGTATTTATAAAATGATTTATATTCTTTATTGCGTCAATTCGATATAGGTTCATCATCATTTTCAACTTATTCAACCATTTCCAATTATGGTGTAGCCTCCCTCACATACTCTCTTTGTAGTTGGGCCCATTGTTGTCTATTGTTGGCTATGCTGGCCCAAGTTATCCCTGCTAATTTCCTAATATCATGGTCCCATCTCAGGTTTGGTCTTCTTCAAGGTCTCTTAATTCCTCGTGGGTATCATGCTGTAATTTTTGTGGTCCATCTGTTGTCCTTTCTTCTTGTCAGGTGTGCTGCCCATTGCCATTTGAGGGATTTGACTCTGTGTATGACATCTATTACCGGGGTCTATTGTCGTATCCACTCTATTATTTTATGGTCTCTCTTGGTTATTACCAGCATATATTTCGTTCCATTGAACTTTGTGTGACCCCTGTAGTTTCCTTATGATGTCCTTTTTAAGTGTCCAGGTTTCGCATGCATAGGTTATGAGTGGTAGTAGTGGTAGTACACATTGGCCATTGGTCGAATGTTTTCTACTTTAGATAGAGTGACATTCTAGATTTAAATATGATTGAGTTTCTTTCATAAGTACTCCAGGCTAGCTTAATTCTTTTGTTGAATAGGTTAGTATCCACTCTTTTCTTTTACGGCCTATCTCTCTTGGTTATTCTAAGCATAATCTTCGATTGAGCGTTGTGCGACCATTTTAAATGTCTAGGTTTCGCATGCCTAGGTCATTACTGGTAGTACACATTGATCGAATATACAATCATAGTGATACAATATAGGATAAATTATATTAATAGCCTCACTATGCCTTTACTTTTGAAGAAATATGGATGTTTTTATTAATGTTGTTATCGTACCTATTATGTAACTAAGAATGACTTTGCATTGTTGGTGAGGTAATAAATGTTCAAAGTCCTTAAACAAGTGATTATTTCATGACTGGTTAATTTTTTTTTATTATTTCATGGTATATGATTTGCTAAATACAGAACTGAACCTTAAAGTATATTTTTATTTAGTAGAAACACATCCAGTAACATAATCTGATTTAATGTATACTACAGACCACAGTGTTTTAAGTCTGACTGAAGAATATTTTTGTAATTTTCGAAAATTTGATGGAGAGAATTCAAATACCTGTATATACTTAAACAGAAATAATCAATTATTAAATAAAACCTACAAAAATAACAACAAAACGAATAATACAAATAGACAGCACTGTAAAAAAAAAGAAAAAAATTAGTCTGTGTAAAAAAAATATCTTATTTTTTACGCAGGTCTATTTTTTCTGTTTAATTAATTTTTTTTTACTATCCGCTAGGTTTTGATATTATAGGTTCCTTATCCACATTAAACAGTTTTCAATTTATTTAATTTTTTTTTAAAACATATTTTTTTTAGACTATTACGCTAGACTAATGATTTCCGACATTTTGATGGCTAAATTGGGGAACAGCTATAACCACTATTGAATGACTTTCTATTTTTTTTCGTTACATGCGAAAATATTATTTTGTAACAAATAGCTTTTTACTACAAAAATCCTAAAAAATCTCAAAAATAATATATTAGGGTAGGGAAGTTCTTCGTTACTGTCCAAAGTAGTGATGTAAGGAATATCACTTTTTATACATTCGCAAATGCAATTCATCTGCTTTTGTTTTTTTCTTTGATTTACTTATTATAATTTTCTGATTTTATTATAATTATCAGTGCTTTAAGTAATTCAACTGAAATTTTTAGGTTGAAATTTACTGTAATTGCTACATATTTTAATGCTAAAAAAGTGTTGACAGATTCACCACGGACGTGCAAAATTTTGCTAGTTATGGCTCATATGTTTTTTTTAGAAAAATATTCTAGTCCCTGGTGAATATTTCGACACTCTTTTAGCATTAAAATATGTCGCACTTATAGTAACTTTTATCCTCAAAATTTAATTGGATAGAGCACTTGAATGAAAATTATAATAAATAAAGAAAAATGAAGATTTTAACTCCCTGTAGCTACCAAACAAAGCAGAATCGGATATATGTTGATATAAAAATATAAATACATAATAGATTTACTCAATCTAAAGATTTCAAAAATGATTGTGTAAATAATAGTTTAGTAATACAAATAAAAATAATCAACGTGTTTGAATTTCAGAAAACTACACAGTAGAAGAAGAACAAGTACAACAATTAGTAGCTTCGATGGGAGTATGGAAGACCATTCTCCAAAGTGCACTTCCCGCTTTTCTGATCATGTTCGTGGGGTCATGGAGTGACAGGTGGGGCAAAAGAAAACCCTGCATGATTCTGCCCATCGTGGGTGAACTGCTCACGTCCATAGGACTCATAGTTTGTACATATTTTTACTACGAACTGCCCATGGAAGTGGCTGGGTTTGTAGAAGGCCTTTTTCCAGGTAAAGTCATTGTTTTTTTATTCTATGAATTTTTATATAATCTATTTTACACTCGTACAAACCATAGAATGTAACTCCACTTTATAAAACATAAAAATGTTGTCAGAAAGTGTTGATGCTAGAAGACTAATTTAAAATAGTTGGTACTACAACAGGTGGCACTCAGTGATTAGGTGTTTGCTGTTTCCCTATTTTTCTCACAGAAATCTACATCCGCCGTTGTTTCTTAATTTCAATCTACTGAGATTGTGCTTACTTAAATCAACGTTGTAAGACCTCTAAGAGAGTATTTTAACCATTGGAGGATTCCCATTCCAGGTTATGGATGGGGTCTTCCAGAGCTTCTTTCTTGAGTTCCGCTTTAAGTTGATTTCCACTTGGGAAGCAGAACGGTTCTGATCCAGTTAGTGAATTGTTCCCTCCTTTTCTAGCTAGATAGTTTGCTTTTTCATTACCTTCTATCCCTTGATGGGCTGGTATCCAGAGTAGGAGAACTTTATTTTCTTTGTCTAATTTGTTCACATTCTCTAGACATTCTTTGAACAACTTCAAATTGGTTATTACTGAGTTGATCGCTTTTAAGGCTGCTTGACTATCGGATAAGCTAGCTATTTCTTGTTTTCGATAGTTCCCATGTTGGTTAGAACGATATAGTGTAGATTTCTGCCTGAGGGATGCTGGGGTAGGTGCCTATTGGTTCGGAATATTTAGTTTTCTGCCCAAATACTTTTGTACCTGTTCCTGCTTTAGTCTTGGAAGCATCGCACATTATGGGATGGTATTTTAACAGTAATTTAAATCAATAATGTCCTCCTAATTTTAGAGGAGAGAAAAGAAGCGGCACAAAAAATATGTACACATTTAGCAAGTATATTCATGCGTTAATATGATAAAGAGATAACAATAATATTTGTTGGGGAACAATAAAAATCAATCTTTCGTTAAAAATTTTACGAAAAAATACCATGTATGTATACAAACCAAACCAAAATGATGTATTAAAAGTATCATTTACTTAAAAGCAAGAATGGAGTTAGCAGGTTATATACATATATATATATATATATATATATATATATATATATATATATATATATATATATATATATATATATATATATATATATATATATATATATATATATATATATATATATATATGTATATATATATATATATATATATATATATATATATATGGGATATGTATATATATATATACTATATATATATATATATATTAGTTCGCGGATGCCTCGAGCATGCGCACTAAAATTTTAACGAAAATCAACTTTGCGGACAAAAAACTGACAGATTAATGATTGTTGTTCTCTGTTCCATCACGATGCCGAACCAGCTTCGTTACTGTCAAAAGTGTTACTGAGACTACTGCAGAAACTAATTGTCATGCGGCTCTAGAATACTGGAGAAACTCACCCCTGGTTAGAATCAAAATATATTTTCGTTGTGAACCACAGATAACAGAACTAATTTGTGAACCATTTTTTTTACATAATTTCTGTATATTTTGTGTAGAAATTACTAAGAAATCAGTAGTAAGAATTGAATTATTTCTTTGTAGCGTCGATTTAAGTCTTAAGCTTTTTTTATAGAAATGGATGACAATGTTATTTTCATGATGAAATTTTTTGACATATCTACAGAGAGTGAGCTAGTCATTCTAGTGATGATGATGAAAATTTAGAATTATTGTTAGACATTGATCTTCGCCCTAAAAACGCACATTATTTAGGATCAAACTATCCCACAATACATCAATGAGCTCGCAGTGGATCTTTCGAGTAAAGCGACATGTCGCAATGTCTATAGCTGATAAATTTGCAAATAGTATTTATTACTCAGTAAATCGTTCAGGCCGTTACGGAAAATTGAGCGCTCAGGATGTCATTTACATATTTCTTTTGTATCTAATTATAAAATTTCTCGTGTGTAATTGTTCATAATCATAAAAACATTTCCTTTCAACCTTAAAAGCTTTCAGTTTCGATCAAACTGCAAGTTATCGAGATTTAGGGGATCGTTTTGATGTGACAATAAGCACAATATTTCGTATTATTAGACGAAGTTACATATATTGAGCAATTTTCTCTCCGGAAGTGATAACGTGTTTAAACTAGAAAAAAAAGGACATTGCAGCTCATTTTAATAGGAAGGGTTTCCTGGAGGCTATTGGAGCTATAGATGGATCGCATAAAATTGATAAACCTTCAGATGACCCAGATTCATACATGAATAGAAAAAGTTTTTATTCCATTCAGGTAAGAAAACCTCTAATATTTTGTTTTTAGCAGGCTAAGTTAGTATTTTTAAGATTCAGGCAGTCTGTGACCACAACTTACTAATTCGGGATATCTATAAAAAAGATTTCCAGGGTCTGTACATGATAGCCGCGTGTTCCGAAATTCACCATTATGTGCCACACTACAACAAAAATGTGTCAACTTTCATCTATTGGGAGATAGTGGATATCCTCTTTTAACCAATACTACACCATTTAGGGATCGTGGTGAGGGATAGGGATCGTGAGTACTAACACCATTTAGGGATCGTGGACAATTGTCAAGAGCTCAGACTAACTACAATGTTGCTTTGGCTACTAACAGATATATAATTGAACACTGCTTTGGGCTGCTTAAGCAGAAGTATAGGCAATTGTATCATGTTAAACTTAGAAATGTACGTGATATAGTTCATTTATCACTATCAAGCCTGTTGTGTTTTGCATAACTTAGCACTGAAAAGATGATGTGCCTTTGAATCAAAATGATATTGGACACCAGAATGAAATTGTTTTGGGTGACCTTTGGGATAATAATGTTGAGGATCCTGATGAGATACCTGATGATAGAAATGGTGTGAAAAACGAAATGATATTGTAAATATTTTAAATATAAGGTAAATCTATAATTTGGGACTACTGGATAAAATTTCTATTTTTGTAGATTACGAGTTTAACTAGTATTCTAACCATTATTCTCGAATTATGTATAATTTTAATAGTAAATGTTAAGGTAATACATATTTGAGTCTTTGTGTATTAAGTCAATTTAATAAATGTTTAGTAATCACCAGAGTGTTATTTTTACGATCAAACTAACTCCATACTGAATTAATATAATTCTATTATTTTAGTATCTATAAAAATAAACGACATAAAACATTAAATAACATATATAATATATTAAATATAACAAATTATAATTATTTTTTTTAACTGTGGAACTCCATTTGTTGCTTTAACAACTGATTTCTTTCTAAACCTGGGCCAATTTTTTGTTTTTGGATTTCCATTTTTAACTTTCAATTTGTATTCGTTCTTTGTAATATGTTCTTTCTGTTCCCTTATTTTGTCCAGTATTTTATTACGATTAATTATCGTTGATTTCTGTTTTTTATTTCGTCACAGGTTACTGATGAAATAGCTGTATCATCTAATCGGTATGGTGTGAAATATCACCTTTTATCTGCAAAAAATGTTTTTTACTTCTTCAAGAGGTGTCCTACTGTTGGAATCTAGCAGTATAAGTGGATTGACATTTCTTTTCTTTTCAAATATTTTGTCCATTTCGTCACTAAATTGAGTGCCAGGGAGCTACATGCAGGGTTCAGTCTCCAAGTTGCTAAACTTTGTGAAAAGGATAGGACTGGAGAATGTAATCTAAGGATCAGAAGAAGACCACAATAGATCTGAGAAGGTCGCAGTGGATCAGGCCGAAAGCCACCTCTAAGAATCTAATCTAATCTAATCTAGCAGGTTATCACGTTTCACTGACGATATGTGATTGTCAATAAAAGTTAGTTATTCTATTCAATCACTCTTTAGGACACTGTGTATCTAATTATAAAATTTCTCGTGTGTAATTGTTCATAATCATAAAACATTTCCTTTCAACCTTAAAAGCTTTCAGTTTCGATAATACGTTAATTATGTCACATTTTGTTGTTAAAAGTAAAAGTAAACAAATGCGTAAATAAAAAAGTAACGTATGTGAGTGTCATCTAAGAGACCGGTATTCGGTGTTTAAATGAAAACAAAGTCAGCTTTCATACTTTCCTTTCCTAGGTAATGCATATAAGAGGCTATTTACATACTGGGTGTGCAAAAAATCGTGAGCAAAAAAATATGTGCAATCTATTGCATATAGCTGTTCATTCAATCAATTTTGTCTTCTATATTCTATGAAAGTTATTCTATGAATGTGCTTCTATATTCTATGAATTACACTATTGTATTTCTTTTTTCGATTACACTATTGTATTTCTTTATTTAAGAAGTATCTATAGCTTATGTAAATGTGCTATACTTACTGTGAACAACAGTTACTTTTCACTTATTTGCATATATTAAAATTATTATAAATATGTAAGTATTTTGATTTTAAAAAGTTTTTAGTGCCGGTGGTCAGTATCGCTAGAATGACTGCAGTAAACCTGAGGCAAGGTTATACACAGTATTAACAATGGATTTGTTACAATTTATTTATTATATAATTATTTTTTCTTCCCTTTGCAAAACCGAATTAGATATTTGTTTTAATATGTACGCACCTTATTTTCGTATGAAATTTCATCTATTGTAAAAAATTAATGGGAATGAAATAAAATCCTATTTATTGGAAAAATACTATTTTTTTAAAAGTAATTTTAGTCTTTGTGGCTTGGTAAAGGTCTTGTAAAAGTCTGAAATAATGTTATTGCAAGCGTCTCGTGTCTCTACCTTTGTTACCGTTTCATTTTATTAAACAGTTAAACGTTAGTTATAGTTGAAAATATCTTTACTTGGTTGAGGATGTGAAGAATTAATTAATTTGATTAAATATATTAACGCACCTACAGTGTTTTTTCAACAAAAAGATGTTAAGATGCACCAAACACAGACAAACACATGGGGCATGCTCGTGATCATTAAAGCTTGATTTTCATGCATCCATAGACTTAAAATAAAATATAGACTGAGCATCTCATTCATAAATAGCTGGAACATGCGGTCAGACACTGTCTTGTTATTGTTGTGTTATTGTTTTAGGTTATAACGAGTGCGACACGAGCGATAGATAGGTTGTCTCTGTCGTAACGGTCGTTCCCTGACGACTCTGCCGAGAAACACAACACTGTCTTTCGTTTCTCAAGTACACCTGAACTCTCCGTATCATAGCCGGGTAATTTTTTTATTTGAAGCTATAATTAAATTAAAATATATCGTATTTAAACTTTTTTATATTTTATTAAGATTTAGGACAGGTTTTTAAATAAAAGTTTAGAAAAATACAATTTAGAGTCCAAAAGGATAAAATAATAAAATACACGTTATAGAAGAAATTTTATAATCGAAATTAGGTAATTTTTGAAATTAATAATAATTATTAATTTTAGTCAAACATTACAACCCCTAATATAAATCAAAACAGGATCTATTCCACAGATATAATAGAATCGGTGACAGGGAGAGAAAAAAAATATGATTAATTGTAATTTTTTCTGGCTAAGTGATGTCTTATTATGTAAATTAGAAAAACATAATATCTGTTCCATTAAAGCAAGGAAGGTGATAGGAAGTGGATAAAATAAAAACTTTATCATTTATTTAACTCGGTACTGCTTCTTTATTATACCGGGTGCGTCTCAAAAGTGGCTCATCCCCATAATTTTTATATTTTCAAATAAAAAACAAGATTTAGTATGTTAGTATATGAAATAAAAAATTGTACAAACATTTTAAGATTGACGCATTCAATTGTTTTTGGTCAATTCCTGTTTCACCGGAAATGACTATAACTTTTAATTTTTAAACGGCACCCTCGATATATTTCTACTTTATTCGATAGAAAAATGACACTCTGAATAGAATGACATACCATATGTCAACTTTTGACATTTTCGCATATGGTTTAATTGTAATTGTAACACGCGGTTCATGTACAATTTGAATCGAAATACCAAGTGTGTGTATCAATATATTCATAAAAAATGCTTTTTCCAAATATGCTAATGAGTCACCCTTGTTCCATTTGAAAAAATTGACATATTTATGATTAAAAATACGATTTGTACATCTTTTAACCGGCCTGGACAAGACATGAAACCTATTAGACGATCAAAACTATTTTTCCAAGGCTCCTTGATTAAAACTTAGTGGATTGAAAAAACTGGATTGAAATTTAAAATAGGATATGTTTTTTAAACGACAATGTCAAAAGTTGACATATGATATGTCATTCTATTCAGAGACGAATAAAGTAGGAATATACGAGGGTGCCTTTAAAAACCAAAAGATGTAATCATTTCGGTGAAACAGGAAGATACCAAAAATCAATTGAATACGTCAATGATATAATTTATGTCATATACCTACTAACATACAAATCTGTTTTTCTACTGAAAAATAAAAAAGTTATAGGGTGAGCCACTTTTGAGACGACCCGGTATATTAAAAAACATTGTTTCATAATGTAATATCATTTTAAAATTCTTGTATGTTATTTTAGATTCTGAAGATAATTTTAGAATAAACCGGAATATATTTTTAGTCAAAACATTATTAATTATTAACAGGGTTATAATTATGATTTTGTTACAATGTAAGTTGGTAAATAATGTAATGTAAAGAAAAAAATTCAGATTTTACATTTTACTAAAATATTATCTAAATAAGCGCCTTTCTACAACAACGCACTGACTCCCAATGGGTATTGAGAGTTGCCTACCGGTCAAAAATCGTTTCAAGACTTAATTTTAAGTCAAATTTCTTGCAAATTTGGCACTGGCGAACCATATTTTATAGTTTTTGAACAGAAAAAAGTCAATAAAATAAACACTTAAGGACTACAAGCTAAGAAAATGCGTTAATACAGCCGGGGAGATAGCGGCAACAAAGCTTTACCGCACACGTGCGACACGTACTACAAGGTAATAAATGAATGAATAGGCTCCCTATTCTAATCGGTTTTTGTCATATTGTAAGAACTTATCCTTATTAAACAGTATCCGAAATTATAATTTAGTAGTATAAGGACTATTTAATACATCTATGGAATATTAAAACCTACTTTATTAAACTGTAGTATTAATATCTCAATATATGTGTGTAACAAAATCAAAAATATTGATAATATTAAAGACGTGACAACATAGGCTGGATGAGGACCTTTCGGCCTGTACCGAAGAAGTAAACATGTTACGGGTTGTTTGTCCGCGTTGAGATGTAAATAGTGTAGTCTATATTTTATTTTAAGTCTATGCATGCATCCGTTGATACGATATTAATTTTATTGGTAGAATTTAAAGACTTTGATTGGTTAGAAAATAACGCAGTTTTTAAATTTATTGCATTTTCATGCCTCCGTTTATCGGATATACGTTGGTGTTATTTTATATTTTCGTTTCCATAACGATTTTGCTATTTTACATATATTTTTATTAAGGTTAGATTAAATTTGTCAAAAAAGTGTCAAAACGTCCGTTATCGTATGAACGGATCCGTTGACGGGCTGAAGTAAAATATTACGGATGAAAAGTAGCGCGAAAACGCTATGACCAATCAGAGCACCGTCGGACCAACGTATCAACGTATAACCATGGTACAAAGAAAACAAGGTATGATCGATAGCGGCTCCAATTTCGTTAAGTTTGCGCATACCACCTGTGACGTCATACGCCATACAAAAAATATCCATATTGTTCAATTGCCACTAATAAAAAAAGACCTAAAATAGGGAGAATTAGGACATAACCCCAAAAGTTATGTCAAATCATCGAGCTTGACATTTGTAAAATTATTTTCACATTTATTTATGTCATCTGTTTGACAATTTGAAATTGGCGCGCGGAGCTTGCCGACCAATGGTGCCGTTTATCACCTGTGACGTAGTGACCAACCTGCGCAATATCATATCTTGTATTCTTTGTATCATGACGTATAACGGATGCATGAAAATCAAGCTTAATATAGTACTATTCTTTTAAAAGTTCCTCAATATGGCCGACCTAGTTACGAAAATTGGTAATTTTTTTTTAATGAAAAATAAGTTGGCGTTAGCGAATTCAGAAATTGATTTACTCTTTGGTTAACAGTAATATTTTTCAAGATTGTCAAGTTGACGTTAAAGTTAGGTTATTAGGTGGTTGTCATAAATAAAAAATAGATTATTGAAATTATTTAATAAGAATAAAGGTATTTTACCGCAGATCCGAAGAGATTTTACTTAAAGGTATTTTATAAACTTTCCCAGTGAGAATATTAACTCCCCTGTTTCTTATATTTCAGTTAAAGGGACGTAAGAACTATAGGAAGTAAATTTTTGTTTTCATGTTTTGACGATATCTGAGAGTTCCCTAGAATTATCAAGATTATTGAATAATTATAGTTGTTTAATAAGTGAAATTAATAGAAGACTTGGAAATAGGATGATGCTTTTCATGTTATAGTTGATAGATCACCCCATTTCTCTTTTTTTATTTCAGTACAGTTAATCACAAATTGAATTGATGTGTGCAAAAACAGCTATATATTTTCAAACATCTTATTTAAATAGTTCTTTATACACTGTTAAACTGTATCAACTACAAAGTATTTAGCAAAAAATTATAAGGTAATAAATTTTGTAGATATAATTTATGAAAATTTATAATATATAAAGATTAGAACACAATCCTTTGAAGGACAAAGAAATACTCAAAAACTCATTAAATATACTTTATTAAAAATAACAACATACAAAAACATTCATGCAAACTGTAATAATCAGAACATTATCCACATTATACCTTTTATTAAATTTGTGTTCCTGTCAGGAAAGCCAGAAATGTTTGTTTAAATATTAACTTATTTTAATTTGCCAGAAACACATCAGAATATATCACAACCACAACTATAGGTTAATCAGTACTAAATTTTATACCTAGTAAGTGATGCGTTAACTAACAAGTATAGGATAAAAAACAATTATTAATATAGAGTGTACTATACAATGTCCTGCTTATTTATGAAATGACTTTCCCTTCAAATGTGAGGAATACCAGTAAAATAAAACATAATTTTTGGTTTGGTTTGGTGTTTGATATTCTAACAACATCTATTACAAACCTTAAGTGCTTTTAGTGAGTAACTGTATTTTTTATTATTCTTTGTGTATCCTGTAAAGTAAAAAATATATATTTCAAGAAATATAAAAACAATGCAATAGATATCAAACAGATTCATAAAAACTACTTAAAATTATTGTACATAATTATATATTTCAAGTGTTATTTGATGTTTGGTCCCATTACGAACATTACCTTATTTAGGTCTTCTCTACTAACTCAACTTTTAAACCTGTTTTAAACCTTCTTTATATTTTCAAACTGATTTACAACAATCTGCCCAATGCCCGCGCTGTTTCCTGAAATATACGTTTTAATCTATTTATTATCATATAGTACATATTACAAACCTGAAAATTACTGATACGACAGAAACTTCTCAAAATAATTAGAGACCTTTTTTACAAACATCTGGACTAATTTATTTTCACGAATTTGTGAACGAGTCAATATTTTCTAATAGCGTTTTTGCACACACATTTGAATATCTTCCAGCCTATTCGTCAATTCTTGATCGGGAAAAGATTATTTATAACTATATAATTAGTACTGCAGGTTAAATAAAAGAACAAAATCAAGTAGAATTTGTGAATAAAAGCTCAAAAAATAATGAAAATATTTAGAAAGACGAACCGTAAACGTCAATGTCAGCCAAGTGTCAGAATTCAATTGGATTTACCACAGATTATCAATTTGAACGATTTGAAGTACAGTCGATTCCAGTTTAGAGATTTTCGTTTTTTAAGCCTTCCATACTGAAGTCCGCCATATTGAGAAGTTTTAAATGAATACAAGTATACTACAGTAATATAATAAAATATTACTGCTGTATTAAGCTTCATTCAGAACCTCGCAACAGTTCGCGGTAGTCTGTTGTATCCACAGAGAAAGCATAATATTTAGCTTATAAAACAATAAACAAAAATTTTTCTTGACGGATGATAATCAAATGCCAAAATGACATTCCTCCCATATTTTGAAGTATAATTAGTGGAAAAGTAAAAAATTTGGATGGATTGGGAAATTTGGATTAAGGCAGGAGGGCAATATCTATGTTGAAGGGATCAAGGAATCTCTAAAGCTAATAAGAAAAACATATATAATACGGTAGTGAAAAGCATAATAACTTACGGAAGCGAAGTATGGCAGTTGAAAAGCGGAACAGAGAACATGCTATTAGCGACCGAAATGGATTACTGGAGGAGATCTGCTGGAAAATCGAAAAGAGAACAAATAACCAACGACAGAGTAAGAGAGATTATGGGAGCAGAACACACAATTGTGGATGACATAAGAACAAAACAACTCATATGGTTTGGTCATTTACAACGAATGCTCGATCACAGAATACCAAAACAAATTTTACTGTGGACACCTGGAGGTAGAAATAAAAGAGGAAGGCCTCGACGAAGTTGGAGGGAGGGTGTGGATAAAGAACTAGAAAATAGAGAAATACCTGATGATCTCTGGCTAAATAGAGAAGAGTGGAGGTTAGGTGTCGGAAAACGTCGTAGAACGTTCTGAACCGACTTATATATATATACCTAGTAACAGTTTACTTAAGTCAGATGTATCCACAGAAAAAGCCTAATAATTAGCTTGTAAAATAAACTTTTTATTTTTAACCACCATTTTTCTTGACGGATGATAATCAAAGGCCAAAATGACATTACTCTAACTACTATTAACTTTTTCTACTAATTGAAAATTGCTACTACTAATTTTGACGTTCTGAATGCTTACTTTGAAATTAGAGGAACGTATTTCTATGCTAACTTGAAACCACTAATTTATTCCACTAATTTCGAGGTTCTGGTGCATCTTGGCTTTGAATAAACTGTAGGACATCTTAAGTATTAAGGATATTTTCTTAAGAACGAAATTTTATCTACTAATATCAAAAATTAACAATCTACCATGCACAAAATTAAATAGAATAATGAAAACTCTTTATCGGTATGAAATACAGTAATATTGTCGCAATAATTAAATTATAAGGCTAATAACCTTCACTTATTTAAATAAACGATTGTTATTACATGAAGAAAATTGCATTTTATTACTTTTTTATGTTTAATTAAGAATTTAAATTTATGCAGCAGCTGTAAGAAATAAGTGAGTTTTTACTACTATTTGCATTAATCAATTTATTATGAGCATTACAAGTTCATAAATTTTCTTAACAATGTAAAGAATATATTTAGTAAGACTTATGATCCATTAAATACGTCTATTTTTATTTTCAAGATACTTTTTTCTATTTAAAATTAGAACATTTTAGTAAACCATAATTAGTAGGTAGTAGGTAAATCTTTGTTGCTACAGGATCAGGTTTTTTAAGATGCCGCGGAATCAGTTATTTTCGGTACTTTCAGTACTGACTAATTTTTCTTCAATGGTGGTGCAGTTTATCAATCAGAAAGCAAGGGATGGTTTTTCGAAATAAAATGGATAGAAAATTGATATTTTTAATGAAAATATTATCAAATTATTAAGTAATCAGTCATGAAAAAATTAACATGAACACAAGTAAGGAAAAAAAGATAGGTAACTTAAATTTCACATCAAACAACATAAACCAACTTAACTGAATTTGAGACTAAAGTCCTAAAATATTGAATTCAAAATGCAAATATCTATTAAAACATAACATAATAAATATTATAGGAACTTCAAAAGAGAAAAGAATCAAGAACAATAAGAAATAGCATCATTACTTATTTAGAAGAGTTTGATTTCGACCCCTATAAAGCATCAAAGGACTTTCTCACATAACAAAAAAATTATTTTTTATTTATTGTTACCCAGGCCCGGTTCTGTGATGGCCAAAAAGATCTAAACACTAATTGGTAGTATTAATTAGAGTTTCCAAAACCGTACTCAAATATTTTCGTTCAACGATTGTGGAGTTCGTCAGTTAGCAAGCAAGGGATGGTTTCACAAAAGTAAAACCGATAAAAAATTGAGTTTCAAATGAAAATAATTTTAAATTATTAAGTCATGAGAAAGTTAACACGGACACAAATAATGAACACAAGCGAAAAAAAAATGAAAACACATAGGTTGCTTAAAAATTACATCAAACAACATCAACAAACCTCGAAACCAACTTAACTAAACTAGAAAAAAAAACTTAAACAAACAAAATAAAGATCTATAAAAACAATTAAAGATCTATAAAAACATAGCACAAAAATAATATTTTCGAGTCCCGGTTCTTTCGGTACTGGGATTTCCTGGTTCTGAACCCTAATTGGCTATCTCCAGATTTCTCCACTTTCTTAAATACTATTACTGATAATTGTGTCTTTTTTCAGCAATGACCGGTGGCTGGTTCACCATGTTCATGGGCGTTTTCAGTTATATCGCCGACGTCACCACGGTCGAAATGAGGACGCTTCGAATCGGGATAGTGAACGTGTTCTGTTCCCTGGGGATTCCCGTGGGGCTCGCGCTCAGTGGCGTTCTGTACAAAAAAATCGGGTTCTACGGTGTGTTCTCCATATCTTCAGTGTTGTACGTGATGGCGATCTACTACGGCTACACCAAGGTGAAGGAACCGAAGAAGATCGACATTCCGGTGTTGAAGGATGTGCCGTGTGCGTTTTTGAGGGATTTCTTCGATGTGAGGCATCTAGTTGATACCTTCAAGGTGGCGTTCAAGAATGGACCGAATAACAGGAAGATGAAAGTGATGCTGCTGATGTTGGTGGTGATGGTTGTTATCGGACCAATGCATGGTGAGTTGAAAAATAAATCGTTATTTTAATTTTTTTTTAAATCCGTTGTATACAGGGTGCTACAAATTATGTTAAATTGGGTCAAAGTTTCGCTTTGGGATGTTCACAAAGATGCCATCAAAAATATTTGAAAAATTTCAAGGATTGCTGGGTTTTTTGGAAAAAAGGATTTTTTGAAACTAAATTTTATTTTTTACTGACGTTACTTTTTAGAAAATCAAAAAACTAATTGCACATTCTCATAGCCACTTTATTAGGACTATCTGATAGTATTTTTAGATTTTCAAATTACGTGATAATTTGTGAGATACAGAGGCCAACTTAATTTTTTTAAATACGGACCTGCAATTTTTATTTCAGGTTTTGAAAGAACTCGGTCTCCTGAGTACAATGATATCCCACACTTTTTACTTTTTTCTGTTTCGGACTTTTGAACACAATTTATTTAAACTAATTTCCTAAAGTCCGGCTCTGTGTTTTTTTAATATTTAATCTATTCATCGTTACAATATGGGGGAGAAGGGGATATTACTTGACGGCATTTATAAAAGTGAAATCAATATATCTCAACATTTACAATAAAGAGTACAAAATGCATTCGGAAGTATAAGAAGAAAGTTCAAAGAGCTATAAATAAAATTGAACGAAAAAAAAATTGTGCAATTGGGAGGGTGGTAACCAGTGGTAACTCTTTCGGACATGTAGAACATTAGAAACTAGTTTGTAGAAGTTGATTTATTTATAACAACTACCATTAATATTATGCATATTATTAGACTGTTACACTAAGATTTCAAATTCACAATAAAAAAAGTTAAAAATAATATCTTTAAATTGCTGACCTGGATATTATGGATATTATTTATTTGAATCCTCCAGTTGCCTCGATTTTCCTTATTCAATGTTAATTAGCGCTGATCAATATTGTTACGATGAATATAATCAGATTAAATAATTTTAAAAAGCAGAGTCGGACTTGAAATTATTTTAAATAATAATTAAATAGTTTTGTTGATGTTAAGGTATCCAAAACAAAAAAAGTATAAAGTGTGGCATATCATTGTACTCAGGAGACCGAATTCTTTCAAAACTTGAAATAAAAAATTCAGGTCCCTATTTAAAAAAAATTTAAGTTGGCTAGATAATTTGAAAATCTATTTTTAGATTTTGTGTCAGATAGTCCTAATAAAGTGGCTACGAGAATATGCAATTAGTTTTTTGATTTTCTAAAAAGTAATGACAGAAAAAAAAGTTGACTGTAAAAAAAATCCGTTTTTTCCAAAAACGCAATCCTTGAAATTTTTAAAATTTTTGTTGATGGCATCTTGGTGAACATTCTAAAGCGCAACTTTGCCCTAATTCAAACATGTTCGTATCTATTACGGTTACCGAGATACCAGTGCTCGTACTTCGAATTTGTAGCGCCCTGTACAGGGTGTCCCAATATTACATATTATGTATTTCTGGAATCAAATTAAGGGGGGTTAAATGAACACAATTTAGTCTATAGAAAAGTGCTTCATTTGTCTTTTAGAATGCACCAATTAGAAATAAATCTAAACGTTAATTAATTTAAAAATTATGCCTTCTAAATTATTATTATCGCCTACAGTATTTTAACGCTTGATGAGACTCTCTCTTTGTTTTGTATAGTATGGTATACCTTATTTTCATTATTATCTGATATTCTATCTATAAATTATTTTATCATTGATTATATCTATTTAAATATTATAGACAGAGGTTTGAATTATCTGCATCATATTTTCGAAAGTTACAAGAATATCCTTCAATCAGATTTAAGACAACATACTATGGTATACATATACAAAATCAGATTGATATTTGGACGTGTTTCTACTAAACGAAAATATATTTTTTAAGGTTCAGTTTTGTATTAAAAAATAATATTTTATGAAGCCAAAAAAAATACTCAGTTATGAAATAACCACCTGTTGAACCACGGACATTGAACATTTATTACCAGACTATAACACAAAGCATTATCATTCTTATATATACAGTGTGTTTCTTAATGTTAAGCTGATATTTAAGGAGGTGATTATTATTGGTATTATTTTAAGAAAAAATAATTATGAATACATGTTCTAAACATCTTACATTTTGATTATATTACAGATATATTTATGAAATTTAGAACACGTCTTCTACGCATCGAATGCATTTTAGGCGTACAAAAATTATTGTGTTTTTTAATTTCTTTCTAGCTGATACAGAAACAATTTCCACAAAACAGTCACCGCATCAGATTTTTAGCAATTTAATCCTAGTAAAATGACTTACTTTTTGTGCAAAAACCATGCCTCGGGCGAAAGAAAACCAAGAGATAAAAATTGTTTAGAAAAGAATGAAGATTTTGAAAATAATGTTTATTTTAAGGGAAGTCAGTGGCGTACTATTTTTTTCCCAAAAATAAATTTAAATCCCGTACGGACGTCACTGGTTCGAATAAATAAAATTATTTGTACATCAAAAAAGCATTTTGATGCATAGGCGTCATCGTTTTTAATAAGTTGTACAAATTTTATAAAGATATCCCGAATAACATCAGAGTTGTTATGAAAATAAGTAATTTTTTAGTAAATTTTACCCTGTATCTTAATATTAATCTCTGTCGCATGCATTAAAATACAGACCAGGCAGATGAAGTGTCCAGGATGGTATATTAGAAGCCACCTAGAACCGAAATTTTAAGTTACACAATAATAATATTAGTTGTAGAGTCTCTCCATCAGAGAAGATTTCGACAGATCTATGAATTAAACTGTCAGACAACTGTCATTGTCTTCTGTATTCTCGTTGGACAGACGTTAATAATTGTTTTATTAATTATATTTTATATTTTCCGTGTTATTAGAATTTCGTTTGGCTTTTTTCCCAGTTACTGATTTTTAGCCGACCATACTAATGGTATAGTAGGCTATTAAGATCGGCAAAAAAAAGTTTTTTTTTAATTTCACTCAAAATGAGTTATTTGGGTCATAAATGACCTAGATACAAAATATTTTCATGGTGTCTGTCTGTCTGTCCGTCTGTCTGTAACACGATAACTCAAAAACCGCTAAACCGATGTTAAACAAATTTGGCACAAAAATACTGTGGCACCCGAGAATCTGACCATTAGTTTTTGGTGGGGGTGGGGGGTTGGTAAGGGGGTATGGGAGGGGGTTAAAAATTTTAAAAAATCGTAACTCCAACATTACAGTAGCTAGCGAAACGCGGTTTTCAATTTAAGATAAGGAATAATATTTGCAACAAAATTTGTAATAACGTCAAAATCAGTCAAAGTCGCAGTTTTTAGATAAAAAAATTGGAAAAATTTCTTTACTCTGAAACTAAAAGAACTGCCTACCAAGTTTTTATTAATATATTTTAGTATGGGCGGCTATACGTGCCTCCCGGCGACAATCTTTTTCCTTCAAGTGGATTTTGGTAATGCCAATTGCATGTTTAGGTGTGTTCTGTGTCTATATTATCACTCTGAAGTATGAGTTGTTTAAAGTGCTAAACTGATTTCCTTTCTTTTGTATGAAACAAGAAGTGATCGGATTCTCTAGCTTTAAATTACATAGACAGTTCATTGAATGGTTTAAGTAAAAGTAAAAGCAATAAAATCTATATTTAAGGTCAATTTTTTTTCTATACAGGATGTATTTTATATAAATGCAAGTGTTTTAACTTTAAGTATATACAGGGTGTTTCAAAACAAATGCGAAAAACTTCAGGGGGTGATTCTTTGTTCAAAATAAATGGTAGTTTGCTTCATAAACGTTGGGTCAAAAAGTCAACCATTAGATCGCAAAGCCATAAGACGGAAAAATAATATTTTTATTTTTTATCTTGAAAACGAAAGAGATAGACTAATAAAATTTTATGGAAGCATTATTGTTATAAAAACACACTTTCTGGTAATTTTTCACTTTTTAAAATGAGTGGAAGGGGTTGAAATAAACTACCCTATCATTCTTGTTAACGAAATTTAAAGAAAAATCTTATCAAACACATGCAAAAAATTAATTTGGATAGTTTAGTTTGTTTAGAAATTTTTTATCTCTTATATTTTTGATAAAACTCACCGATTTGAAATTAAAAATAAAATGTAAAGCATTACATGTCAGGACAAAAAACATCTTCTGGTAAAGAATCTAGCGGGCTGCTGTAATTTTTTTAGGAAAAAATCTAGTCGGCCGCTGTTACTTTTTAGGATGTTCCTAATATTATTTTATTTGACATTACTCTACTGCAATACGTTATTATCTAGATGATTATTATTATTATCGTTATTATCACTAGATTCTTAATCTAAAAATGTTCTTTGTCCTGACATGTAATGCTTTACATTTTATTTTTTAATTTCAAATCGGTGAGTTTTATCAAAGAAACACAAGAGATAAAAAAGTTTCTAAACAAACTAAACTATCCAAATTAAAGCATTTGCATGTGTTTGATAAGATTTTTCTTTAAATTTCGTTAACAAGAATGATAGGGGTAGTTTATTTCAACCCCTTCCACTCATTTTAAAAAAGTGAAAAAATTACCAGAAAGTGTGTTTTCATAACAGTAATGCTTCCATAAAATTTCATTAGTCTATCTCTTTATGTTTTCAAGATAAAAAATAAAAACATTATTTTTCCGCCATCTTTGTGCCGCGATATCTCCCTAATGGTTGACTTTTGACCCAACGTTTATAAAGCAAACTACCCTTTATTTTGAACAAGGAATCACCCCCTAAAGTTTTTCGCATTTGTTTTGAAACACCCTGTATACATATATTTTACATTTTTCTTGACATTTACCGTGAAATTTTATGAAAACTTTTAGAGCTGCAGGTTCATTCTCTAAAATTTCTTTACAGTGATTTGGAGCCTCCTGCAATGTTATCCACATTCAGTATCTACATTCAGTATATTTGTGTTTATAAGTTTACATTGCTTAATTAAATTTTCTACACAGTAAATTAAGCAAATTAATTTTAATTAAAGCAGTAGCATTACTAACTATTTATTCATTCTATAAAATGCAGTATAGGTACTTATTTACACTTTACACACTAATACATTTTTAAATATTATATTTTCAACTAAATTGAGAGAATAAATTTAAACAATTATTGCAGGTAATCGTATCGCTACATTACGCAGTATTTTCAATTAATTTAAGTGTATACTTTCTTGTCCATAGTGGCAACACTAGACTTCGAATAAGTTGAGATTCGGCTGATTGCCGATTGATGCTGATGGTTCTCAAAATGTAGGCATTATATTTTGAAATTTTCAAAATTAAATAATTTGGTTATTTTCGATTTATTTTAAAAATAGTAAATAGGAAATATGTTTCTATTGTCCAGATCTAACACTCTTTAAATTACTTGCACTTATTTAAGAAACACCCTGTATAATATGCGGGGATATAATGTTAAATACAGGGTGTCCACGAAAGGTCAGAAAATTTTATCTTAAATCTTTTGATAAGATTTACTTTGCTGAAAAATATATCAATCTGTTCTATATAACCTCAGTACAAAAAATAATTATAGATATACGGGGCGTTAAATTTAATCAGTATTTTAGTGCCAAATTGTGTTCACTATTTATTGATATACGACAACCTTGATTATTTATTTACTTTTTTATGATATTTTTTATCAAATAGAATATAAAGTTTTTAACGACGAAGAAGGTACAATGAGTTTATATTTTACATATTGATTTAAGAAATTAAATGACTTATTTTTCTTTCAGGTGAAATGAACGTTTCCTATTTATTTACCAGATTCCGTTTTAATTGGGACGAAGTTGACTACAGTATATTTTCTACATACAGTATGATAACAAATTTAGTAGGTAAGATATTTTTTAATGTATTTTATTAAATAATAATTAGGCAGAAAGAGAAATTCACTATACATACATGCTTTATTTTTATTATAAATACTTATAATTCTTTTTTAAAAAACTTCAGAATAGATATAAATACTATAGAAATACACTGAAACATCAGGGTTATTCAAAATTATATTTTTTTTAATACCTGGCCATTAAAAAACTCGAATCACTGTTGCAAATGTCTAACGATAAAAAAACGTTAGAGTTAGTTTGGATATGTAGATTACTGTAATTTTTTATGTAAAATTATGTGGCGATCGAAAATCATTTCCAAGCTAACTTGATGCTGTTTTTTTTCAATCATACGGTACTAAAAATAATCAGCGTCGTTTTTAGAGTAATAATTGGTGATAATTCCTATTAGGACATCCCCTGTCTTTTATAAACATCGATTATTTAGATGCAATTCTCTTCAGATCGTATCTCTTCAACTAGAATATATTCAAGTAGAAAGATAATACCGTTGATTGAAGAATTGACCTTATGGGCAATTTCGTCCATACATATGTACATACTGCCATTACTCGCTGACGAGTATTTGACACGCATCAGAAGATTTCCTTTCATGAGCTTTTCTGTGACTTGCCCGATACGTGATGATATCTGTCTACCGCACTCCGGACATTCAAAAATCTCATTGCTTTTTTGCCTCTTCACTTTTTGGTTGTCGCTGAGTTTACAATTCTTTTCTATGCCGTTCTATTGTGAGCTGCTTCTTCCCACTCATTCTGCATGTTAATCCCCTTTAAGTTTTCGTGGAAAATATCCTTGTATCTTTTGAGTTGTCCACCCGGCCTCCTCTTACCGTATATAAGCTCGCCGTAAAGCAGAGATTTTGGTATGCGGTTTTTTTGCATTCTGCATACGTGACCAGCCCATCTTAAGCGGGATTTTGTAATCATGACTTCAATACTCTCGCAGTTAGCTTTTTCAAGAACCGATACGTTTGAGACATGATGGAACCATTTGATTCTGAGTTGTCTAAGATGTCTCTGTTGCAACTTGTTTAATGCGTTCATGTGTCGGCGGTTCTGCACCCAGATTTCGCTTCCATATAACATGGTGGGAGTTAGTTTGGTTAGGTTTGGTATTTATTATTGCTCGGTACACTGCAAATTTCGTTTTGGTGCTCAAGTCATGATTGTAGAGAACCCTGTCTTTTAATTTCCAGAATGCTCTTGAGGCGCTGCTAATCCTGTGCTGAATTTCAGAGTCGATTATTGGCCTTTTCCAAAATTAAACTGCCGAGGTAATTGAATTCGGCTACATATTCCAATAGTTCTTCTCTGATTTTTATAGCATTGTTGTGATCTTCCGGGGGAGTGTACATGATTTTAGTTTTATCAATGTTCAGCTTAAGTCCAAAAGCCTCGTATGCCCAGGTATATATGTGTTCAACATTTCTTGCAATTGCTGTAACGTATTTGCAACTAGAGCACAGTCAACAGCGATTTCGTCCAAGATATAGACCTGTCCGAGATGTAGCTGGCGATACAGTCGCCGCTAGTCAACCTGCCCGAGATTTAGCTTAGCTCAGCGCCGCTGCGCGCTGATAGTCGTTTGCAGTACAACGGATAAAGAATACTGTACCGTAGTTCTGCTTTCAGTCGACAGAGTGGGTGGTTCCGGAGACAGTGTTGCCAGAACTACGGATTAATCCGTAAGATTTTGGGTACAGTACTTTAAAAAACCGGATTTTCTATCATTCAACAATTTAATATAATACTATATGATTAAACAAAGAACGGCGTCAGAGTTGGCTTGGAAATGAGGATCGCTGTTATTTCATATGTAAAATATTATGGAAAATGTCAATAGTCGTAATTTCCAAGCCAACTAAACGAATTTCATGTGAAATACTCAATAGGTACCTATAAAATAATTTTTATTTTTGTTGTTTATTCTATGATTAACAGGAATACATTTTCAATACATAAACGCGGATTTTTCAACCAAATATATTTTCGTCAGAGATATTACATATTTTAATATGGCAATACTGCTTTCAAATCCACACCGTCTTTGATATGCATTCGCTAGCCGAATTAGAGAAAATGAGTGTTTTATGCGTTGGCCGCAGACGAGTAGAGGCTTCACCATACAGCACTTGAGACCGTAAGGGGATCTTCCCAATTATTTTAATCAACGATAACATTATTTTTTCAAAATATACTTTTTATTATTTGGAAATATAGTTTTATCTTTCTATTTTTTCTAAATTAATTATTAATGTTGTTTTGTTATTAACAAATACGTGTATTCAACATATTTAACTTTTAGAACTACGTAAATTGTCAACAATTATCATGTTCATTTTATTGGTATTATGGTACATTGGCAATCAAACCACAATATCTTTTTTAGTTACGCCATTGTTCAGTTTTCCTTCAATTCTATAACTAGTTAATTTACTTTATTTTGCGTTGTAGAAAGACAAACCTCAAACTAATCAAGATCCTTAATTAAACTGTCAAACAACTCAAATAACAACAACATTTCTCAAATAAAAGCAAATTATTAATTAAAAACAATACTTTTTGTATTTTATTTAAAAAAAATATTTGATGATAAGTTTAATGGGATATTTGCTATATCTAAAAAATGTTTTTTTTTTCATTTTCTTATAGGAACTTCGGTATCAGTAGGTATTTTCAGCCATTTGTTGAAAATAGACGATGGTATCATAGGAATTTACTCGTCAATGAGCAAAATTTTATCAAGCTTTGTGTATGGCTTTGCAAAAACATCTTTAGTATTTTACTTAGGTAAGTTTCGTATATTGAAAAATCAAGGAATTATTTTTAAAGAAATGATTTAAAAAGCTTTTAATGTTGCACCTTTAAATGTTAAAAATGTATTTCTATATTTATGATTTGGAATAAACATTTCTTTAAAAATACGATTAAAAATTCTTTAGAATAAAATAACTAAAACGTATTATCTAAAGATAGTTTTACGATATATAAATAAATGAATATAATTTATTGTATTGATGCAGCTGAAAATCATCATTCTTAGTAAAAGAAAATTATACAATAAATATCGATTTTTGAAATTCAATCTGTGCTAAAAAATCATCTCTGCATAGCTGAACCACAAAATAGAAATCAACCAGAAGGTTGACTCTCAAAATGCGCGCGAAACGGTGGCTAACCTAAAAATTCCTTTATGAGCGGGTAACACCTGTCAATGTAGCGGCGTTAGCGGTTTAATCAGGGCAGGTCAGGGTTTAGTTGAATTCTGACGATCGCATAATAGGAATATATCACATAAAAACGAATTTTAAAAAGCGAAACAAATAAAAATAAATGTTAATAAGGAGAAATAAATATTATTAAACAAATGCATAGATTGTTTTATTTTAAATACTGTATTAACCCATCTTAACACAATACTTATTACCTACCTACCTAAACATAATTTTATTATTATAATGAGCCCGATTTATCTGGGTAACATTGTGTTCAAGCGAAACTTTCCCAGTACGTTATTTTATTTTGACAACTAAAGAGACAGCTTTATTTATGTGTCAAATTACATATAAACCAACGCCAATCCAGCACAATATTTTTTCTACTCGTAATAAATTCCTTGAAATAATAATTTCTGAATATTTTTTAAAACGTAACTCGCTATGGAAAAAAATATTGTTTTATACACGACGATAAAACTGAATTATCGTCTCCCGAAATTAATTCACTGGCGATTTCATCGCTCGTGAATTAATCTTTTCGGTCGACGATATAATACCATTTTATCGTCTTCAATAAAAAATAACTATTTTTGTTTCTCAGATAAGCCAATGTGTGGATTAAATAAACTGCCGTGTATCGAGCAACACAGAGATGGAGTGCTAAAACTTTTGCTTCACTACCAATCTTTGGTAGATAATAGGATATCGAATTCAGATGGTAAAAACTTATATAAACGTATGTCCTAATTTTTTTTCAGTGATTGCTTCTTAAGTGCAAAAAATCAGTGTTAGAGATTTTTGAGAACATATTTTGATCAAAAATCTTAAAGCTCGTTTAGACTGCGCCTCTTTCAATTTAAAGCGGCAAACCATTAAGCATGCTCAGTTTCATACCAAGAAGTATGCCCCATTCTGCTTAAAGTCACCATAGACGCACAGCTTTTTGCACAGGCAAACCTGTGTGTGTGTATGTGTGTGCGGTAGGCATTAGCAGCCCCGGATCTACAATTTTTTTGAACCGGGGCAAAAAATTGATAGAAGCGCCCCCTCTCTCCAGCGTTTGCAATAAATTAATTTAAAAAACTTACAAATATCTAGATATAGGTAGGCATTTTTCGTAAACGGGACAGAATGAGCCCTTAAGCTTCATTCAGAACCTCCGAATTAGTGATCATTTTCAATTAGTAGAAAAAGTAAACAAACTTTTGACTTTTCCACTAACTATATTTCAAATTTTGCGGGAAATGTCATTTTAGCCATTGATTAACATTCGTCAAGAAAAATGGTGGTTAGAAATCAAAAGTTTATTGTTTTATAAGCTAAATATTTGGCTTTCTTTATGGATACAACTGACTACCGCAAGCTGTTGCTAGGATATTCTATAGTCTATCCAACGAGAAGATCCTTGACAGTGATGTCTGTCATTTTAATTTCAAAGTAGTTTATTTTATTTTACAAAGAAATAAGTTGGTACAACTGGAACGCATAGCAGGAAATTAATATATGTATTTAAAATTTGACTGACAAGTAACTTCAAAATATTGTGAAAAAACTGTATAAAACTGAAAAATGTAATCAGAGTTACTTTATTGACTAAAAAAACCGGTATGTGTTAATACAAACAAACAAAAACAAGACACCACATACCAAAAAATATAAAAAAGAACTATTTCTTAATTTCAAGCTTTATGAAACTTCCCGCATTTATGATTATATTTGTCAATATAACTTATGTACAAATACAAATTTGTAATATTCCATTTATTTATTTGTAATATTAAAGGAATAAATAAAACAACATAAATAAAACAAACTATTTTATTAATAATAACACTTACCAAATTTTATACCTCACAGGTTGATTAATTAACTTTAATCTTAATTTTTTTAAACCAGTACCTTTTGCCATTATTTTTCTGCAGTACTAAAATCCATTATTTACCTATCGTGTGATGTCGATATTTTTCAGCTACGCCAGTTTTTAGTATGTGTTTAGTATGGTTCTTCTACCATATTCGAGATGCACTTATCTACGACGAGATGGTATACGAACTTTATTGATAGTAACTTTATTGGTGTATCTGTATAAGACTTTCTCCCTGGGCAGCAAGTATTAACCATAAACTGTGCTCTGGGTTCTACAGTTAATTTTCACTCGATTTTTCCTACACTTGACTTCAAAAGACACAAAACACTCGTAATAACACGAATCAAAATGCATCATCTTCCAAAACGCAGGGTATTTGACAAAAGTTGTCACAAGATTATAACCTATAATTTGGCAAGACTTTGACAAACGTCAAAAATCTAAAGGCGAGTTCATACGCATCGGCGTCCGTTTGTCGTTCATCGTTCCGTCAAACCAATAAAATTGAAATACGATCTGTCATTTTTGAAATAAACCAATAAAACTGGTTAAAAACAACAAGTGACGACGCATGACGAATTTATATTTAAACCCATCCATCGTTAACTTAAAATTGTTAGAAACTTTTTTAGTAAAATAAATAGATTGGTATAGGACGTCATCTGCTTTTCTTCTGTCATCGTCTGTCGAAATCTTACCGGAGAAAAAAAAACAGAAAGTATATTAATTTTAATTGTTTTTAAACATTGTGAATGATCGTAAACTAAAAAGTGTAATAATTGAAACCGCTAATTTAATCCACTAATTGCGAGGTTCTGAATGAAACTTTAGAATGTGTTCAAAAAACTAACTGGGCGTTTTAAAATAAAATTAATACTTTGATAGAAGAACGTAAGGTGCATACTAGGCGCTTTGTGGAGCAATTTTTGATTTTCAACCATATTATATAATGATTTTGTGCCCCTGACACTGGTGCCTGGGGCAGGGGCCTGGTTTGCCCCCCCTTAGATCCGGGGCTGGGCATTAGAACAGGTTAAATTTTACAAATTGGCCTACACAGTCAGTCTATGCTAAAGAACTGAGCGTCTGTGGGAGCTCTACAGAAATATAACATATTTTAAGACAATTAAATTATTCATTATTTAATTTTAATAACTTAGTGTAATAACTATTGGTGTATAGTTAGTTCATATCAAATAAACTTTTTAGTCACGTGATTAAGCTTTGACTGGCACAGCGTTGCCCGCTTTACATATTTTCTATTAATCAAAATATTTTTAGGAAACAAAAATAAACTAATTATAAATATATAAACAGATATCATTTACATCAACAAAACTCACCTCCTTAACAGCACTTAAAGGCCATAAAGGACCGTTATTACCGCTTTCCCATTCAAAATATTCTAATGAAGCTGCAATGAGCTTTTTTACGGCCATTAAGCTATCTTCTACATTTCGCACTAAAAGAGGTTCTAAAAAGAACAATGTTCGACTGCAAGGTCTGCTAATAAACATTTTTATAAGCTTAAAGTATCACAACACAATTGATTTAAAACAAAAACTCGTAATACAAAACTAATAAGTGTCAAAACGAATGACAATGTCAGGAAATAAACAAATGAATGTGCCAACTTGACATTCTTTACAGCAGAGCTACCACCTGAATCCCCAGCGGAAAATTTAATAATAGTCAGCCCTTCGCCGAATTTGTCCGTGAATTTAAAAATTGCGCTCTCGATTACGTAACTAAAACTTTAATTGGTATCGAATATATGTTTGTTTGTTTAACAATTTTTTGAATAAGAATAAAAAACCAGATAGAACCAAAATGTATAAATAATAAACCATCACAACATCGCACATTTTTAACAAATATTTATCAAAATTATTATTTTAGTGTCAGAAAAAGCATGCGATTGTCCTGCCCAATGCGAGTTTGATAAATTTAGAGTATCGGTTACCTCCACAAAATTAGTACCAGGTAAAATAATGTAAGTTTTAGTATAGGTAACTATTATGATAGTTATTTATTTTTTAAATCTTTTATTTTTTGTTCACAGTGATGGTTTAAATGGTAGTAAAGATGTGGTACATATCAATGTATTTTTCTCGAAACACCAACAGATATGGACTACTAACGTTATAACTACCAGCATATATTTGTGGTGTAAGTTAAAGTTTTCCTCAGATGTCAATTTCCAAAAAAATATATCATAAACCTTTCAGCTTTAGCAGCTCTGTCTTTTAAATATTTTTTGATAAGCTAATAAAGAATAATTTTAGCATCATTTGGAGGGATCTACAGCTTCTTCTTAGGCTGTAGCATCATCAGTATTTTGGAGATTTTCTACTATATTGGAAAGGTGTATATTTATCGTGAAAAACAAGTAAATATAGTAAAACCAAACATTATTGAAAAAGATGCGCTTAATTTCGAAGACACAAAAATAGAGCGCGTATATCCTAGTATTCAGTATGTTAACTAATGCAATAAAAATCATGTTTAATAGAATAGATAAGTTGTATACTGAGTTTTTTTAACAATGAAAAATACTTCATTTAAATTATTGTAGCTAATTATAAAATAAAACTGTCCATAATATAATTATTATTTTTTGTTTTTTAAGTTTTATCCTTAAAGACCATTCTTTGATCGATTTTAATCAAGATTCATTAATCAGAGATTGATTTTATTAATATATTTAGTCCCAGTCTCTACTTCTACACGCCACTGTTTTTTTAAACTCAATATTTTTAAGCTTTTAATATTTTATGTTTTTTTTTAATTTACTTATATTTGATTGTGTAGGCTCTGTTGTGTGTCTTGCTTCTTGCCTGATTTTTAATTTTTTTTTAAATAGCATAAATGATAAATTATTTTATTATCTTGACAACTAATCGAAATTTTTAAATAAAATTAATATTAATTTTCACAGCAATATACTTTTTCTAATTTAAATACATGTTCGCCTGTGATTTAAATCACGGAATATACATGTTCGTGGAAATGCATGACAATACAAACGTTTGTTACTAATTTTCTTTGCATTAATAGTTCAAAAGGTCACAAGTGTGGGACAATGTCAAAAGTTCTTAAAAACATTAAAGATTTTTTTAACAACACTAGCATTGAAGGTCTTAAATTCTGCATATTTTCTAAAAACCTGTATGAACGGTAAGTAGATATTTCAAAGAGGTATTAATGTATACTTTAGCATTATAAACTATTTTGGCAGACTTCGTATGTCATCATTTTAAAAAAGAAGATGTTATGGAATATACGATATTCACATATCATTATTAATATCAACTATTTTTTAAAATGCTATATCTTTTTAAACAAAAATCTAAACTTCAAAATTAATATTATTGTTTTAGACTTTTTTGGACTTTGGTGGTTATATGCACTCTAGCGTGCTCTGGATATGTGACGGCTTTATTCTGGAACAGATATGTCAGTAATCCAAAACGAATAACTTTAAAAACTGGTTTTGCTTCGCCACTTACTGTCCCATTTCCTGGCGTGACCATATGTAACTTCAACGTGGCCCTTGTCAGCAAAATTAACAACTTTCTGAATAAACTGTATAAAATTTTGAATATTGTTTACAATATATACAAAGCCGATGCCTATTAAATAAATTCAAGTGTTTTAATAGGTGGTAAGACCTGGAGAAAAGAAACATGTTTTTTTGAGTTATTTAACTTTGAAAATAAAAAAATAAAACTGCCTATACAGGGTGTCCCAGAAATAAGTACAGATAGGGGTGGTAGATCTCGATAAAAGAAACATATTTTCTCTTTATCGTTTTTCAAATAAAGGCAAAATAACCGAGTTATTTTACTTTGAATTAATAAATATTTCCAAAAAAAATGAGAACCACTGGATCCCCTTTCCTGAGGTTTCTTTTTTATAAATTTAATCTCTACTACCTATGTTGCCATATTATCAAGAAATAATGTTTTTCAACTCAAAACATTTTCCAAAAAAAAATCCAAAATTTTTTTCAAAATATTCCAAATTTTCAAAATTTCAGATAAAAAACCGAGATTTGATATGTTAGTACATGACATAAATTAGGATTGATTGACGCTCTCAATTCTATTCGGTCACTTCCTGTTTCACCGAAAATGACTACAACTTTTGAATTATAAATGGCACCCTCGACATTTTTTTACTTTATTCGATAGAAAATTACACTCTGAATAGAATGACATATCATATGACAATTTTGCTTAAAAAATCATACAGTACTACCAATTAAAATGCTTACACTTATTTAGGGAATGCGCTGTATAATTTTCTAAATAAAGACTATTTTTTAGAGATGGCACACCAGAAGAACTAAACATAGTTAATGAGACTCTATCAAAATGGGTTGCTGTTGAAGTTATAACTCAAACTACGTCTCAGATCAACAGTACTAATCTTGAATTAATTCAAAATATTCTCGATAAGAATGATTATAGTGAAATGAGAAGTATATTGAGACAGGTTACACAAACATGCGACGAACTATTAATAAAGTAAATTTACAATATCCACTCAGGAAACATTTTTCCCTTTATCCTAAATTAAACATTAATTTTTGACAAACTTTTATATTAAGAGATATAGTTGAAAAATAACAAGGAGT